>NC_041383.1:757529573-757584502 GCF_002162155.2 Triticum dicoccoides | reverse complement strand
ACAGTAGACTGTGGAGGGGTGCCCGTGGAGGGGTGGTTGAACAGGACCCCGTGGTGTGGAGGGTAACATTAGACGATGGAGGGCTGGATGAACAGTAGACGGTGGAGGGGTGGTTGAACAGTAGCCGGTGGAGTAGCGCGCGGTGGAGGCTGGATGAACAGGAGCCCGTGGAGGCTGGATGAACAGGAGCCCGTGGAGACGAGAGGAGGTCGACGGTAGCCCATGGAGGCGGGAGGAGATCGACGGTGGAGATGAATAGTATCCTGTGGAGTCCCGTTTTGCGGTACGCCACACCCCTCCCGATGAACAGGACCCCCGTTTCGACTGTAGTGCTCCAACACAAGTTCGTTTCGTCTGTTTTGCGGTACACCGCACCCCTCCCGATCAACAGGACTACCGTCTCGACCGTAGGTGGTCAGTTTCGTCCGTTTTGCGGTACGCCACACCCCTCTCGATCAACAGGACCCCCGTTTCAATCTTAGGAGGTCCGTTTCCTCCGTTTTGCTGTACGCCACACCCCTCCCGATCAACAGGACCCCCGTTTCGACCGTAGGAGGTCTGTTTCCTCCGTTTTGCCGTACGCCAGACCCCTCCCGATGAACAGGATCCTGTTTCGAATGTGGCCGGTGGACCACAAGGCCGTTTCCTCCGTTCTGCCGTACTCCAGGCCTCGTTTCCATCGCATGTTCCGTCCAAGCCCTCCCGATGAACACGACCACGGATTTTGTTGCCTCCTGATGAAAACACGATGCATTTCATTGCCTCCCAATGAACACGACGACAACACTGTTTCTCCATTCCGACCTAGCCAATGTACACGAGCCCTGGCCGTACGTATATATGCGCGAGTAGGCGTTCGAGACCCCTCCCTTATGTACACTTCTTTCTTGCACCCTGGCCGCTGTACGTACGTGTACATGCTATGTGCGCGCCTCTACTACGACACGTGCGCGCCTCTACTGCGACACGTGCACGCCTCTACATCCACCAGTATGTACGTACACGTTCGCGACCAGAATGAGCTACGTACGCTTCGACCAGGTGGGTCCCGACTGTCAGGCACATCCTTGCGTGCGAAGATGTAGCTGGTGGGTCCCAGCAGTCAGGGGGGGCGAATCATTTTTTTTTGCCTGGAGACTCCTTGCGTGCGAAGATGTAGCTGGTGGGTCCCAGCAGTCAGGGGGGCGAATCGTTTTTTTTCGGACGCACTTCCTTGCGTGCGAAGATGTAGCTGGTGGGTCCCAACAGACAGGGGGAAATGTTTTTTTCGCGAAATACTGTAGCCCATCCGGTGGGTCCTTGCTGTCAGGTGGAGGAATAATTATTTTGCGCGTAATAAGGAGGCACTTCCTTGCTGCGGCCGTGGACCCAGCTGTCAGCCTCTCCACATACAGTCCACGTCTGATGGAAGCCATTCCTTGACCATGTTGACCATGCCGCGCCGAGAGCACCAGGGTGGTGGACGACGGTGAGGCCAAGGAATGGGACGACATGGAGCCGAGGAAGACGCGTCAGTAGATGCCCACGCGTAGAGGAGTATGAGGGTTCACTCGTCCGGCTGCGGTGTGAGGCTGCCGTCGCCGGAGAATAACAGGGGGTGTGGGTGCGTAGAGGGATGGCCTGGCCAGTGGTGGGAGTAGTAGGGGGCGGTGAGGCCTCCACGGCATCACAACCGGCCACGGGCGGCAGGAGCAGGCGGCACGACCGGCGCTGCTTTGGGCGGCTGGAGCAAGAAGATCAGAGGTTGAAGAAGCACTACGGCCGTTGGATGGACATCGTATGGTCACTGGAGCTAGAATCGTTCATATATTGACTAAAGTTTACAAAGGCCTCCATCCCAGTCAACTTAGTAGGCCCATAAGTCAGCCTCCCACCAAGGTGGGTCCCAGCTAGCAGGGGGTATTCATTTTTTTGTGCGTAATAAGGAGGCACTTCCGGTGGGTCCGAGCTGACAGCGGGGGGAACATTTTTTTCGCAAAATACGGTGGCCCGTCCTATGGGTCCCAGCAGTCAGGGGGAAATTTTTTTTTCGCGAAATACTGGTGGCCGGCCTGGTCGGTCCCTGCTATCAGGTGGAGGAATAATTATTTTCCGCGTAATAAGGAGGCACTTCCTTGCGATTGCCGTGGACCCAGCTGTGAGCCTCTCCACGTACAGTACTCTTCCGATGGAAGTCGGTCATTGACCACATTGACCATGCTGCGTCGAGAGCACCACGGTGGTGGACGACGATGATGCCTAGGAAGGAGACGACGCGGAGCCGGGGAAGACGCGGCAGTGGAAGCCCGCGCGGAGAGGAGTACGAGGGTTCACCGGTTCGGCTGCGGTGTGAGGCTGTCGTCGCAGCAGAATAACATGGGGTATGGGTGAGTAGAGGAATGCCCTGGCCAGCGGTGGGAGTAGTAGGGGCGCTGAGGCCTGCGCGGCAGCACAGCCGGCCACGGGAAGCGCGAGCAGGCGGTCCCGTCGGCGCTGCTTTGGCGGCTGGAGCAAGAAGATCAGAGATTGAAGAAACACGACGGCCGTTGGATTGACATCCAATGTCTGCTAGAATGGTTTGTTGACGTATATAATAACTAAAAAAACTAGCATATGCGTCAACTAAACAGGCCCACAAGTCAGACCACTCCCTCTTTTTTTAATAATTTATATATAGCTCATGGCAACTTCTTATGCAATTTATTGCAGTGATTTTTTTTGGTTGGCCAGGGCCAATTTCGCATATTTTTGTGGGTCCAAACTATTTTTAATACCGAAATGTCGAGCCAGATTTAAAGCACTTTGAACATATATTTAAATTTGGTTAATGCCCAGTTAAATAGGAATCTGAAAATGTGAAAAAAATGAGAAATTATAATGTAATTGCCAATTTGTCATCTTTTTTTATATTTACAACCCATTTCATATTACTTTCAAGATTTGCAGGCGTCTTGAAAGAGTTGCGGCCCATCAGGGCGTAGAAAAATAAGTAGGCCTGGATTGGGTATTCTTCAGAAAAAATAAATGGGCTAATTTTCACAAAGAAAAAATAGTTGGGCTGGTCACTTGGTGAACATAAAATATAAGCCTGGGCTAGACGGGCCACAACCCAGTTCAAACCCTGCTCCCTCTCAACAATACCAAACAAAAAAAATACTGCTCGAGTAGCTACGTCCTAGGTGTCAGCCGATCTTGTGATGTTCTCTTGTCTATTGACTATATACGCTCACAATGTCGTGGGTCCCAGATGTCAGGAAAACACTAGGAGGAAGCATTTTATTTTTGCATATGCTGACGTGGTGGGCCCGTACTGTCATCCTCTCCACGTACTTCTGCTGATTCCTGTTATTTGTTGACCATGTTGACAACGCGAGAGGGTGGCGCCGCGGCGAGCGCACCAAAGCGCGCGGAGGATGTCGGTGTTAAAGATTTAGGAGACGGTGGGGCGGCAATGCGTGCGCTGAGGCGCAGCCAGCCGTGGGAGGCGGAAGCAGGCGGCCCCACCGGTGCTGGTTTGGTTTTGGCGGCTGGAGGAAGACAAGACTGAAGAAACACGATAGACTGTAAAAGTAGCAGGAGTACTTAACGAGCTTAACTAAAACCAGCAGGGGCACTTAACAACCAAAGCTGAAAGCAGTATGAGTACTTATACAGGTTCAACCGTACAAAGCACACCTCGAACAGTGCTACTTTGCCTATAGTTAACCAAGGGTGAGGCCGCCAAGTCCAAGGACAAGGCCCAGGCGCACCCCGCGCATCCACAACCTTCTAAAAGTGGCTTCATCTCGCAACATGGTCAATAAATAGGATATTCGCTTTAGAGCCATGGAAAAACATGAACAAAATCTTCTATCCTATTCTCCAAGATGGACGGGCCTTTATTATTTGAGACCACCCATGAATAAGTATCTTTTCACCTCCAAGGGGAATTGAGTAGGTCGACATAAACATCATGTTGGGACCAAGCGCAAGTCTTACCCGACCATGGTCAGGCATCTGTAAAGGAACAATAGAACTCGGCACTTCCTATTTCAAGAAGATCACAACTGTAAAACTGTGTATAAGAAATAGTTTATGAACAACATATATAACAGGAAATAGCTCGTACCATAAGTTTCTCGACACAGTTGGACCTGTTCAATGAGTGTAGTAGTGGCATACATATCCCACGTGGCCTTCCACCATTGAAATGCCCCACAAGGGCCTCAAGAAGATCAATAAAGTGTAGGAACTTGTGGATGTCGATCCATTCAACTTCAGTGCCATTAGTAACAGCCGAGTTATTATAGAGTAAAAAACGAGCAGACTGCTTAACTCTGAAAAAACCTACACGTGCCACCAATTATAAGAAAATATTAGTTAGAAGTAGCATCTTTGTGAGAGAAGTTAAATTGTGATTAGTTAGACAGAATAGGTGGATTAAGAAGTAATCGAGGCAACAAGTAAGAACTAGATACAAAACTAACATGGATGAACAATTGGAACAATGTCGGGGTGGAAGATCACAGTGAAGATGAGACCAGGTTCTGCTATTTCCATCAACATTCGTGCGCCAACTTTCAGTCCGTAACACTTGAGAAAGTTTATCCAAGTTCGGCCATGAAAAAAGCAGCGATCTTCTTGGTTCATGAACCCAACTCAGAAGTAATATCCATGGCTTGTCTTCACTGTGACCATTAAACTAGTGTATTCAGTTATGGCAAGGCCGAGCATCTTGAGTACATGTGTTCTGGCAGAGCAAATAATACACTGCAGGAAAATGTCAGGACCCCGACTCGATGTCACATCGATCTAGCCGGTAACACCTCATATCACTTTGCGGCCTCACGCACGGTATCCCCACGGGTGTCGCCTTACCTTTGCCCGGGACCGTTTGCGCCTTTTGGCTCACGTATATGATAGTGTCGCTAGCATCCATATGATAAAGAGCCCGGGCTGACATGACTAGTCGTAAACCCAAAGTGGCACAGACTTACAGGGACAGGCATCCATGACCCAGCTTCGAACGTGTCGGTCATCAGCAAGTGGGTCCGGGCTGTAGCACTGGGCTAGCAGGACTCCGGTAAACCGGGCTGTAGCGGGCTAACAGGACTCGGGTACTCAAAGCGTGACATTTCCCCGAAGGGACAGACACAGGAACGAAGAAGGACACATGCCGGCCAGCCTAAGTGTTCCAGAGCAGTAGCAAGCTACCATGGCTCAGCGGTAACACTAGGAGACATTTCCCGGTAAGAGAGGCTACTAAAGATAAACAACTAGATAGTCAGATCCCACACATACCAAGCATTTCAATCATACACACAATATGCTCGATATGTGCAAATACAACGAAGCATCACAACATGACTCTACGACACAAGTACTTTATTTAAGGCTCAGGGAGCCATACATAACATACACAAAGGTACGGGTGTCACGACCCAACATACAAGTCATACAGTCATACAAACCAACAGCGGAAGTAACTTGTCTGAGTACAGACAACTAGTAAAATAAAAGAGGCTTGGAAAGCCTAGCTATACTACGTGGTCCTTCACAAGCTCAGGGTCACCACCTGGGTCTTTAGCCTACTCGTTGATGTCAACGTCTACATAGAACCCATCAGAAGGGGTTGCAGCGTCTTCTGTAAAAATGTAGATTATAGCAACATGAGTACAAGGGTACTCAGCAAGACTTACATCAGATCCTACATACATGCATGTTATCAAGAAGGGTTGGTGGAGTTATTGCAGCAAGCCAGCTTTGACTCTTGGCTAGGCTATCCTACGATACTCCAACTTGAAATGGTTTTGCGCACACGAGTCCACTACTCACCAATTCAATACACTACCGAGGATCCGCCTCCGTCTTCCTACGGAAGAGCCATCCTCGGCACTCACACTTATCTTGAGGCTTTTAGCAGTTTCCATTTACTTGTCTATGAACTGTATAGGCAACCAAGTAGTCCTTTACCGCGGACGCGGCTATTGGAATAGATTATGATAACCCTGCAGGGGTGTACTTCTTCATACATGTTTCCACCACTTAGCGTCTGCACACGACATGTGCTCGGCAGACTTCAAGCGAAAGCCGACGTGGGTGTAGACCACGACCTACCTAAACACTTAAGCCTCTAGTCCAGGTTTATCGCCTATTCAGGTTCCATCCGCAGGGAGTCCGGCCGAGGTTTCCCATACGGCCCCGAACGATGTGAACAGGGTTCCCGAGATACCTAACGGGTATTCGGTACACCCGGCCACGTACCTACCGCATCACAGCCCACCCCTACGGTCAGCGCTGTCCACGGCCTCCAGTAGGCTACAAACACCAGAAACTACTTGCAACTCCTGGACAAAGGACAAGGGTGAATAAGAAGTCGAGCGGGGTCATATTTCAGGGCCCAATGTATGGTAGTAGCTGAATCATGGATCACAAACGCAGAACTCAGTTCCTGAGGACGGCTGCAATGAGACAACCCACCATGTACTCCTACATGGCCTCTCACCGCTACCTTTACCAAATCATGTTCACACACTTAGCTCACACACAGTAGGACATGTTCACACACCTCTAATTCATCCCCGATGAATCAGACCTGACTCAACTCTAAGCAGTAGCAGGCATGACAAACAAACGTGAATGAGTAGGCACAACAGGGCTCAAACAACTCCTACTCATGCTAGTGGGTTTCATCTATTTACTGTGCCAATGACAGGTCATGCAGAGGATAAAGGGGTTCAACTACCGCAGCATGTAACAGATGAATCGGTGTTGTCCTAATGCATTAAAAGAGAGCAGGAGCGAGAGAGTAGGATTGTATCGGAATGAACAAGGGGGTTTTGCTTGCCTGGCACTTCTGAAGATAACATTGAGTCTTCATCAGTGTCAACGATCACGTCATCGGTATCACGTCTATCGAGAGGGGACAAATACCGGCAACACAATAGGGAACACAATCAATGCAATGCACAATATGATGCATGATCATGACATGGCAATAGGAATGTGTTTTGAGCTAATGCAACTAGCAACAGATTAAATGAAGTTGGTTTGAATATAAAATTCAAATTCAAACTCCATATGTGATTAAATAAATGCCCTTTATATGATTTGTGCTAAACAGCAGCTATAAGTTGTTCTAACATACATGAAAATTGTACAGATGGATTCCTTGAATTTTTCTGATAATTTTTCATATATAAATTATTTAATTTGGAGTTACGGTTGAATTTCTATGAATTTTAGAAGTTTTAGGCATTTTCTGGAATTTCCTGAATTAAATTAAATCCAGAAAGCATTACTGCGTCAGCATGACGTTGGCATGACGTCAGCAAGTCAACAGGGGCCGGCTCGGGTCAAACCTGACGTGTGGGGTCCACATGTCAGTGACACAGGGGCTAATCCCGCGTTGACCCGGGCTTTGACCCACTACGGGGCCCACTGTCAGTGGCTGTGGGGGGGGGGTGTTTAGGGCGTCATTAGTGCTAATTAGGCGTGCCACGTCGGCAGTCGCCGGAGTGTCACCGGCGACGACCACGGCCGACAGCGGAGGTGCACCGTGCGCTTGCTACGGAGCATCATTTGGCGTGCGGTTTGCTCCTACGGGTTCCTGGGAGGAAGGCGCATCTAAAGAGGTAAGTGGCAGCAGCTGGGGTGGCCGGAGCTGCCGGCGGCGAGCTCCTTTGCGGCTGCCGGAGTTCGGGCAATCTCGGGGTCGGGGTTAGGGAGCACGGCAGGAGGAGCTGGGGCGTGCTACGGGCTCCTGAGATCACGGTGAGCACGTCAGTGGCCTCGGATACGAGCTGGGGTGGCTGTGGCCACGGCCACGCCATGGCCGGCGGCGAGAGATTCTCGGGCAAAGTGGTGGGGCTAGCTAGAGAGGGAGGTGGGGCACGGGAAGAGGGGGAATCGGGTCGAGGGCTCACCGCGGAGCTGCAGGGAGGTTAGTGGGCTCGGGGGCGCGCCGGAGTGGCCGAATCGACGGAGAAGATCCTCGGCGGCCGGCGAGGAGGAAAACGTCGGGGGCGGCGTTCCGGGGCTCTTCTGGTCGCGTGAGATGACGAGGAGGACGAGGGAGGACCGACGGAGTTTCCTGGGGCGTCGATGAGGCTAGGGGTGGCCGGTGACCATGGGTACGGCGACGATGGCGGCGAGCTCCGCTCGGTGGTGTGCGCGGGAGGGAAGCAGAGGAGGGAACAGGGTCCAGGGGAAGAGAGAGGCGGTCGAGGGGGTCGAGGCGTCTCCGTGGCATCGCGAGGGAGTCGGGGAGGCTGCCACGGCGAAGCAAGAGGTGGCCGGCGCTCTTCGGGCGCGCGCCACGCCTCGCCTCTGCCTACTGGCAGAGGAAGAAGATGACAAGGGGGAGGAGGAGGTGGGCTGGGCCGCGCTGGTGGGGGAGCTGGGCCGGCTGGGCTGCACGGATGAGGCCAGGTACTTCCTTCTCTCTCTCTCTTTTATTTCTATTATGTTTTATATTTTTCTTCTGTTTTTGTTTTATTTAAATTATTTTGCCACTGTTTTGAATTTAAAAATAATTCAAACAATGCCAAAACTCCTCTGAATATTTTTATATTGCTAGATGGACTTTTCCAAAAGCTTATAAAATATTTCAGGGGTATTTGAAATTATATTCTAATTATATGAATATAACTCAAATTCAAATAGCTAATGAATTAAATCCAAAGTCCCAAAAATAAATCCTTAAAAATGTTCAATATTTTGGTTGGGATCAGAACCCTTACCAAAAATTATCAAACATTTAAGAAGAGCATTTTGGAGCAATGAATGAGATTTCTAGGGTTTTTGCCCCTCTTTTATTTAGGGTTTTGAGGCTTCCAATATTCCTCAATTCAAGTTTCAAAAATATAGACATGATGCACACATGAAGCTAACCTAGAGCAATGCCTGAAGCTAGGGATGTGACAACTCACCCCCAGTAAACAAGAATCTCGTCTCGAGATTCAAGCGTAGGGTAAAGTGAAGGGTAACGCAGACTAGTATAATCTTCACGATCCAGTTGCACTTCAAATGGACTTTGATTCGTCCACCATCATTGTCTCGAAGTCTTGCTCTGAGAACTCCAGCTACCCTAAAAGAATTGTTCCTCTCGAAGGTCGAACAACTCAGGATTAACCCACGGAACGAGACATAACAACATCTCTCGAGCTGAGAGACGAAGCACACCTCTAGAGGGATGGAGTGGAACAGATGACGAGGGTTCACTAGGTAGACAACAATTTCACGCTTAAGAGGGTGGTGAACGGTTGTCAACGTAGCGAAGAGTTGAGTTGCCATGATACCATAACGATACACCTTAGGGAAGGTGACTCGTAGAGATATCCCCTTAAGTGGCAAAAAGGATTACTTTTGATTCAGAGATCATTGAAACTCTTTAAACCAGCCTAAGGCAATTCTCGAGCGATCATTTGGAGGGGGTCGGTAGAATGGCATACTCGGACTTGGATGATGTGGATTACCTTGTTGAAGACAATGCAATGGATGAATTTGCTTATCACCGAAAATGGAAGAGACCCATGGTAGAATGACACATTGGCGGTGCAAGCTGGGAACAAAATGCAATGCTGGGAATGATTCTAGTAACTGGGGAAGAACCCAATAATAGAGAGTGAATTCACTGTTTGAAAAGATCATAGCACTGCCGAGGAAACTGAGAGCAATCCCAGTTAGTGCCGATGATAACACGTAGCGCTTGTGCGTGCTTTCAAGAACTTGAGCATTTCCACAATCATCAAGGTTTTACCAATATCCGTGTCGAGGGTCCGGCAACACAACTTGCTACCATGATGACTAATGATGGATGATGCAGATGCAAAGGAAGATAACACCTTCTCAGATTTCACCTTAGCGGGGCCAAGGAAATAAAAATCTGGATGATCGACCGAGAGACATTTAGCACTCCGCTTCTAATGTTCTCCTTGATGTGCTAGTGTAACCCATTCATAGCTATGGTTTGATATCTAGAACATCAAGTAAAAAGGTCGGACTTCGGGATCTCAAAATCCATAGGGGCAACTAGGGAGTAAATCCTACGAAATCCCTATGGGGAGGTGGCCAACTTCCTCAATCAAGATATTATAATAACAGGTCTTCCGGCTGGGTGTGTTGGCCACGACATCCACTTTACCGGTTATCGAGGGACCAATATTATAGTTCCTGGGAAATGTTCCAACCATCATATCTGCCTAAGACTCAGATCTGGTTGGTGTCAGGATATTCCAGACTCATCGAGTCTAGGAAGGAAAACGAAAGTTTGCAACACAAATCGACGAGATGACGTTGCGAGATTCTCAGGAAATGAACTACGATAGAAAGCTCCAAAACATGAGTTGGTTCTGCTACAAACATGTGAACACGTTGTCCCAGACAAGCATGACCACGTGGTAGTCTTACAATAAAACACTACCGCATTCAGGTGGGAACCATCACCGTGGATAACGAAGTCCTTGCATAAGTCATATGATTAGCTCTTATGAAGGAACTTCTTCTCCTTGAACAAATCAATCAGTGGCTTGGTGTGCTCGGGACACATGTGGAATGAAGGTTGCAAGTCTCCAGACCACAGAATACTTCGCACGTGTGCATGACTGATTTGGGATGATTCCAAGGGAACAAAACAATCTTCCTCGAATTCATGGCGGCAACTTGCATCATATGCACATGAATTAGGGGAAGTCACTACTTTCATCCAAACATCTGCTTCATGAACAAAACACGAAGAAATGCTTACACAAGTATCCAACACTAGGTTGATGTTCAACATGATTCATGGGGGAGACAAAATGCTACTGATGGGCTCAACAGCAACTCATCGGAATTTCCATATCACTGGACTTCCACCATTATGTGAACACGGTGATAGCATTGGTCAGACCAAAGATGTAATGGTGTATGCTCGAGGGATCAACCACGAGTAGGACGACATTACGAGCATCGTTGGTACTGATTTGATTTGACGATAGCCCACACTCAAATCAAAGGATTGATAAGACAATAGGTCCAGCAACTGATCACAGGGACCAATCGATGAAGATATCATCTTTCTTCAACACACGCTACACAAGATTATCCCTTTGGAACGAACTAAGTCAGACAGGCTTTTATCTTCCACTCTCCAAGTTGTTGTTTAGCTTATCCAACTAGCTCAGGGTATCCAACATGGATTCTTGGAGAAGGGGTGGTTTACAGGAATAAACCAACTTGATCATGAACTCAACATAGCGGTCAGGTGACAACCTGGTAATACTTCTGAGAAGATATTCAGAAAATCACGAACCACCGGTATGTTACTAAGCTCGAGAACAATCTCGCTTTTGAGGGCAAGACGATATGATTAAATGAGTGAGGACTTGACAAGATCCTAACTCATCAATCGAAGGGTGCACCGAAATAAGGACTAGGTAGCACGAACAATCTTAGAATGGTGATTCAATAACCAGCATACTAAGAGTAAAATTATTATCCTTTAACTACCAAGCAACAAGGTTGCTAGGAGTATTGATTTCACACATCACAATTCATTTGTCGGTATTCCGGTTGCATCAACACGAGGGCCGAGGAATGACTAATGATGGTGAGAAGTATCACTGTACCAAGAGTTCATAGGATGGTGTGCAATTCCTATAACAATCTCGATATAGAATAAGGTAATACTCCAAGGTAGAACAGAACCAAAAGCTGGATTGGCATTTGATCTGCGGAATACAACTACTTTGACCCAATCCTAGATATGTACGAGGTACTGGAGTTTGTTTCTCCAGGTCATTCAGGACAGAATGGCTTGACGGACCACAAGAGTAATAGGCATCGATAAACGAACACACGCATACTCTTGGCTATCAATTGATAGACGAAGGTCAGAATGCAACTAAAGAGGGACAACTCAAAGGAACATATAACTTTCTGAGTTGTGGATACATGGGTTGGTATGCCGAACAAAGTTCAACATAATTCTTCCGGATAACCCATGCAGAAAGGTTGAGCTGGCAGAGTCACAATATAGCATGGAGAACTCATAGAGGGCCTGTTGTGATCTTTTGATCCAGCAAACTTCTGCCATAATGGTTCATGGTATTTGGAAGAACGATATACCACGGACCTCGAGGACTATCGCAAAGGTTACCAATATGCTAAAGGCACTAGCAATTACTATCATCATGAAGTAGGTAGAGTGAATCTCGGGTTCAAAACCCAAGGAACAGAATACCTATTACTAAGTAGCATCACGGGATGCTTTCGAGAATGATGGCCAGAATCATCACACTGGGAACACAAATCATGGCTAAATTACTAGATGATCCCCTAAGACACCTAGGGTCATAATAATATCTCCAACATATATGTCAAGGTAACGGAGTACCTCAATTCACTGATTAGTGTGGTTAATCTGGCCCATGGGAACATTGAAACGGGAAGAAAAGGATTTGCAAATGCATCCGACTATTTAGAAACATGGGATGACTCGGACAGCATAACGGCTGTAAATGCTCAGAAAAGATTTGAGACATTCACAAAAATGGTGGCATAACCACTCAGAAGCACAATATCAAGGTTTCGAGATCAACAATTAACATACGGAAGTAGTAGGAACTGAACTGAGACTTAAATCCAACAATCTTATAAGTCTACTGATTAGTAACACGTGATCCTGATAGAAAGAAGAGATAGCCTAGTTCTTAATCCCCGTAGAAGAGAAGATGATGACTCAGATCAGAAGGCCATGAGGTATAAGGAGTAAAAGGAGCCTTACGTTCCATCCCACAATCAATTCCCTTATATAACTAAAGAATTTCTAGACTCAACTTCGACCAGTTTGGCTTGGTAATCCTACAGGCAGTCAAGCTCTGATACCAACGCTGTCAGGACCCCGACTCGATGTCACATCGATCTAGCCGGTAACACCTCATATCACTTTGCGGCCTCACGCACGGTATCCCCACGGGTGTCGCCTTACCTTTGCCCGGGACCGTTTGCGCCTTTTGGCTCACGTATATTATAGTGTCGCTAGCATCCATATGATAAAGAGCCCGGGCTGACATGACTAGTCGTAAACCCAAAGTGGCACAGACTTACAGGGACAGGCATCCATGACCCAGCTTCGAACGTGTCGGTCATCAGCAAGTGGGTCCGGGCTGTAGCACTGGGCTAGCAGGACTCCGGTAAACCGGGTTGTAGCGGGCTAACAGGACTCCGGTACTCAAAGCGTGACATTTCCCCGAAGGGACAGACACAGGAACGAAGAAGGACACATGCCGGCCAGCCTAAGTGTTCCAGAGCAGTAGCAAGCTACCATGGCTCAGCGGTAACACTAGGAGACATTTCCCGGTAAGAGAGGCTACTAAAGATAAACAACTAGATAGTCAGATCCCACACATACCAAGCATTTCAATCATACACACAATATGCTCGATATGTGCAAATACAACGAAGCATCACAACATGACTCTACGACACAAGTACTTTATTTAAGGCTCAGGGAGCCATACATAACGTACACAAAGGTACGGGTCTCACGACCCAACATACAAGTCATACAGTCATACAAACCAACAGCGGAAGTAACTTGTCTGAGTACAGACAACTAGTAAAATAAAAGAGGCTTGGAAAGCCTAGCTATACTACGTGGTCCTTCACAAGCTCAGGGTCACCACCTGGGTCTTTAGCCTACTCGTTGATGTCAACGTCTACATAGAACCCATCAGAAGGGGTTGCAGCGTCTTCTGTAAAAATGTAGATTATAGCAACATGAGTACAAGGGTACTCAGCAAGACTTACATCAGATCCTACATACATGCATGTTATCAAGAAGGGTTGGTGGAGTTATTGCAGCAAGCCAGCTTTGACTCTTGGCTAGGCTATCCTATGATACTCCAACTTGAAATGGTTTTGCGCACACGAGTCCACTACTCACCAATTCAATACACTACCGAGGATCCGCCTCCGTCTTCCTACGGAAGAGCCATCCTCGGCACTCACACTTATCTTGAGGCTTTTAGCAGTTTCCATTTACTTGTCTATGAACTGTATAGGCAACCAAGTAGTCCTTTACCGCGGACGCGGCTATTCGAATAGATTATGATAACCCTGCAGGGGTGTACTTCTTCATACATGTTTCCACCACTTAGCGTCTGCACACGACATGTGCTCGGCAGACTTCAAGCGAAAGCCGACGTGGGTGTAGACCACGACCTACCTAAACACTTAAGCCTCTAGTCCAGGTTTATCGCCTATTCAGGTTCCATCCGCAGGGAGTCCGGCCAAGGTTTCCCATACGGCCCCGAACGATGTGAACAGGGTTCCCGAGATACCTAACGGGTATTCGGTACACCCGGCCACGTACCTACCGCATCACAGCCCACCCCTACGGTCAGCGCTGTCCACGGCCTCCAGTAGGCTACAAACACCAGAAACTACTTGCAACTCCTGGACAGAGGACAAGGGTGAATAAGAAGTCGAGCGGGGTCATATTTCAGGGCCCAATGTATGGTAGTAGCTGAATCATGGATCACAAACGCAGAACTCAGTTCCTGAGGACGGCTGCAATGAGACAACCCACCATGTACTCCTACATGGCCTCTCACCGCTACCTTTACCAAATCGTGTTCACACACTTAGCTCACACACAGTAGGACATGTTCACACACCTCTAATTCATCCCCGATGACTCAGACCTGACTCAACTCTAAGCAGTAGCAGGCATGACAAACAAACGTGAATGAGTAGGCACAACAGGGCTCAAACAACTCCTACTCATGCTAGTGGGTTTCATCTATTTACTGTGGCAATGACAGGTCATGCAGAGGATAAAGGGGTTCAACTACCGCAGCATGTAACAGATGAATCGGTGTTGTCCTAATGCATTAAAAGAGAGCAGGAGCGAGAGAGTAGGATTGTATCGGAATGAACAAGGGGGTTTTGCTTGCCTGGCACTTCTGAAGATAACATTGAGTCTTCATCAGTGTCAACGATCACGTCATCGGTATCACGTCTATCGAGAGGGGACAAATACCGGCAACACAGAAGGGAACACAATCAATGCAATGCACAATATGATGCACGATCATGACATGGCAATAGGAATGTGTTTTGAGCTAATGCAACTAGCAACAGATTAAATGAAGTTGGTTTGAATATAAAATTCAAATTCAAACTCCATATGTGATTAAATAAATGCCCTTTATATGATTTGTGCTAAACAGCATCTATAAGTTGTTCTAACATGCATGAAAATGGTACAGATGGATTCCTTGAATTTTTCTCATAATTTTTCATATATAAATTATTTAATTTGGAGTTACGGTTGAATTTCTATGAATTTTAGAAGTTTTAGGCATTTTCTGGAATTTCCTGAATTAAATTAAATCCAGAAAGCATTACTGCGTCAGCATGACGTTGGCATGACGTCAGCAAGTCAACAGGGGCTGGCTCGGGTCAAACCTGACGTGTGGGGTCCACACGTCAGTGACACAGGGGCTAATCCCGCGTTGACCTGGGCTTTGACCCACTACGGGGCCCACTGTCAGTGGCTGTGGGGGTGTTTAGGGCGTCATTAGTGCTAATTAGGCGTGCCACGTCGGCAGTCGCCGGAGTGTCGCCGGCGACGACCACGGCCGACAGCGGAGGTGCACCGTGTGCTCGCTACGGAGCACCATTTGACGTGCGGTTTGCTCCTACGGGTTCCTGGGAGGAAGGCGCATCTAAAGAGGTAAGTGGCAGCAGCTGGGGTGGCCGGAGCTGCCGGCGGCGAGCTCCTTTGCGGCTGCCGGAGTTCGGGCAATCTCGGGGTCGGGGTTAGGGAGCACGGCAGGAGGAGCTGGGGCGTGCTACGGGCTCCTGAGATCACGGTGAGCACGTCAGTGGCCTCGGATACGAGCTGGGGTGGCTGTGGCCACGGCCACGCCATGGCCGGCGGCGAGAGATTCTCGGGCAAAGTGGTGGGGCTAGCTAGAGAGGGAGGTGGGGAACGGGAAGAGGGGGAATCGGGTCGAGGGCTCACTGCGGAGCTGCAGGGAGGTTAGTGGGCTCGGGGGCGCGCCGGAGTGGCCGAATCGATGGAGAAGATCCTCGGCGGCCGGCGAGGAGGAAAACGTCGGGGGCGGCGTTCCGGGGCTCTTCTGGTCGCGTGAGACGATGAGGAGGACGAGGGAGGACCGGCGGAGTTTCCTGGGGCGTCGATGAGGCTAGGGGTGGCCGGTGACCATGGGTACGGCGACGATGGCGGCGAGCTCCGCTTGGTGGTGTGCGCGGGAGGGAAGCAGAGGAGGGAACGGGGTCCAGGGGAAGAGAGAGGCGGTCGAGGGGGTCGAGGCGTCTCCGTGGCGTCGCGAGGGAGTCGGGGAGGCTGCCACGGCGAAGCAGGAGGTGGCCGGCGCTCTTCGGGCGCGCGCCACGCCTCGCCTCTGCCTACTGGCAGAGGAAGAAGAGGACAAGGGGGAGGAGGAGGTGGGCTGGGCCGCGCTGGTGGGGGAGCTGGGCCGGCTGGGCTGCACGGATGAGGCCAGGTACTTCCTTCTCTCTCTCTCTTTTATTTCTATTCTGTTTTATATTTTTCTTCTGTTTTTGTTTTATTTAAATTATTTTGCCACTGTTTTCAATTTAAAAATAATTCAAACAATGCCAAAACTCCTCTGAATATTTTTATATTGCTAGATGGACCTTTCGAAAAGCTTATAAAATATTTCAGGGGTATTTGAAATTATATTCTAATTATATGAATATAACTCAAATTCAAATAGCTAATGAATTAAATCCAAAGTCCCAAAAATAAATCCTTAAAAATGTTCAATATTTTGGTTGGGATCAGAACCCTTACCAAAAATTATCAAACATTTAAGAAGAGCATTTTGGAGCAATGAATGAGATTTCTAGGGTTTTTTCCCCTCTTTTATTTAGGGTTTTGAGGCTTCCAATATTCCTCAATTCAAGTTTCAAAAATATAGACATGATGCACACATGAAGCTAACCTAGAGCAATGCCTGAAGCTAGGGATGTGACAGAAAAATAATATGAGAACACAGCATGTTCAAAAAAAACCACCCTCCCGAATAGAAAAGAGGATTCTAGGAACATACTGTGCACATTTCAAAATGTTGTGTTAGGATGAGAAGGAACAAGTGTGGCGTCTCGCCGAAGGTGCAGAAATCTGTAGGGTACTCACACTTTGGGCACTATAACTGAAACACACTAGATTCAGTACGAAGAAAAATGCATCAACGGCGGCGGCTGCCATCCTAGGATTACCTGCAACCAAGGGACTTGGATTTATCGGGGATGGATGAAGAATTCGTACCTGGTTCTCCATGAGAAAACCCTATGCAATCGCCGAGCGGGGGTTTTCTCTAAACAAGCAGACGAGGGAGAAGGGGATTTAGGTCCAGTGAAATATTGTCGCTTCGTCCGTCCAGCTTACTGCCAAAGCTGGAAGGGGGGGTGTGATTTGACGACTCATTGGGCATTACTGCGGCGCTACGACCAGGGTGTGTCTACCGTGAAGTTGTGCACTCTAATTTGTGCATATAGCACGTGGACCCCGTTGCCGGTTGCCCCACATATCAGCGAAAGGAAGTAGAATGATAGGAGTAACTAGTTACACATAAATATATTTTTTGACAGAGAGATACTCCCTCTGTAAAGAAATATACAAATCTTTTATATCACCGACTCACCTTGCCGAGAAATATACTCCCTCTACAGCGCACGGGCATTATGGGGTTTCAGCTTTTTTTATGGGGGTTCAGCTGAGAATATAATACTCGGATAGGCTCACGGTTCTGGACTTTGGGCTGCAGGCCGACCCTGCATGTTTGGGGGCCCATGTGTTCTAGCTCAACGCTTTATATTGCAAGCGATCGGTACGGCGCTGGTTTTGGATGCTGTCGCAAGGAAAATACACAAAATTGAATAAAGCACGGCAGATGTTGGAATGAAATGGAACGATAGTTCCTAACCAGCAATTAGAGTTGCAATTCTATCAACGATATACCATGTGATAAATAATACTGTCATACTACTTATACACAAAAGGACACTTGTTTCACCATGCCAGATTATTACATCAAAATCTCTCGGAGGATAGATCAGTTCGGTAGTTGCATGCTGCTACTGAAGAATTTCAAAGTTGATTTGGACCAGCTCTCCTTGCCGGGAAAGTTCGATTTTGACATCATCCCCTACCGCAAGATATGATTTAGATTTGAACCTTGACTATTGAGGGAGTCCTGGACTAGGGGGTGTCCGGATAGCCGAACTATCATCATCGGCCGGACTCCAAGACTATGAAGATACAAGATTGAAGACTTCGTCCCGTGTCCAGATGGGACTTTCCTTGCCGTGGAAGGCAAGCTTGGCGATACAGATATGTAGATCTCCTACCATTGTAACCGACTCTATCTAACCCTAGCCCTCTCCGGTGTCTATATAAACCGGATGGCTTTAGTCCGTAGGACAACAACCATTACAACAATCATACCATAGGCTACCTTCTAGGGTTTAGCCTCCTTGATCTCGTGGTAGATCTACTCTTGTAATACCCACATCATCAATATCAATCAAGCAGGACGTAGGGTTTTACCTCCATCAAGAGGGCCCGAACCTGGGTAAAACATCATGTCCCTTGTCTCCTGTTACCATCCGCCTAGACGCACAGTTCGGGACCCCCTACCCGAGATCCGCCGGTTTTAACACCAACATTGGTGCTTTCATTGAGAGTTCCTCTGTGTCGTCCCAATCAGGAAGGATGCCTCTTCCCGTCTTTAAAGACGGTGCCATTGCCAAAGGAGCCTTGGCCGCCGGTCAAGCTATCCGGCTAGGTGGTTTTCTTATGACCGCCTGTTTGGCCACCACTTTGACGATGACCTCTCGGGTCATCAAAAGTGATCTTCGCATCAACTCGAAATACGCCGCGCAGCTGGATCCAATGGAGCTCTCTTCCGTAAGCGAGCTCTTGGATCGCATCGCCGCCATGGGAGTCGCTACAGACTACGATCAGATTGGGCTTAAACCCGATCTGAGAGAAATTAACTCTCCCCAGGCTACCCACCATGTTGCTGTGGTAGAAGAACAACGTGGCGACTCTTCCCCTATGTTAAAAACCAGTTATGTCCGGATTCCCGATCCCTCCATGCCGGACTCCCGCGGAGGGACGGACGTCAATCGAGTACTGAACCTAAAGTCAGGCAGCAGACTAGATTCGTTTGACGACCTCCAGCACTCCAAGCTTCCAAATCCGGAAACTCCTCGGACTTTGAGCCTCAGATTGGGTGGGGTTCCGATTTTAGTTCCACCCGCCCACCCAAATATAAGCGATCTATCACAAATACGGCAAGAGCCCAACGATACAGTACATCATTACTGGGCCAGATTCCTCCTGGTTATGGACAGGATAAAGGACTGCCATGAGGAAAGCGCAATCTCTATTTTTTGCCATAATTGCACGGACAAGGGAATTATGAACGCCATAAATCATCGCAAGGTCACGCACTTCGCTGACCTGGCAACCATAGTACGAAAGTACTGTGCGATGGAGAGTGCCTGGAAAACCAAAACTAGATTTTGGGACAATCCGGCCCTTAACACAACCTTAGTACGAAATAAAAGGGTGCAGCATGTTCAAGCACCTGGATCAAAAACCAAAAAGCAAAAACCCCCTAAAGGGTACGGAACCATACTGGAGGGATGGCTCAGCGGACCCTGCAAAATCCACAGTGCAGAAGGCGCCACTCCAACACATAGCCTCCGGGCATGTTGGATACTATGACAGGTGGCCAAAAGTGGTGAAGGGCTTCTAGCCCCGGAAAACCAACCTAACAGTACCAGTATGGTATCAACAGTCTTCGAGACTTTCGGATCAAATAATATGTGGAAACAAACAATCCGCAGCCTCACCGAAGTCTACCAAGTAGCAACAGCAAATCCATGGAGCGACACAGCTAGCACCTTCAATGCCAGCGACGAACCTAAATTCCGAACAGCCCGAGCACCAGCCGCATTGGTTCTCAGTCCCATAGTGGACGACTTTCGTCTTACCAAGGTACTCATGGATGGCGGCAGCGGATTAAACCTCATCTACAAGGAAACTCTCCAAAAAATGGAAATAGACTGGAGCCGCATTGAGCGAAGCAGCACAACCTTTAGAGGAATAATCCCTAGTCAGGAAGTACGCTGCACAGGCAAAATCACACTAGATGTGGTGTTCGGCTCGCCGGACAACTATAGGTCCGAAGAAGTCACGTTCCAAGTGGCCCCGTTCAGCAGCGGATATCACGCTCTATTGGGGCGAGAGGCATTCACAATTTTCCAAGCCGTACCCCATTACGGGTACATGAAGCTCAAAATGCCCAGGCCCAATGGAATTATCACTCTAATCAGTGATCCGGACATAGCACTCCGCGCCAAGAACAAAACAGCCGCACTAGCCCTAGAGGCACTATCCGAAGCACTAGCGGCAGAAGAACTCACGGCATTACGCTCCACGGTGAATAGGGACGACGTGATACTCGATAAGAGATCTAAGTGCACATCTTTCAAACCAGCAGACGAGATAGTCAAATTCCAGGTCCATCCCACGGACCCCACAAAGACGGCCTCCATCGGGTTGCAATTAAACCTTGATGTAGAAGCCGCACTACGAGAATTCCTTCGGGAAAATTGGGACATTTTTGCCTGGCACCCTTAAGATATGCCAGGAATCCCACGCAGGCTGGCAGAGCACAGCCTAAATATCCTAAAAGGATTCAAGCCAGTCAAACAGGCTCTTCGACGATTTTCCGAACCCAAAAGACAGGCAATGGGAGAGGAGCTAGCCAAACTATTGGAAGCCGGATTCATCAGAGACATAAAACATCCGGACTGGCTAGCAAACCTGGTAATGGTACCAAAAAAGGACAAATCCTGGCGCCTCTGTGTGGATTTTAAAGACCTCAATAAGGCATGTCCAAAGGATCCTTTCCCCCTCCCCCGCATCGACCAAATCATCGATGCCACCGCGGGGCATGATTCATTGTGTTTCCTTGACGCATACTCCGGATACCATCAAATCAAGATGGCAGAAACAGACCAGGCCGCAACGACATTCATTACTCCATACGGACCATTCTGCTTCAACACAATGCCCTTCGGACTTAAAAATGCTGGCGCAACATATCAGCGCATGATTCAGACATGTCTGGCTACCCAGATCGGCAAAACAGTGGAGGCATACATAGACGATGTGGTCGTCAAGACCAAACACGTCGAAACTTTAATAGACGAGTTGAGGCTCACATTCAACAACCTCCGAGCATATGACATTAAGCTTAACCCGGAAAAATGCGTCTTCGGCGTACCAGCCGGAAAGCTCTTGGGCTTCGTCGTATCCGGTAGAGGAATTGAACCAAACCCATCCAAGATCCGAGCTCTGTCACAATTGGACATCCCAAAAGACCTCAAACAAATACAAAAATTGACTGGATGCGTGGCGGCCCTAAGCCACCCTACACGGAACATTCTGACACAGTAGGTGGCTCAGCCAATGAAATAACACCCTCAGCCCACGAAATAATGGCAGTAATCGCCCCGTGGACAGAACCATTCCTAGCCTACTTAACTCGGCAGGAACTCCCCGAAGACCAAAATGAGGCCCGCTGCATAGTTCGGCGATCTAAAGCCTACAAGGTCCATGAGGGAGAGCTTTATAAGAAAAGCACAACCGGAGTCCTTCAAAGGTGTATCTCCGAAGAGGAAGGGCGAAATCTCCTGGCTGAAATTCATGCCGGACTCGGTGGGCACCACGCCGCAGCCTGAGCCCTTGTAGGCAAGGCCTTCTGTACAGGATTTTATTGGCCGACGGCCCGGGCAGATGCTCAGGACTTAGTCCAACGATGCGTCGGTTGCCAGCTCTTTGCTAATACAAGCCACATGCCACCCACCGCCCTCAAAACTATACCCATCACCTGGTCGTTCGCGGTCTGGGGGCTTGATATGGTCGGACCCCTTAAAGGGGGAACCCACAAGCAAAAATACCTATTGGTTATGGTGGACAAATTCACCAAATGGATAGAGGCCAAACCAGTTAAAACGGCCAAATCCGGATCCGTGATAGACTTCATATCCGGGGTAGTACACCGTTATGGTGTCCCCCACAGCATCATCACCGATAACGGCACAAATTTTACGGCCGACGAGGTTAAACTCTAGTGCAAAAACATGGGCATCAAGCTCGACTATGCTTCAGTCTATCACCCCCAAACTAACGGTCAAGTCGAACGAGCAAACGGTCTAATCATGAGCGGCATCAAACCCAGACTAGTGCGATCCCTCAAGGAATCTAACACGCACTGGGTAGAGGAGCTCGAATCCGTACTCTGGGGGCTGCGGACCACGCCAAACCGCACTACCGGATTCACACCCTTTTTTATGGTGTATGGCGCAGAGGCAGTTCTGCCCTGCGATATAATTCATGACTCACCTCGTGTGCGCATGTACAAAGAAAGAGAGGCCGAGTTAGATCGGCAGGACAGTTTGGATGCCTTAGAGGAGGAGCGAGACGTGGCAAAAGCTCGTTCCGCATTCTATCAGTAGCAGGCTCGAAGATACCAAAGCAGAGAAGTACAGGCCAAGACTTACAATGTTGGCGAACTCGTTCTACGCCTGTCGGACAAGAAAAAGGACAAACTTAAGCCCAAATGGGAAGGTCCCTTCATCATCGACCAAGTCCTTACCGGCGGAGCATACCGTCTACGTAACGCATCTGACAACCGACTCGAGCCGAACCCATGGAACGCAGCCCGTCTCCGAAGATTCTACGCCTAGCGCCGGACTCAGAGTTCATCCCCCTCCTCCGTCCACCTTTTACATTTTCACTGTCTCTTGTCCCCCTCCTTCTTCCCACCTTTTTTAGTAAAAGCCTTTGATGGGCTGATTAGCGCATTGTTTGCACACACTTGATGTGCTCCTAGCACTCATTATACCTAGGGGCTTCTTTAACAGAAGCTTATTTGTACGGGCTTCATGCCCAACACATGCGTCATACTTCCGCATGTACCTTTTATTCACCATTATATGCATCGATATGACTTAAGTTTCGGCCAAGCTGGGTTGCCTGGCTCCTGTGCTTACCCCTACGTTCCCGATTATTCGGCTAGGAGGTAAAGGGAGTACCTCTGTGATTGTTACTGCCGGGTCAGCCGGATGTGTACCTCAGACTGGGTGAAGCCGAAAGCTAGCGTTCTTAAGGGAATATTCGGTCGGTGACTTGAAAGATGATTTATTACTTATTTAACTTATCTGCCCCCAGATGCTTTTTCTGCTCTCCTCGCAGTATGGACATGCACCTTAGGGCATGCCTCCCAGGGAAAGGAACCCCTAACGGAACTATTCTCCCTGGAAGATGTTTCATACTAACCATGTAATATAACATAACTAGTTGGGCACTTGTCTGATAAAGCACTGATGACCCCTACGCCTGGTCTCCATGCATGCGCCGGTTTTTTCATAACTAAGAACGTATTTAGACACACTCCGGACTCTAGGGTCCCGAGGTTGAAGCGAAAAGGTCGGTGTTGGTGTCAAAACCGGCGGATCTCGGGTAGGGGGTCCCGAACTGTGCGTCTAGGCGGATGGTAACAGGAGACAAGGGACACGATGTTTTACCCAGGTTTGGGCCCTCTTGATGGAGGTAAAACCCTACGTCCTGCTTGATTGATATTGATAATGTGGGTATTACAAGAGTAGATCTACCACGAGATCAAGGAGGCTAAACCCTAGAAGCTAGCCTATGGTATGATTGTTGTAATGGTTGTTCTTGTGTCCTACGGACTAAAGCCATCCAGTTTATATAGACACCGAAGAGGGCTAGGGTTACATAGAGTCGGTTACAATGGTAGGAGATCTACATATTCGTATCGCCAAGCTTGCCTTCCACGCCAAGGAAAGTCCCATCCGGACACGGGACGAAGTCTTCAATCTTGTATCTTCATAGTCTTGGAGTCCGGCTGACGATGATAGTCCGGCCGATGATAGTCCGGCCGATGATGATAGTCCGGCTATCCGGACACCCCCTAGTCCAGGACTCCCTCAGTAGCCCCCGAACCAGGCTTCAATGACGATGAGTCCGGCGCGCATATTGTTCGGCATTGCAAGGCGGGTTCCTCCTCCGAATAATTCATAGAAGATTGTGAACACCAGGATAGTGTCCGGCTCTGCAAAATAAATTCCACATTCCACTGTAGAGAGAATAATATACACAAGTTCAATCTGCTGACGTTTTTTGTGGCATGACGTCACACCACTACCAAGCTCTTACTTGAATCGTTTTTTACTTTACCACCTCAGCGCATTTAGCGAAGCGGTTTCCTTGGCACGTCTTGTTGAAGCAGAGATCGTGTTTCCCCTTATTCCGGGATTCTCATCAATATAGACGTGGGTAACCCACCGTGCCCGTCGCCACTCCCCCTCTATCGAGGGCGAGTTCCGAACGGTCACAGAGACGGCTCTCGGTATTCTCCCTCTTTATAACGGGACCAAGGCTTGTTTCTTTTCTTCAATCCTCCATCGAATCTTCTCCTTGCTCCCAGTTCCAACACCTAGAGCCCCAGATTCGAGCGCTTCGGACCTTCAACAATGTCCGGTTCCGACCTCCAGGGCCGGTGGATGCCCTCCTCCGTCACGGAGGAGGACTTGCTAAAGCTGTGGGAGGCCAAGTACCCGACTTACGAGATTTCGCACAGGTTGCCCGCCGAAGGGCAGGCCGTCCCTACCCCCGAGCCCGGCGAGTACGTCGTTTTTGTATCCCACCTCCGTTGGGGTTTAGGCTTCCCGATGGATCCTTTAGTGAGAGGGCTCATGTTTTGCTATGGGTTGGAATTCCACGACTTGGCTCCGGAGTCCATCCTCCATATTTCTCCATTTATTATCATCTGCGAATCCTTCCTCCGCGTCACCCCCCACTTCGGCCTGTGGCTGAAGACCTTCAATGTGGAGCCGAAGATGATCGAGGGGCATCAAGTAGAGTGCGGCGGGGCGGCCGTATGTAGGAGGGCCGATGCCCCGTGGCCCGTGGGCTCCTTCCAAGAGGAGCTCGGCCTGTGGCAGCAGGAGTGGTTCTATATTACCGCTCCGAGGGGCAGCAGACAGAAGCCGCTGCGCTTATTCCGCTCGGGACCTCCATGATGGTTGATGTCGTGGGTTAACCAAGGGCTCAACGGGGGGCCGTCTAAGGACGTGCCCTTACTGCAGGGCCAGATTCGAGATCTACAAGCGAGGGAGATTGATATGGTGGTGGTAATGCAGGTCATGCTGATTAGGCATCTCCTGCCCTGCAAACGCCGCCCTCTCCGGCTGTGGGAGTTTAATCCGGAGGGGTCACGGATTCTTCAACACTTCATGGGTATGACACCCATGGAGATGTACAAATTATTCTTCGGATTGCAAGAGGCGTGTCCGGAATTGACCGAGGATGCTGGCCTAAGCTGCAATCGCCCGGATACTCAAGTAAGTAGCTCCGAGTCCGGACATACCGTTTGTTTGCCTTTCGATGATTCGCCTTATGACCAATTTCCTTCTAAATAGGAGTGGATAGCGCAAGCAAAACTGATATGGTGTCCGGTCCCCCTCCCAGAGACTGCGCCGGATTCCGTGCTGGTCAGGATGGTGGAGGTTGTGCCTTTAGAGGAAGGCGAAGGGGAAAGTAGAAGAGCTACCCCCTCGCCTAAGGAGGCTCTTGAAAGAGGGGGGATCGAGGATCCCTCCCTCCAAGGGGAGAAGAGGACTGCCTCCGAGGACCCGGGGGCCAAAGCCCCTAAGCGGGGGAAGAAATCCTCGCCAGAGGGTCCTGCGTCCGGGGAGGCCCCGGCCGCACAGTCTCCCCTAAAGAATCAGCCCTCCAACGAGCCATAAGTAGAAAGAAGGGAGTTTTATAATAAGGGACACCCCTATTTGTGCTTTTGAGGATAACTCAAGTTTTTACCTTGTAGTTCGGATCTCCGTCCTTCGCAAATGAGCTCGTCTTCGGGGGACCTTCGTCCGGAGATGGTGGAGAGCGAGACGCCTCCGTCCGGGGTGCCGTCGGATAGGGCGGACGAGCCTGAAGTGTCATCATGGAGGGAGCCCCCGGGTTTGGCAAAGCTAGATAGTTCGGCACCAACTGGTGTACGGCTGAAGGATCTGCTTGAGAAGGCATCTATCTCAGAAGATCACCATGCATTGATGAGTATGGTGATTGGAAGGATTTCATCCGCCGAAGGTGGATTGCATAATGCCGTCAGGAGTTTGCTGGCGGGGTTTGAGGTACGTAAAAATGACACACCTGTTGACAGTTTTACATATAGAGTGTGCCCTGTATAGATAGTATCCCCTGAGACTCGGTAGGTTGTCGAAAGCGACAGCGTGCCGAGGATCAAAATCGCAGGTTTCAATTTTCGCCGTGCCTATGTAGGTGGCAGATCGTCCGAGGGCCAGCCGGACTGATGGAGTTGCTGAACTAAAGCGGCAACTCAACGTTGCGGATGCGGACATCGCGCTAGTCAACAGGCGACTTGATGAGTCGCAAGGTAAGTGTTTCTTTGCGGTCACTTGGTAAGGGAGCCGAAACCAGCTCGGTAGTGCCGCTGCTGTGGAGAGCCTTCGGGCCGAACTTGCTCAAGCCAAGTCGCAAGCCAGAAGGAGTAATGCGGCGGCCTCGAGGGCGGCCGAGGAGTTAAAAGCCGAAAGGGCTGCACACTGCCGAAGCAGGGAAGAGATGGCCGAAATGGCCGTGAAGTTAAAAGATGCTACCGACCGCAATGAGGCTCTTGAAAAGGAGCGCCTAGCGGGCCAAGAAGACCTGGGTAAGGCCACCGCCGAAGCCAAGGATGCCCGTTCTGCAATGCGGGCTATAAAGGAAAAGCTGCGCCAGGCCAGAGACATTGTAGCTGGCAAGCCTTTTCTGCTGCGCCGAAGGTTTACGGATCCAAAGTATGCTCAGCTGGGCCAGCTGTGGGGTCCGGAGGACCCTTATATGGACTTAGCAGCGAGTGCGGCAGATGCCGTTGTGCATTTTCGAAGCCAGAGGGATCACAAGACGGAAGAGCTGTTTTGGTCTCAATTCCATAGTCCAGAGCGTTCACTTCCGCTGACCGACCGGTTGGCCGAGTGGGCTGAGCAGAATAGGTTGTCCAGGCTTGCCATGACGGATATCGTGACCCATGTCTGGCCGGATAGGCCCAAGCCGAAGAGCTACTTTGGCTTATTGCAGCAATTTCTTGGGGCGGTGCCGCATATCAAGGAGATGAAGCGGTCGGCCTGCATAGAGGGTGCGCGGATGGCACTCGCCCGTGTGAAGACACATTGGACAGAGATGGATGCCACCGCTGTTGCGACCCCGGGTTCGGACGATAGTCGGTTACCCGCCAAGCACTATTTTGGCGAAGTTCTGCGTGGTGCTCGTGTAATAGAGTCGCAGTGCTCAAAAAATGTTACGTTCAAATGAACGTTTTATGTTGTAAAACAATGTTTATGATGTAAACACCTTTTATACTTGTGCGTTCAAGTAGTGGAATATCTCCTGTGCGGCCGTTCATGTATACGTGTGTATAACCTGAAAGATGGCAGTCGTCGGCTTCAGCCCCCACGCACAAGGTGCGTGGGTGTTCGCAAAAATAGCGCATATTCACACTTAATCCGACATCTCGGTCCTGTAAAGGAGGTGGTAGGGTAGCAAACGAGGCAACCGGACTATAATGCTTTATCACTTTCACTTAGCCATGCGAGTTCGAGGGTGGGGCTACGATATAGCCCCTGGGGGCACCGCGCTCTCCGAATTTGGGGCGCGTATGTGCCTGACCGGGAAACGGCCCTTCGTCAAAGCGGAGGAATTCTAAACATTCCATTGGTCGATCAAGTGGTTGAACAGTCTCTCGCTGTATCATGACAGTCAGTTTTCGGCTTTCTCTACTGAGGTGCTTGCCCAGCCAAACTGGGGCACAATCGCAGTAGTTCTCCTGGTGCCGCGTTAGCCGATGTTACGGAACGTAAGGCAGCAAAACACAGGAGCCGGCCAAACCCAACATTTACCCAAAGACATGATTCGGAGCTGATGCATATAAGGCCTCACTCAAGACATCGAACACTCCTGAAGGTGTTCGGTCTTTATAATAACGGGCAGAACAATGCCCTAAGCCCCTTGTGTCCAGGTACGGGCAAGTTCCTCTGACGCGGCCGATGCCGAAACGCCAGTCTCCACTCTGGTTATAATGAGAAACCAGGGGATTATAGAAACAAGAGACAATAAGAAAGGTTTATGCAGGGTCTTAGTCTGAAAAGAATCCTTGAAACGGGTCCCTACTGCACGTCTGCGCCTGTGTCTCCGTTGTGCCGTATCCTGGACGGGTGTGCATGTTGTTCATTTGTGAAAAGAGAGGAACTTAGTTTGAAAAGAAATCGTGCGAAAAAAGTGCATAAAAAATTAAAATATAAATTAATAAAGCTGAGCCTATGATAGCTCATTATAGCTTATATGCACAACCCCTTGTGAAGGGGTGTGCGGCTAGGTAGCGCCTAGCTTATTTATTCCGGACTCGTCCAGCCGTGTCCGGGGTCTTAGACGACCTTTTAATGAAATGATGCCACGTGGACCGGGCATTTTAAGTGTAAGAGATGCGTAGTCTGGTATTGCATTAAAGCGGACGAAAGCTTCACGTCCCAATAGTGCTTGATAGCTACTTTTAAATGGGGCGACATGAAAGGTTAGCTTTTCGCGTCGGAAGTTGTCAGGTGACCCGAACACAACTTCTAGTAATAAGGAACCTGTGCACCTGGCGTAAGGGCCTGGCGCCACTCCTTTGAAGGAAGTGCGGCTATGTCGAATTATAGTAAGGTTTATCCCCAACTTGCGGATTGTGTCCGGATATAGCAGGTTTAAGTCACTGCCGCCGTCCATCAGGACTTGTGTAAATTGCAGTCCGTCTATTATAGGATCCAATATCAGAGCAGTCCATCCTACGTTCCGGATACTTCTGGAATAATCCAGGTGGTCAAAAGTGATTGGTTTTGACATCCTATCTCGATGTTCCGCTGGGATGGACCGTGCGACACCTATCTTAGCGGGTGCCGCATTGTGTTTCCGTACTATCACATGAAGTGAGTTTAGTATTTTGACTTCTTGTGCGAAAGTCTTTTGTCTTCCGGTGCTCTGCTGGTGGGGTTCTTCATTGTCCTCGCTTGGCGCATCGGTCCCCTTGTGTTCGGCGTTGAGTCTGCCGGACTGTTTAAAAACCCAACAATCTCGGTTGGTATGGTTTGCAGGCCTTCCGGAGGTACTGTGGATTTGACATATCCGATCCAAAATTTTGTTTAAGTTGGATAGCTCATCATTGTTGTCCTTAAGAGACAGTGTTTTATTGTTTGGCCGCGAGCTTTTGAATCCGGCGTTGATCGCCGTGCTCTTTGGGCTTTTTTCTTTATTCCGGCACTGATCTTTTCTGCGCCGTGATTTTCCGTTTCCATCTCTGATCTCGGATGTACTCGGGTCGCTGGTGCTGCATCTTGCTAGCCAGCTGTCTTCCCCTGCGCAAAAGCGGGTCATGAGGCTTGTTAGCGCGGCCATTGTTCTTGGCTTCTCTTGGCCGAGGTGTCTGGCAAGCCATTCGTCTCGGACATTGTGTTTAAAAGCTGCTAAGGCTTCCGCGCCCGGACAGTCGACTATTTGGTTCTTTTTGGTAAGGAACCTGTTCCAGAATTTGCCTGCTGACTCTCCGGGCTGTTGAGTTATATGACTTAGATCGTCTGCATCTGGAGGGCGGACATAAGTCCCTTGAAAATTTTCTCTAAACGCGTCATCAAGCTCTTCCCAACTTCCAACAGTGTTTTCTGGGAGGCTTTTGAGCCAATGCCGAGCTGGCCCTTTGAGCTTGAGGGGTAGGTATTTTATGGCGTGGAGATCATCTCCTCTAGCCATGTGTATGTGTAGTATGTAATCTTCTATCCAGACTCCGGGGTCTGTTGTTCCGTCGTATGCCTCTATGTTTATGGGTTTGAACCCTGCTGGAAATTCATAATCCAGCACCTCATCGGTGAAACATAGTGGGTGTGCGGCGCCCCTGTATTTGGGTGTGCCGCTGTCTTCGAACACTTGCCGTGTTGTGTTGCTTCCTGGGGCCCTCTTTTTTGGCCCGTAAATGGACCTGGCTGGGCCGTCTGTTTTCCCAGGATCATAAATCGGATTTTGTGCGGCGCCGCTTGTCCTTTTTGGCCTGTCATCTGGCCGTCTACCCGGCCAGGCGGCCTCTTTGTTTTTTGGCTGTGAGGGCTCTATGGCTTCCTCGTCAAATTCTGACAGCAGCTTGCGCTTCGGATAGCTCTTTGTTTGGTGCCCATTGCCATTTTGTCTGCGGTCTTGAGTACTTTGCTCCACCTCTTTCTGAGTATGTCTTCCGCTATTTTGAGCTTCCGCTTTTCCTTCTTCAGACTTCTTGCAGTGGCGACGAGTTTTTTGTGGAGGTTCTTATGCTCCGATGGTGTGTCTAGCGTGAGGTTGTCCATACTGTTGGTTTCGCCGGGCATGTCTTGATTATCCGATTCGTCCTGTTCGGACGGTTGCTTGGTTGCATGATCGTCTTCCACTAGTTTGCCCTGCTCTATTGCTGGGTCATTAGGAATGCTGTTTTGTCGAGGCGGGACTTAGGGCGGCGTCTGCGTCGCTGTTTTGGTTGTTTATCGGCGGGATTATCCTTTGCCGCGCCCCGTTGTTCCTCGTTATTGCTTCCTTCTGGGGTGTCCACCATATATATGTCATGTGACGGGGTGGCCTTCCAATGCTCAGTGAATGCTGCTTCTTGATCGTCTCCGGCATCGTCGTCCATACCGTCGATGTCTTCGGAGTCGTAGTTTAGCGGGTCGGTTAGATCGTTGACAGTTGCTATAAAGTGGGCGGTGGGTGGGCTTTGAATTTCTTCGTCGTCCGCCTCCCAACCGTCCTGGTCGTAGTCTGGCCAGGGCTCTCCGGATAGCGAGAGATGCTTTAGCGATTTTAAGATATCGCCAAAGGGTAAATGCTGAAAGAAGTCCACAGCGGTGAACTCCATGATCGGCGCCCAATCAGATTCGATTGGCAGGGGCGCAGGAGGTTCGGAGTCCGGCAGGGAGTCCGACACCTCGGAGTCACGAGCTTTATAAGGGACGAAGTCAGTGTTCGGCTCCATCGCCGTGGAAGTTGCAGCTCCCGAGGCGGTGTCCAGCCACCCGTCCTCGGTCTGCGCGATCGGCTCCGGACTATAGGTCGGAGCGTATTCGTGTGCGGCCTCCAAGGTACTGTCCGGCGGCAGAGTTAGGTTGTGCCCATCGTGATAGTGCGGCACGCTCGGCTGCGGCTCGGATCCATCGAAGATCAGGTCTCCGTGGATATTGGCCGTGAAGTTTAGGCTTCCAAACCTGACCTGACGGCCAGGGGCGTAGCTTTCAATCTGCTCCAAATGGCCAAGCGAATTGGCCCGCAGTGCGAAGCCGCCGAATACGAAAATCTGCGTCGTTGTTGATTGAAGAGGCCATCGAGCCTATCGGTGACGACACAGAGGAACTCTCAATGAAAGCACCAATGTCGGTGTCAAAACCGGCGGATCTCGGGTAGGGGGTCCCGAACTGTGCGTATAGGCAGATGGTAACAGGAGACAAGGGACACGATGTTTTACCCAGGTTCGGGCCCTCTTGATGGAGGTAAAACCCTACGTCCTGCTTGATTGATATTGATAATGTGGGTATTACAAGAGTAGATCTACCACGAGATCAAGGAGGCTAAACCCTAGAAGCTAGCCTATGGTATGATTGTTGTAATGGTTGTTGTTGTGTCCTACGGACTAAAGCCATCCGGTTTATATAGACACCGGAGAGGGCTAGGGTTACATAGAGTCGGTTACAATGGTAGGAGATCTACATATCCGTATCGCCAAGCTTGCCTTCCACGCCAAGGAAAGTCCCATCTGGACACGGGACGAAGTCTTCAATCTTGTATCTTCATAGTCTTGGAGTCCGGCTGACGATGATAGTCCGGCCGATGATAGTCCGGCTGATGATGATAGTCCGGCTATCCGGACACCCCCTAGTCCAGGACTCCCTCAGTCGGCAAAGACAAACGATCTACAATCCGGCTAGAAGGCATTTTACATGTCATTTCAAAATACATAGTCAAACTAACTGATTGTACTCCTCTTCAATCCCGTCTAACAGGCTGTCTAAGTTACAGTCCTGTTGGGAATACTTAGCGTCCAACTCCACTTGGCCGTACATTAAGCTCACAGGGATCTCCTACCCGTCGGGCCCCACAGGTCCGACCTCGGACATGTGATTCGGATGCGCCTTCTTGTACCACATCTTCACCATGGCCCAGGCCTCCCTGGCGCCTTAACGACAGGCCGATATCTTCCACAGACGGAAGCGCTGCCGTGCTCCCTGAAGCTTCTCGGCAAGCCCTTCAAGGCTTTCGGGTAGGGAAACGGACGGCCATAAGGCCTGGGCGACACCACTCATCGCTTGCCGCACACGTTCGTGAAGTTGCATCAGCTCGAGGAGTTGGTCACCCGTTGAACCAGGCATTTCCTCCGCAGGGCGACCTGTGAGGACACCTAAAGACACATTTCTGTCAATCGACTCCCTCGCCGAACTCTTCTTTTCAAAAGAGTTTGCTCAAGCACTTACTATAAATGCCGCGACGAAGCCGCTGATTCTCTTTTACGGAGCCAGACAGCTGGGCCCGCACACCTTTCAGCTCTTCTCCCAGCTGGGTGTGGGCATCTTGGAGCTTGTCCCTCTCCTGCTGCACCTTCATAAGCACCCTCTCGCTGGCCTTCACCTGGCGCAGTAGCTGTTGCTTGTCCGGATCTATTCTGGCACCATATGCAAATATTATTGTCAGCTTTACGCACACGCCGCACATCATTAACTACTTATCTTTTCGAAGTATGTATTACCAGCAGGGGTCTCTGTAGCTTCCCCTGTGGCGGCCAGTGCGGCCTCCAGTTGGGCCTTGCACTCTTGAAGCTCCTGGGACAGGTGGGTATTCTTCTTCGTAAGATCCTGCATAACAAATGATCCTTAAATCAGTTATTTTAACTATTTTAAGTCTCGGGGGCTACTGGCATATACAACTATTAAAATTCCTTACCCGTATGTCGTTCACATACTGCTCTGTGGCTCTGGTTAAACCATCTTGAGCGGCGCGGAGGTGCGCATCTCCCGCATTAAAGGCATTCAACGCCTCCGGGGGAAAACACGCGTCACGAAGAGCTGTCCGGTGACGCCTGTGATTCATGGCGCTCTCCACCTCAGACCTGGGGCGGACAGCCTGTCGGTATCCTCCGTTGGAGGAGCATCTGGCTCCTGTCTTGTGTTCGCCTCCCCTTCCGGACCATGCGTTGGAGCATGGCTGGCGGAGGCTTGATTGGCAACCTCTCCGGACACTGTCTGGCGAGCGCTCTTTCTCCTGGAACAGTCATGAGCATTAATAAAACTCCTAGGGATCTCTCCCTTAAAAACAACGGCGCACCATACCATTGTGGCGACGTTTTGATTCGCGCCGCACTCCTCTTCCGCCAACTGGGCCGGACTGACCCTTGTTGGTCAGGCGCCGTGGGTTCGGCTTCTCGCCTTAAAGGCGCCTCCTGCGATGCACGATCGGTATATGATGGTCAGAAATGGGCAGGGATCAAATGATGGTGTCAGGACTCCGGTCGTAGTCACCTGAGAAGCCGGAGATAAACCGGGGCAGTCAGCCGTAATGGCGACTAAAGCATTGTCCATGCTTAGTTGGTGGAACACCCCGTCAATTAGCTCCACCTCTATGTCCGGATCCTCTTCGGAGGCCGGATCAAGGGATCGTCCCGGATCCTCGGGCTGTGGAGTTAGGCTTTGAATGCCCTCCACGTCCCGGCGCAGCTCCTGCGTCAACACCACAAAGTAAGACACTTGACTTTGGAAACATGGATTGGATAGATAAATGTCCGCTTACCGAGCTCCGAGGGTTATTCATGGAGAATCCATTCAATGGACTTGTGCGGAGGAAGTCCTCCTTCTCCCCCTTGTATAGGCCGGACAAGATCTTTACCAGGTGGGCGGCTAATCCCGGCCCTTTGCGGCCATGACGGGTGGCGTCGTCTTCCCCGTTGAAATCCCACATGGGGTGGCCCCTATATTGAAGCGGCTGCACCCCTCGCATGATGCACGTGTCCATGACTCCAATCATGGTCAATCCGGAGTGGGCCAGTAACTTAATCCGGCCCATCACATAATGGACGCTCCCATCATCTTCCCGTTGAGGGCTCCTCGGGCACCAACTCAGGCGTTTCTTCAAGGGAGCGTTGCTGAACTCCGGGAGGCTGATCCGAACTGGATCCGGCAGAGGGGCGTCCTCCATGTAGAACCATTCCGAAGGCCAGTCTTCGGACGCCTTCTTTGGGGTACCGGATAGATACCCGGTCCCGGCGATGCGCCATACTTCGGCTCCGCCCACTTGATATATCGACCCCTCGTAAGAACGGGGTACGAGGCAAAACAATCTCTTCCATAGCGCGAAATGAGGCTCGATACCCAAGAACAGCTCGCAAAGAGCTACAAAGCCCGTGATATGCAGAATGGAGGCAGGTGTAAGGTGGTGAAGCTGGAGTCCGTAGAACTCCAGGAGCCCCCGGAGAAACGGATGTATGGGAAATCCGAGTCCCCTTATTAGATAGGGGATGAAGCATACCCGCTCTCCTTTGGAAGGGTTGGGAACGCTCTCCGCCTGCTTTCCACCCCTGAAGGTGGCCAGTCCGGCTCGAACCGGAACCATGAAGGCTGGGGGAAGATATCCCTCGGTTTGGAGCGTCACTAGCTCACTGTGTGGAACTGAGCATTTCCCCCAATCTCCTGGCTAGGGGCTGGGAGCGCGAGAAGAGGAGCCGCGTCGACTGTCCATGATGGAATGGATTTTTGTCAAAGGCGCTTCGATGAGTACTTGCGGAAGGAGGATGGTGTGAGTTGGATCCAGATCCTCGCCTCTCTTGTAGGCGGCTTGTTCGCACGGCTAGGGGGCAAAACGTAAAAATACCCTGGCTTTTCGCATGCATACGACACGTGGAAGAGGGCCATTATTGGGCGTGGAAGCCGAGGGGCGCAACATTTATAAGGAAGCCGGACACTGTTCGACAAGTACATGAAGTTTGAAGGAGAACCCGCCTTGCAACGCCGAAGACAGCATACGCGTCGGATTCATCGTCATTGAAGCCTGGTTCGGGGGCCACTGAGGGAGTCCTGGACTAGGGGGTGTCTGGATAGCCGAACTATCATCATCGGCCGGACTCCAAGACTATGAAGATACAAGATTGAAGACTTCGTCCCGTGTCGGGATGGGACTTTCCTTGGCGTGGAGGGCAAGCTTGGCGATACGTATATGTAGATCTCCTACCATTGTAACCGACTCTATGTAACCCTAGCCCTCTCCGGTTTCTATATAAACCGGATGGCTTTAGTCCATAGGACAACAACCATTACAACAATCATACCATAGGCTAGCTTCTAGGGTTTAGCCTCCTTGATCTCGTGGTAGATGTACTCTTGTAATACCCACATCATCAATATCAATCAAGCAGGACGTAGGGTTTTACCTCCATCAAGAGGGCCCAAACCTGGGTAAAACATCGTGTCCCTTGTCTACTGTTACCATCTGCCTAGACGCACAGTTCGGGACCCCCTACCCGAGATCCGCCAGTTTTGACACCGACAACCATCCTTTAGCATCAATCATTATGCGACCATCCTTTGTACTTATGGTATATTGAGCAGGTTCATTCACACCAAGGTTGCGCATGGTAAGAGAAACTTGGCCACGGTCGCCCAGATTGTTGAACGACTCTCTCGTTGCTCTAGGAATTCTCTATTTGCAAACAAGAAGACATACCCAAACAGTTAGATCAACACTGTGAATCATGTGAAACAACATGGAAAGAAAAAGAACAAAGCACTTGGGCGGCCAATGCTTACCAAGAAGGTGGACATGTCGGTTTTTGTAAGGACTTTGGTATATGAAGTGCGAACTGCAGCCCAGTCTGTTGCCGATGCAACTGCATGGGCCGGAGCAGATGCAAGTGCAAGTGTTAGTGCACGTGCCGGAGATGGTGCTCCTTGTAGAGCTGGTGCCGGTGTCGGAGCAGGTGCCGGTGTTGATGCCCGATCCTCTGGTAGATCAGACTGAGCTGCTGCTGCTGCTGTCAGTGCTAGAGCAACTACCGGTGCTCGATGTGTGCGAGACAGCGGTGATTGTGTCTGGTCTGCTATGATCAGCTTTCTAACTTGACTAGGATCCGTGACCGTGATCCAGTTTTTTCTTCATTTCTTTTAAACGCGAGAAGGACTAATTGTGGTGTTTTTGTTAAACCAAACTGCAGTTCATCATAGTGATTCAGCTTGTACTCAGACAATAGACTGATCCAATTTTTCCATTAATATAAGAGATGGACAGTGCCTTCGTAACTGACACGACATAAGAAGTGAAACCTACAAAAATAGCCATCGTAGAGCAAACCAAATGGTTTATTCTATGATCAATGTCACATGGAAAAACCTGCATTGTAAAATTGCAGGAAAAGAAAGAAAACATGACATTAAATCAATAAGATTTAGATAGTAAATCAATAAGATTTACTTGATGTGACATGAGTGAATCCTTACCAGGAAATCACTATGTTGAAGTACTAAACAGAAGATTGATCGTCCAACTACGTGTGGCATGCAGGGGCCCCGCCTACTCCCACAAGCAGGATAGTCCAAAGGTCATGACAAATCGTATGGACCGAACATCCATGGGACTGGAAATCCTGGAGGGTGCGATAAACCTTGCAATGCATACAGATATTGGAGTGTAACCATAATTGATAAACCGTCCTCACAAAAAATATCATCTGGATACTTCAAAATGTACAGACTGAATTGAGTGGACAGACATTAACATAGACCGTTCTCAGGACTTACCACACGCCAAAAGCGGCAGTACTAATAAACAATACAGGGTTCACAAACACAAATCAAGTACTAAACAATATAACTTACTACAGACAAGAAAAGTTGCACTAAATAAACTCTACAGACTATTTCTTGCCACCGACCAATGGGATGAACCCTGCATACCTGACTAGGCCATGGACTTCGTGTGAGATGTCTACATGCACCATCACCATCTTGTCAACCTTGGAGAACCTAACAGAGTGGTCTTTCCACTCATAAACATGATGATGAAGACAGGCCGCATCAGATTTGTTGGGAAGCTTTACAAGAACCACAACCTTCGTAATCGAAGGCACGTCCAGGAAATTGTTGTGGTCAAGTACAGCCTCGAGAACACGCCTGACAACAATGCTACAGGAAAACAATAGTTCAGGACACGTGGCGACAAGGACACGGCAGCTGGATAGTTCAGTAGTAGAACTCATCATCAGGTCTTCCAGTTCACACGGCATGACTTTGAGAACTTCATCTCCACCGTGGACCTGGTCCTAATTCAAACAGAAACCATATTCTATAACTACCTCCGTTCAGAAATATAAGATGATTTTCGATATTATACTCCATATATGACTACATATACGCACAGAAATAAGTGAACAAAGACACTAGAACATGTCTTCAAAGGCATGAGAGCAGAGGGATTACATGCAATATCCATAACGCAAGTTACTGAGGCAAATATACCCTCCTAAAAGGTAGCATTGATGTTCATAAAGTAATCCCTCCATCCCAAAATTCTTGTCTTGGATTTGTCTAGATACGGATGTATCAAATCATATTTTAGTATTAGATACATCCATATCTAGACAAATCTAAGACAAGAAATTTGGGAAATAGGGAGTAGTTGGAAGTAATCTATAAGAAATCAGTGTCAACCTCTCGCATGTTTTGGTCAAAAGAGGAATTTAGAACCGTCATTTGGCACACTAAAATCACATGCAAGATCACCCAGAAAGTTGTACTACCAGTACTAGTATTGCGTGTTAGATGAAAAAACACAATCAAGATCGAGAAAAAGATTGTCAACAAGAGACATTACCTGGACTTGCTTAATGAGTGATCTCGGAGAGGGGGGCTTGGACAGGGCGATGGCTTTGAGCTTGTCTGCGATAGTCTCGGCAGGGTGCTTGCGCTTCTTCGTACCATGAGCCTCGACGAGAGCCATAGACATCACGTCGGCCGGTGCTCCGGCGTCCATCCAAGAGAGGAAGCTGAGAGAGAAGAGTGAAAGAGGAACGAGATGAGGGAGAAGCGAAGTGAGTGGGGGTTTTCTTCAAGAGAGCAAGCTGAGAGAGAAGAGTGAAATGATGGTTGCTTTGTCCATCCAACTTACTACTGGAAAGGAGGGGGTTTTGTGATTTGACGGCTCATTGGGCATTAATGTGACGGTTCGATCGGGGTAGTCTACCATCACACTACTACGGAGTAATTTAGTGCATGGCTGGTGGACCCAGGGGCTGGCTGTCCCACACCTCGGTGAAAGTGAGTAATTTAGTGCATGGCTGGAGGAGGATCCGCACGGTAGAGCGTGTCCACTGTTTTTCATTCTGAAGAAAAAAATGATTATAGCAAGCGTTTCCACTCTTACGATGGAGGAGTGCGAAACACGGCAGCCACTTGAACATACACAGTGCTCCTACTACTAGGCACGTATTACGTCAGTAGTACTACACAATCTTGTTGCTAGTGTAGTAAGATATGACGATAACAAATGATGTTGTGCGCATGTCAACTACTCCTATATGTAACATAGTACCTCTTTTTCGACTGTCCGGTCGAGAATGAACGGTGAGATCAATGTTAACAGAACTAGGTCCACAACGCACGGAGAGTACGGTGCTATAGTACTTCACGAAACATGAACCATATGAAGCACGAATAGTGTTAGACAGGGTGTATGAAGGGTGCACGGGATGGGAGCAAAAGTTCCCTTCTCGACCCACTTTTGGCTGTTTGGCAGAGTGCGTGAAGGGTGCATGAGTCCACACTAGTAGGTTGACAAAAATACATGAAGAGGAAACAACTATATTGAGACGAGAATGCAACCAAACACACCCACACGCTTTGTGCTACAGTGATTGATCTGCATCATCTGAGTTTGATCCAACGGTCATGTTGCGCCGAGACATGGACATGCCCATGCAGAGGGCGCCTAAACACCACCGAAGTCCCTCTGCTTCTAGAGGCGCATGACGTTGGTGATGCAGGGTGCAACCGCCCGCAGAGCCCACTCCCGGTCGACGGGAGCCAGCTCATCAAAGACGGCGTCCAATGGCACGAATGGATTCCGGTGACGGAGCCCTAAAAGGATTCGCCGGGCAACGGCAACGGCAGCCCGCAACCCCTCCTTGTCCAGCTCATCCCCCACCATCGCACGGAGATGGCTCAGCTCCTTGGAGAATAGGTGAAGAAGGAGACCAGGTCAGGAAGCCGCAGCTCGTTGAAGTCGACCGGGTGGTCGAACGGGTTTAGCCCGACGGCCGGCATCGTCGCGCTAGCACGACGGTAGGCATTGCGCAACCGCAACATGTGCCTGACATCCTGGTTCACCAAATGGCTGAGGCGATACTGGACCTCGTCACGATCGGCCCTCTCGCGCTCTGCTACCTCTTGAGCACTGTGTTGGATTTCCCCGAAGAGGAGAGGATGATGCAGTAAAGTAGCGTAAGTATTTCCCTCGGTTTTTGAGAATGAAGGTATCAATCTAGTAGGAGACCACGCACAAGTCCCTCATACCTACACAAAACGATAGCTACTCGCAACCAACGCGATTAGGGGTTGTCAATCCCTTCACGGTCACTTACGAGGGTGAGATCTGATAGAGGTGATAAATAATATTTTTGGTATTTTTGATATAGAGATGCAAAGTGAAAAGTAAAAGGCAAAGTAAAAACAAAGCAAATAATAAAGTGATGGATATTGATATGATGAGAATAGACCCGGGGGCCATAGGTTTCACTAGTGGCTTCTCTCAAGAGCATAAGTATTCTACAGTGGGTGAACAAATTACTGTTGAGCAATTGACAGAATTGAGCATAGTTATGAGTATATCTAGGTATGATCATGTATATAGGCATCACGTCCGAGACAAGTAGATCGAAACGATTCTGCATCTACTACTATTACTCCACTCATCGACCGCTATCCAGCATGCATCTAGAGTATTAAGTTAAAAACAGAGTAACGCCTTAAGCAAGATGACATGATGTAGAGGGATAAATTCATGCAATATGATAAAAAAAACCATCTTGTTATCCTCGATGGCAACAATACAATACGTGCCTTGCTGCCCCTGCTGTCACTGGGAAAGGACACCACAAGATTGAACCCAAAGCTAAACACTTCTCCCATTGCAAGAACTACCAATCTAGTTGGCCAAACCAAACAGATAATTGGAAGAGACTTGCAAAGATAACTCAATCATACATAAAATAATTTAGAGAAGATTCAAATATTATTCATAGATAATCTGGATCATAAACCCACAATTCATCGATCTCAACAAACACACCGCAAAAAGAAGATTACATCGAATAGATGTCCACAAGAGAGGGGGAGAACATTGTATTGAGATCCAAAAAGAGAGAAGAAGCCATCAAGCTACTAGCTATGGACCCGAACGTCTGAAGTAAACTACTCACACTTCATCGGAGGGCTATGGTGTTGATGTAGAAGCCCTCCGTGGTAGATGCCCCCTCCGGCCGAGCTCCGGAACAGGCCCCAAGATGGGATCTCATGGATATAGAAAGTTGCGGCAGTGTAATTAGGTTTTTCCCTCCCTATTTGATCTATCGGGGGTACATAGGTATATATAGGAGGAAGGAGTACGTCGGTGGAGCAACAGGGGGCCCACGAGGTAGGGGGGCGCGCCCTAGGGGGGGCGCCCCCACCCTCGTGACCGCCTCTGTTACTTCTTGGAGTAGGGTCCAAGTCTCCTGGATCATGTTCGGTGCGAAAATCATGTTCCCGAAGGTTTCATTCCGTTTGGACTCCGTTTGATATTCTGTTTCTTCGAAACACTGAAATAGGCAAAAAACAACAATTCTGGGCTGGGCCTCCAGTTAATAGGTTAGTCCAAAAAATAATATAAAAGTGGAAAATAAAGCCCAATATAGTCCAAAACAGTAGATAAAGTAGCATGGAGCAATCAAAAATTATAGATACATTGGAGACGTATCAAGCATCCCCAAGCTTAATTCCTGCTCGTCCTGGAGTAGGTAAATGATAAAAAAGAATTTTTGATGCGGAGTGATACTTTGGCATAATTTCAATGTAAATCCTCTTAATTGTGGCATGAATATTCAGATCCGAAAGATTCAAGAAAAAAGTTCATATTGACATAAAAAATAATAATACTTCAAGCATACTATTCAAAGCAATCATGTCTTCTCAAAATAGCATGGCAAAAGAAAGTTCATCCCTACAAAATCATATAGTTAGGCTATGCTTCATTTTCGTCACACAAAGATGTTCCCAACTTCTATACCCCCGATGACAAGGCAAGCAATTGTTTCATACTTAAATAATCTCAAACTTTTTCAACCTTCACGCAATACATGAGCGTGAGCCATGGATATAGCACTATGGGTGGAATAGAATATGATGATGGGGATTGTGTGGAGAAGACAAAAAAGGAGAAAGTCTCACATTGACGAGGATAATCAATGGGCTATGGAGATGCCCATTAATTGATGTCAACATGAGGAGTAGGGATTACCATGCAACAGATGCACTAGAGCTATGAATGCTCAACAAAAGAAAACTAGCGGGTGTGCATCCAACTTGCTTGCTCATGAAGACCTAGGGCATTTGAGGAAGCCCATCGTAGGAATATACAAGCCAAATTCTATAATGAAAAATTCCCACTAGTATAAAAAGACAACTTAAGAGACTCACTACATGAAGAACAAGGTGCTACTTTGAAGCACAATATATGAGACTCACTACATGAAGAACTAGCTGTTACTTTGAAGCACAATATATGAGACTACATGAAGAACAAGGTGCTACTTTGAAGCACAAGTGTGGAAAAAGAGATAGTAGCAATGCCCTTTTTATTTTCTTTTTTTTGGGCCTCCCCTTTTTTTTGGCCTTTCTCTTTTTTTTTATTTGGGAAATGCTCTAATAATGATGATCACCACACTTCTACTGATTACAGCATAAGGATTACAACTCGAAGCTTAGAACAAGATATGACTCTATATGAATGCCTCCGGCGGTGTACCGGGATGGTGCAATGAATCAAGAGTTACATGTATGAAAAATAATGCATGGTGGCTTTGCCACAAATACGATGTCAACTACATGATCATGCAATGGCAATATGACAAAAGTAATGTATGTCATCATGATGATGAACGGAACAGTGGAAAGTTGCATGGCAATATATCTCGGAATGGCTATCGAAATGCCATAATAGGTAGGTATGGATGCTGTTTTGAGGAACATATAAGGAGGTTTATGTGTGATAGAGCGTATCGTATCACGGGGTTTGGATGCACCGGCGAAGTTTGCACCAACTCTCAAGGTGAGAAAGGGCAATGCACGGTACCGAAGACGCTAGCATAGGCGGAAAGGTGAGAGTGTGTATAATCCATGGACTCAACATTAGTCAAAAGAACTCATATACTTATTGCAAAAATTTAGAAGTCATCAAAAATCAAATACTACGCGCATGCTCCTAGGGGGATAGATTGGTAGGAAAAGACCATCGCTCGTCCCCGATCGCCAATCATAAGGATGCACAAGCCAGGTACACTTCATGTTTCAAATTTGTTACACAACTTTAACCATATGTGCATGCTATGGGACTTGCAAACTTCAACACAAGCATTTCTCAAATTCACAATTACTCAACTAGCACGACTTTGATATTATCACCTCCATATCTCAAAACAATTATCAAGCATCAAATTTATCTTAGTATTCAATTCACTCAAAAGAAAGTTTCACATATCTTGAACACCAAGTATATTAATATTAAGCAAATTACCATGCTAATAACGACTCTCAAAATAATATAAGTGAAGCATGAGAGATCAATAGTTTCTTTAAAAAAATCCACCACTGTGCTCTAAAAGATCTAAGTAAAGTACTAGAGCAAAAATTATCACGCTCAAAAGATATAAGTGAAGCACTATGAGCAAAACTATCAAGCTCAAAAGATATAAGTGATGCACATAGAGTATTCTAGCAAATTCCAATTCATGTATGGCTCTCTCAAAAGGTGTGTACAGCAAGGATGATTGTAGTAAACTAACAAACAAAGACGCAAATGATACAAGACGCTCCAAGAAAAACACATAACATGTGGTGAATAAAAATATAGGTCCAAGTAAATTACCGATGGAAGTGGACGAAAGAGGGGATGCCTTCCAGGGCATCCCCAAGCTTTGACTTTTTGGTGTCATTGGCTTATCTTGGGGGTGCCATGGGCATCCCCAAGATTAGGCTCTTGCCACTCCTTGTTCCATAATCCATCAAAAGAATTCGCCCAAAACTTGAAAACTTCACAACACAAAACTCAATAGAAATCTCATGAGCTCCGTTAGTGAAAGAAAACAAAAGACTACTTCAAGGTACTCTAATGAACTCATTATTAATTTATATTGGTGTTAAACCTACTGTATTACAACTTCTCTATGGATTATAAACTATTTTACTAGCCATAGATTCGTCAAAATAAGCAAACAACACACGCAAAACAGAATCTATCAAAAACAGAACAGTCTGTAGCAATCTATAACTAACGCAAACTTCTGGAAATCTAAAAATTCTACCAAAATAGGAAGGCCTGGACAATATATCTATTGAACAGCAGAAAAAAGAATCAATGCCAAATCACGTTCCTCTGATTTATCAAAATTATATTCATGCATGCAAAGTTTCTGTTTTTCAGCAGAATCAAATCAACTATCATCGTAGATTATCCTATAGGTTCTACTTGGCACAAACACTAATTAAAACATAAAACCACATCCAAACAGAGGCTAGATGGATTATTTATTCCTAAAAATAATCAAAAACAAAAGAAAAATAATAAAATTGGGTTGCCTCCCAACAAGCGCTATCGTTTAACGCCCCTAGCTAGGCATAAAAACAAGCGCTATCGTATTGCCATCTTTGGTAGGCAAACCATAAGTGGATCTCATGATAGATTCATATGGTAATTTTATTTTCTTTCTAGGGAAGTGTTCCATGCCCTTATTTAAGGGAAATTGGAATCTAATATTCCCTTCCTTCATATCAATAATTGCACAATTGTTTTAAGGAAAGGTCTACCAAGAATAATGGGACATGAAGGATTGCAATCTATATCAAGAACGATAAAATCAACGGGCACATAATTCCTATTTGCAACAATAAGGACATCATTAATTCTTCCCATAGGCTTTTTAATAGTGGAATCCGCAAGATGCAAGTTTAGAGAGAAATCATCAAAGTCATGGAAATCTAGCAAATCACATAAAGCTTTGGGAATAGTAGAGACACTGGCACCCAAATCACACAAAGAGTGAAACTCATAATCCTTAATTTTAATTTTAATAGTAGGTTCCCACTCATCATAGAGTTTTCTAGGGATAGAAATTTTCAACTCAAGTTTTTCTTCATAAGATTGCATCAAGGCATCAACAATGTGTTCGGTAAAGGCCTTATTTTGACTATAAGCATGAGGAGAATCTAGCACGGATTGCAACAAGGAAATACAACCAATCAAAGAGCAATTTTCATAATTAAATTCCTTGAGATCCAAAATAGTGGGTTTAGCAACATCTCGGTTTTTATTTCTTTCAATCCCACTTTCATCGATTTCATCATCGAGATCTAGAAACTCTGAATTCTTAGAACGCCTTCTAGGTAAAGGAAGATCATATTCAGTTTCATCAAGATTCATATTGCAGAACAAAGATTTAATGGGGGACACATCAATAACTTTTAGATCTTCATCTTGATTTTCATAGGAATTGCAAGAACATGCATTAATAAAGGCATCTTTGGAAGCACGCATCCTAGCGGTTCTTTCCTTACACTCATCAATGGAAATTCTCATGGCTTTGAGAGACTCATTGATATCATGCTTAGGAGGAATAGATCTAAGCTTTAAAGAATCAATTTCAAGAGAAATTCTATCAACGTTCCTAGCCAAATCATCAACTTTAAGGAATTTCTCTTCAAGCAAAGGATTAAAATTCTTTTGTGAATTAATAAACTCTTTAACACTACTCTCAAATTCAGAGGGCATCTTATTGAAATTTCCATAAGAGTTGTTGTAGGAATTTCCATAATTATTAGAAGGATTACTAGGATAAGGCCTAGGATAAAAATTCCCTCTATACGCGTTGTTTCCAAAACCATTCCTACCAACGAAATTCACATCCATAGATTCATTATTATTCTCAATCAAAGTAGACAAAGGCATATCATTGGGATCAAGAGAAGTTTTTTTAGTAGCAAAAACATTCATAAGTTCATCCATCTTTTCATTCAAAACATTGATGTCTTCTATAGCATGCACCTTTTTACTAGAAGATCTTTCGGTGTGCCATTGAGAATAATTCGCCATAATAATATCAAGAAATTTTGTAGCATCCCCTAACGTAATTTCCATAAACGTGCCTCCCGCGGCCGAATCTAAAAGATTTCTAGAAGCAAAATTCAATCTGGCATAAAATTTTTGTATGATCATCCATAAATTCAAACCATGAGTAGGGCAATTGCGAAGCATCAATTTCATTCTTTCCCAAGATTGGGCAACATGCTCATGATCAAGTTGTTTAAAATTCATAATATCGTTTCTAAGAGTGATGATCTTAGCGGGAGGAAAATACTTAGAGATAAAAGCATCTTTGCACTTGTTCCAAGAATCAATACTATTTTTAGGCAAATACGAAAACCAAATTTTAGCACGATCTCTAAGTGAAAACGGGAATAACTTCAATTTGACAATATTGTTATCCGTATCTTTCTTCTTTTGCATATCACACAAATCAACAAAATTGTTTAGATGAGTAGCGACATCTTCACTAGGAAGGCCGGTGAATTGATCTTTCATAAGAAGATTCAGCAAAGCGGTATTGATTTCACAAGACTCATCATTATTAAGAGGTGCAATCGGAGTACTAAGGAAATCATTATTATTGTTATTCGAGAAGTCACACAATTTGGTATTATCTTGCGCCATGGCAACAAGTAATCCAACACACAAGCAAACAGAAAGGCAACAGGAGAAAGGGAAACGGGAAGGAGAGAAGGAGATTGGGAAAGAGAGGGCGAATAAAAGGGCAAGGGTGAAGTGGGGGAGAGGAAAACGAGAGGCAAATAATGTAATGCAAGAGATAGGGATTGTGATGGGTACTTGGTATGGTTGACTTGCTTGCGTGAGCCTCCCCGGCAACGGCGCCAGAAATTCTTCTTGCTACCTCTTGAGCACTGCGTTGGATTTCCCCGAAGAGGAGAGGATGATGAAGTAAAGTAGCGTAAGTATTTCCCATAGTTTTTGAGAACCAAGGTATCAATCCAGTAGGAGACCACACACAAGTCCCTCGTACCTACACAAAACAATAGCTACTCGCAACCAACGCGATTAGGGGTTGTCAATCCCTTCACGGGTACTTAGAAGGGTGAGATCTGATAGAGATGATAAATAATATTTTTGGTATTTTTGATATAGAGATGCAAAGTGAAAAGTAAAAGGAAAAGTAAAAAAACAAAGCAAATAATAAAGTGATGGAGATTGATATGATGAGAATAGACCCGGGTGCCATAGATTTCACTAGTGGCTTCTCTCAAGAGCATAAGTATTCTACGGTGGGTGAACAAATTACTGTTGAGCAATTGAAAGAATTGAGCATAGTTATGAGTATATCTAGGTATGATCATGTATATAGGCATCACGTCCGAGACAAGTAGATCGAAACGATTCTGCATCTACTACTATTACTCCACTCATCGATCGCTATCCAGCATGCATCTAGAGTATTAAGTTAAAAACAGAGTAACACCTTAAGCAATATGACATGATATAGAGGGATAAATTCATGCAATATGATAAAAAACCCATCTTGTTATCCTTGATGGCAACAATATAATGCGTGCCTTGCTGCCCCTGCTGTCACTGGGAAAGGACATCGCAAGATTGAACCCAAAGCTAAACACTTCTCCCATTGCAAGAACTACCAATCTAGTTAGCCAAACCAAACGGATAATTCGAAGAGACTTGCAAAGATAACTCAATCATGCATAAAAGAATTCAGAGAAGATTCAAATATTATTCATAGATAATCTGGATCATAAACCCACAATTCATCGGTCTCAACAAACACACTGCAAAAAGAAGATTACATCGAAAAGATCTCCACAAGAGAGGGGGAGAACATTGTATTGAGATCCAAAAAGAGAGAAGAACCCATCTAGCTACTAGCTATGGACCTGAAGGTCTGAAGTAAACTACTCACACTTCATCAGAGGGGCTATGGTGTTGATATAGAAGCCCTCCATGGTAGATGCCCCCTCCGGCGGAGCTCCGGAACAGGCCCAAAGATGGGATCTCGTGGATACAGAAAGTTGCGGCGGTGGAATTAGGTTTTTGGCTCCCTATTTGATCTGTCGGGGGTACGTAGGTATATATAGGAGTAAGGAGTATGTCGGTGGAGCAACATGGGGCCCACGAGGTAGGGGGCGCGCCCCCACCCTCGTGACCGCCTCTATTACTTCTTGGAGTAGGGTCCAAGTCTCCTGGATCATGTTCGGTGTGAAAATCACGTTCCCGAAGGTTTCATTCCATTTGGACTCCGTTTGATATTATGTTTCTTTGAAACACTGAAATAGGCAAAAAACAACAATTATGGGTTGGGCCTCCGGTTAATAGGTTATTCCCAAAAATAAGATAAAAGTGGAAAATAAAGCCCAATATAGTCCAAAACAGTAGATAAATTAGCATGGAGCAATCTAAAATTATAGATACGTTGGAGACGTATCATGCTCCAGTTGGCTCCCCTGACGGCCTATCGTATCTCCTGCTTTCTGCAGAAATGCTGCCGACGCCTCAAGCATCTTTGTGGTGGACGCCTGCCACTTTTGAAGCACCGTGAAATCCCACACATAACGGAGGAGCATGGCACTCCTCTCCTCCTTGAGCTCACGGAGCTCCACGTCCTTGGCCCTGAGCTCCGCATCCTTGGCATGGAGCTCCTGTGTCAGGCGCCTCACCTCGGACTCCGTGATCTGCTGCGCCGCCATGGCACCAGGTGGAAGCAATGGGGAGAGGAAGCAAAGGGGGCGAAATGGCTGAAATGCAATGCAATCTACGGGAAGGCGGAGCGAGCCAGCTGAGGAGCGGGGAATCTTTTGGTTTTCACCCCGGTAAAACACCAGTCAACGACTTCTCACATCAGGGAGCAGTGAGTTTTTACAGGCGGAGTCATCATGACTAATTGCTGCCGTGCGTGCTCCCGTCAATCAAAAAATTAATAATCCTGCCGTGCCTGCTCCCGTCAATCAAAAAATTAAAAATCCTGCCGCACCCAAACACCAGAGCAACACCGCGGTGGATATTTAAATTTACCTGCCGGCAAGTAGATAAAAAAAGGGGTGAAAAACCAAATGTGGCGGTGGCCTAGCTAATCGGTCGAACTAGCCCAACTAGCTAGCCACCGTGCTTCACTGATGTACTCGGCGGGAAATGTGGTCTTTCGTGATTTGATGACTCACTTACTTGCTTCCGCGCTATGACCGAGGAGGACCTAGAAAACACGCGGTAGGGCGTCCCATGTTAGGAAGAATATATGCGTGCACCACCCGGGAGGACCCCGAAACCGCGCGGTAGGTTGTGCCACGTCTCGGCATGGAGGAAAATTGTGCATGTAAAAATATACTGTATCAGACATAGTACCTATGGTTCGACCTCAGGACCCAGCCAGTCGGTCAAAAACACCCCACTAGCCACACAACTTCATCATGCAAACATGGCATAGAGGATAGATGTGGTTAGCTCCGTCTTGAACAGCCACAACGTCTCTTGTTCTAGGCGATTCTTCTATTTTCCAAGCTTTTTTTAGTTGTAATAACACCACGGCAAGCTAGCACCGCTCTTCGTGTGTGCCCGTGCAAAGGTTAGACGATGAAGAGAAGAGAGATTGAGATCGCAGACCTAGAACCCACCAGTATGTGAGACAACGGTCATGCACGTGTTGACAAGGCACTCCCTCTACTCTACTCAAAGCAAGTACTGTATAAAATCAAGTTATAGGACAAAGCCAACAACCGTTCGTTTTTTCAAGCTATCGAATTACGCTTTGTAGTCCTGGTTGCCAGTTCGAATCTCGTCTTTCAGATTTGTTAGTTTTAGGTCCAAATTTGATTAATGACAAGTGGGATCCCCGTGTGTTGTTCCAACATTTCACTGTAGGATGGTTTTTTTGAACAAACACTTTGCGCGGTTAGACAAGTAACAGCGGCATAGAATGACAGCGGCATAGAATATCACATTCACCCCACAGCTTAGATACTATGGCGATACGAGTTTTTACACCGTTGTAAGTGAGATCCAATGGCTTGGGAGTAGTCTTTGTAATTATGCGCGATTTCCAAGCTCTGCAAAGGTTTTTTTGCAAATAAAACATTCAGGCCTCGTGTGTGCCGCTGCATGCTCGATCCAACGGCTCCCCGGTGCTCATATTAGGTGCTCCCCGTAGCTTAATTACCCGCTACGGTGATATGAGCATCTAGGTCGTATGATCAGTGATCAGATGGCACATGTGTAGTACTTGTACTTTCTGCGCATTTCCCAAACTCTATCAGTTGTATATTGCAAAAACATTCAAACCTCCTATTGTGGGCCGTTAGATCTCAGTGAACTCGTACCACGATAGAATCTACGGTGTGGGAGCACCTCATACTCTCCCGTGCGAGAAAAAATAAGGTGCTATCGCGCTTGGATGATATGGTGATATGAGCTTGGAGGTCGTTTGATCTCAGATCCAATGGCATCTGACTAGTCTTTGTGCTTGTAAGCAGTGGCCGAACTCTTTTGGGGCTTTTCTACAAAAAATCATTCGAACCACCGAGGAGGTGTTGGGTCACAAATCCAACGCCTCCGAAGAGCTAGTATCACCAAAGTATCTAAGGTGTGGTAGCACATGATATTCTTACAAACAGGTGAATATGATGTCCTCCTTCATCTTATATGCTACGGTGATACGAGCTTCGAGGTTGTTGGATATGGGATCAAAGGGCATCTAAGTAGTTTTTGTACAAATTGTGTGCAATTCTCAAACTCATCAAGGTTTCCTGCAAAAAAAATTAGACACATCATGTGAGCTGTTATATCTCAGATCTACAAGCTCCAAGCAACTCGTATCGGCATATAGCATCTAAGGTATGGGGGCACGTGATATTCTCCTCGGGAGGAGGGGTGGGGGTGCGCAACCAATCGGTGGTTGGGAGGGTGGGGACAAATGTAATCTAAACAACCCTAAACAGAGCTCCACAATTTTATCTAAGGTCGAGGGGTTGACCCCCGACAATCATAGCTCCGCCTAAACACAACATCCGCATGTACTGTAGTACTAGACTTAATATTCATGTTTTAGTTTCTTGTTCATTTTAAAGATTTAACTGAGGACCATGGATGTCTTACATTTTACTCCCTTCATTCCTAAATATTAGTCTTTTTAGAGGCTTCAAATGGACTGGCACATACGGATGTATATAGACATATTTTAGAGTCTAGATTCACTCAATTTGCTCCGTATGTAGTCACTTGTTGAACTCTCTAAAAGACTAATATTTAGGAATAGAAGGAGTATTTTTGAATTCGTGTCATACATGCATGGTTTGGAAAAATAGATGCACTATACTTATTGGATTGTTGTTGTGTTCGTGCGTGTGTGTCTTTGTGTGTGTGTGTGTGGTCATATGCTTGATGCATACAAAGTTTTCTCACCTCCATATTGTTCATCTTTTAAATTTGAATTTGCATTGGAAAACTTACTAGGGATACCATGAAATGTGAAATCCACGTTGAGATCACTATATCACAAACTCACTCTAATTCAACAACTCGTCATGAATCAATTACCACATTGAGATTAGTATTTGCAAGGAAAATACGGGTATTGTAATACACATAGATTCGTTCAGCAATTTAAAAGGTTCCTTCCGTATTCTCGAATGGTAGGACCCAGCGGCGTACCAGCCAGACCTTGGCTCGTGTTGATCCTAAAAAAAACCGGGCTCGTGTCCTTCGGTGGCGTGCGGGGTACGCACATTAGGCAACCCCAACCAGTCGAGCCTCAGCGTTTCAAGTCGAAATATCTGGCGACCAGAATTCCAGCCCTAGGAAATTCCCCTCATGTCCCCGGTCCATAATGACTACTACCGATGAACAATGGAGGGATGCTTTAGTAACTAGACAACGTTACCTACCGTGACGAGCACGGTTCAATTCCCTCGGTCGCCGCTCATCAAGGTCACCCATTAACTGCATTGCCTAGTACTACTACTAGTACTACACCAGGATGAGCACATATTTGAGCCCGTTTGTTCGTGCCTAGTACTTGAGTTAATATATCAGGCAATGCAATGGTACGGAGGGATTATCCTTTTACTCTGCATATATAACTTGTCTGAAGTCTAACTAAGCGAAATGTTTGACCAAATCGTTTCTTAAGATATACAACAAGACAGATGTACGGCTTGAAAATTTATTGCATGATGCAGATTATGATACTGTTTCGAATCCTGGATCTTAAATTTCAGAAAATCCAAAAGTGAGCATAAATTCTTGAAACTGAGCATGGTCATGTGATATGGCACAAATATTACTTCATAAGTTTTTTCTTCAATTCGAGACAAGCTGCTTATGACAAGTTGCACAAATGAAGAGCCAAGGTATTTTGGAACAAAGACCTGTCATGTTAAGGCGAACGCTTTCACTATTGAAACCGTGGGCGTTTACGTGCCGCCACGAGTCCACGCTTCTCATCGGTAGGTGCCGTCCCAACAAGCGTGTGAGTCGACAGGAGGCGTGCGAGCAGACCGTTGCGCCGGCTGTCAGGGAGTTGTGCAAGCAGACCACTGTGCAGACTCACCGGAGGCGAGCCCTTTGACCAGGCTCCGCTGCCCACCGTCGTCCCAACTGCTCCCACTTTTAATGTCGCCGGCACCGCAGTTTAAAATAAACCCCGCACTACTCGGTATCACTACAATCATCTCTCTTCCTCTCTGATTCTCCTATCGTCTACCTCCAACTAGCCCGACCTAAACGTACGCGATGCCGCATCACGATGGTCTGCCCTTAGTGTTCCAGTTTCATGAGGAAGACACCCAGCCGGAGTCTCAAGAACATAAGGCGCTTTTGGGACGAGCTTGAACTGGCCTTGCGGGAACACGCGGCGCCTGTCCCCGCTCCCGTTCCGGCTCGCGTCGCCCCGACTGCGCCAGCGCCCATCCCCGTGGCATTGATGGGCTAGGAGCCGCATATTGTCGCCGAGCTTGATGCCACAGGGTTCCACGAGGTCCCCGCGGACTTTCACGCGCCCGTGCTCCTGCCAGCACATGCGCCTGCGCGTCCCCTAACGCGCACGCCCGTGCCGGTGCCTGTCCACCTGCTAGCGCATGCGCCTGTGCATGCACTGACGTGCGCGCCCGTGCCGGTGCCCGTGCACACGAATGTCTCCGCCGCGCCGTTGACAGCACCTGTCCCCGCGCGGGTGCCAGTGCCCCCCTCAGCGGCATGGATGGCCGTCGTCGACCGTTTCCTTGCACCAACGCCAGTCGCCTCCACCCGCAAGTTGACTCACTCCGAAGTCTATAACATTTTGGCCTTCCTTGAAGCTAGGCCAACATCTAGGAGTACGCCAACAACGATGCAAGACGCCGCCGTCGCCGTTGGTCAGTGGCCCGACAACACACAGAGCACGGCAGAGGAGCCGCTTCCCACCACAAGACGCCCCTGCCGCCGCCATGTAATCTAAATTTGCCATGAAAAACATTCGGATTGCCATGCTTAAAATCCGAACATTTATCATTTCCGTTTATTTTATATCGATCGTCGTATTATTTAAAGTCGGAGTCAGACTGAACGAAATGTATGGTTTGATCGATTAAATGTTCTGCTAGAGCCGTATCAAATTAAATATAAAACGTCATCAAGCCACATGTATTCCTTGTCATCCAACAACCTAGACTGCTTCAATGTGAGTGCTCAACAATTTTAGCGTGCAGTTAATTTCATGTCAAAAATAGTGCTAATCACATGACAACATGCAAATAACATCCTAGTAGTTAATATCTGCATGCACTTAATATACTTCCAAATTAACGTGAATTGCATGTACACACTGACTAGTGCTGCTAGTACGTGAAACTGGTGCCGTGACTTGTGAACGCGTCCAGATATGGTCAACGGCAACATCGCCCGCGAGTTCTTCCTGTTTTCCCGTGCGTCTAAACGCAGAAGGGGAGGAGAGAGAGAGAGAGAGAGAGAGAGCACACATGGAACCCACCATTAAGTGAAGGCGAATAGTACTAAAAATAATATTACATGTTATCCATTAATTAGGCTGTGGTCATATAAAAACATGTTGTGAACAAAGGGGGTACAACAAACATTGCTATTCTACGTATGTTGCCTATTGACGTGCGGCTTGAAGGCCCGGTCGCATATTCGATCCTCGTCCTTTATTTTTTAATTTGTATATGTGTCCAAATTTGTTTCATGACATGTGGGCCCCTCGGTGTGTAGTTTGTAGAACTTTAATTTGTGGGTCGAAATTTGTTCCATTCCAAGTGGACTATCGGTGTGTAGTTTTGTAGCTTATTTATAATAATTAAAGATAACAACATAGTTTTTTAAATAATACCATGGTACGACGTTGAAGGTGAGAAAGGACGTGCGAGAGAGTGATGACCGAGCTAGAAGGAAATCAACTAGGGGAGTTGCGTGGGTTGCAACGGTGTTTGGAGTAGTTGTGGGCCAAATGCTACGAAAATATAATCTAAACCGACTGGAATAAATGCCTACACAAATTAATCCAAGGTTGGAGTGCCCCTCGCAATGTAAATAGCTCCGGCTTTGCAAGGGATGGAGAGGTAGTAGCTTCAACGAGTGGAAGATACGGTGTGAGAAACCGAGGTCAATCGAGAGACATATAGATAGAGAGACAAAGTGAGTGTGGTCCGACATTCGTTGAACAAATATATATGCTCCGGAGAGATATTGTCCGACTGAGCTTTTGGCAAGGGTGAGGGCTGTAAGATAGAGCTTCAGAGATGATCCAGTCACAGACATGTAGACATATTTTGTGCGTGGGAGGAAGCAAGGTCAACCGGTCACATAGGGTCGCCGTGCGATCGAAAGAGTGAGACGGGTTGGAGAGAGTGACCTAGATAGACGATGTGCGTGAGAGACTATACATTGTGAATATGTCGAATTGGGCTCAAACATGCTGATATATCGTTTTTGTCCGAGAAAGAGCAAGGTCAGTCGAGACATACGGAGAGAGAGAGAGAGATTGAGTGAGCGTGGCCCACCATGAGGTCGAAAGAGTGGCGGCGGCTTGGATGGACTGACCTAGATAGACTATCTGCGTGAGAGAGTATAGAGTGTGTTGATCGAGGCCCGAACAGGGAGATATATCATTTGTGTGTGAAAGAAAACGAGGTTAAACGAGACTCAGATAAAGAGAGCGAGATTGAGCGAGTGTGGCCCGCCGTGCGGAAGAAAGAGTGAGACAGTCTCGAGGGAGTGACCTAGATATACAGCGTGCGTGCGTGCGCACGAGAGGTTGGGGGGGATAGATAGGCAATGCATGTATATAGAGGGTGAGAGGGAGAGGGGGAGAGAGAGATCTCGGCATGTGGCGCAATGGCGCGTGTGTGAGGTAAATACATTTGGTAACAGAGTGGAAAATGGGTTGTGTAGTTGAGAGACTTAGAGATCAAAACATGGAGAGAAATAATGAATGTGTGTTGGAAAC
>NC_041383.1:757457233-757529283 GCF_002162155.2 Triticum dicoccoides | reverse complement strand
CATTTGTATGTACATAGTACGAGACATAATATCGATGTTTCAATTCGGTGTACATTGTAAGATTTGAACCGAGGACCAGGCATACGGGTAATTATGTAGAATTCGTGCCATCCTAAGTTTCGAAAAGTTGACATTGACTCAATTTGTTGTGCTATTTTGTAGGTCATATGTTTGAATCCATCCAAAAGTTTTCTCACTACCATGGTGTTCATCATATACATATGAATTTGTATTAAAAAAGTAGTGTGGATACAGTGAAATGCGAAATCCACGTTAGAATTGGAGATCTCTACGTGACACACACTCTAATTCAAATAACTAACTACGTGACACACACTCTAATTCAAATAACTAATTATCTGACACACTCTAATCCATGTTAGCGTGGGTACCGATTTTTTTCAAATAACTCCTCATTCATTAATTTATAGTACTCCCTCTGTTCACTTTATAAGACCTTGAAGACATTTCAGACAATGTGCAAAACAGTTCATTTTAAGTTGTCTGAAACGACTTGCAAAAGTGAATGGATGGAGTATCTCGTTTCGGATGACTAATTATTGCACGAAAAACACGGGCATGGTAATACATACAGATTTGTTTGCAAATGAAAGAAGATTCGTTTGCATTCTCAAATGTAGGCGCACCAGGCAGACCAGGGTCGTGTCAGGGTGGACGCTACTTCGGTGCCTTAAAGGCAACTGCCCTTGGGTGACTGACATGTGGGCCAGCCACATGTTGGGCCCACATGTCATGGACACAAAGGCAGGTGCCTTAAGGCACCGAAGCATAGTCATGTCGGGGTGGTCGCATGTGTCGGACGGACACGTAGCACCCAGCCACCCACCCCCTCCCCCCAAAAAAAGGAGGACGACAATATAAGTTCGCGCTTCCACGTTTCGGATTGAAATATCTGGCGGCCCCAATTCCAGCCCTGCAAAATCTCTCTTCTCCATCGTCCCCTTTCGTGCCCAGATTTCTCAAATCCCTAATTCGCCGCCATCCCTCGAATCGCCCCTCGTCTCGTCTCTTTCCCCACCATTCCCCTCTGTGCCGGACGACGACGACGAAGACGACGGTCGTGCTTCACCACCGCACCGGAGCTACCTCATCTACGCCCTCGTCCACCGCACCGGGTGGTCCACCGACAACGTCGGCCGCTGCAACTGACGTGCCTCACAGAGACCGACTTCCACCGCATCAGGTGCGCTTCACCGACGCCGTCTCCCAGCTCACCGGGGCTACTTCACTGAGCACATCGTCGCACCTCCGCCCCCCGAGGCCGTTGGGGCTTCACCAATGGTCTCGTCCACCACATCATAGCGCTCCGCTGCCACTCAAGATCTGCATCCGTGCGCGGCCAGCCAACGCCAGCGCATCACCCTCAACAGCTCTGAAGTGGCTCGCACTCTAGCTAGGCGAGCATGCCCAAACGCCGACCCGATCTAGGTATCCACACATCACTCCCTTCTGCACTGTTCCAATTATGTTTGGATATCCTTTCACTGCTCTCTTAACTTACACGCCTATGCAACTCTTACTTTAACTCTTATTTCTTCAGGAGATATCATCTGAAACAAGCAAATCCATTTTTTAGCGAAGCATGACGGCGCTACGGGATCTAGTACACATCCTACACACCCGTATAACCTTGTAAGTATCTGTCCTCTGGTACAACATCAAGGTCGATTCCTCTTATTTGATCAACCATTTGCCATGTCAAAAATGCAAAGGTGGATGCAAGGAGCACAAGGCCTGCACATCCAAGCAAGTGGTAACATGGACTTGTACATGGAACATCCCAAGCGCAAGCAGAGCTGCAGTGAGCCTGTACAATGAGCTAGAGTAAGTCCCTGCATTCCATTTAATTCGTACTAGCTCATCCACGAATTCAAGTTACCAGGGGCGAACATTTAACTTAAAAAATACGAAGGCACTTGCACTCCAAAAATCAACATAACTTGAGAAATGTGAAGCTAAATGCACTTTGAAAACCAGCTAATGTTCCAAAGTAGTTCAGATTATAAACACTAAATGATGCAAGCACCAAAAAACACAAAATACAAAATGGTGTACAAGGACTACAAACATGGTGTGTACCTACTTGAATTATTTGTTCTCTGGCTGAAAATATCGAAGTGTAATTGCACGTATAACCAGTGCGCAAACTGCATATCAATATATCTATCCTACACAAGTATGCTAGTAGTTTCAAACAACAGATTAGAAAAGTATTTATGCTATGTTGTCATGATACGGGGACTTTCTGGTAGATGGCCTCGACGTTTCCTGAAGTTATGAAAATGTACTATAATTTGCTTGTCATCAATGCCTGCAAATCTCTCTCTCTCAACATAGTAGATCATCATTAGACACTAAATCCTTCAACGAGCTTGCAAAATGCTTGCATTAGATCCCTCATTAGACACTATATGTTCATCACCAGGAGCATGTAAAATGTTTGCATCAAATCCTTCATTAGCAGTCTGTTCATTAGACACTTCAGGCTCAAGAACAACATGAGCTTGTATGTTAGCACCGGAAATTTGATTAGATACATCAGATTCAGTCAGTTCAGTATTGATTGGGGGAGTTATAAAATAAGTAGAAATTGGTTTCATTTTCTCATAGATTCCCTACATACAGGCAGTTTTACAACACCGTCGGGTTTAACTATTGGCTAGAAATTGAATAGTTGAATTAGATATAATCATGGCTGTGATGTACCTGCTCATTGCGCATGTTACTCTTGCAAGCTGCGAGTGTCCGTTTGCGCAAGCTCGATGCCATGCCCGTGCTGCCGCCGCTGCCTCCCACGCAGGCTACACCCAGGGTTGGATCTTCATCTTCTTGTCCTTCAGTTCGCTTGAAGCCCGGCGACCGCCCTCCAACGAGGGCGCGAGGAAGTGCTGTGTCAGTCTGCCCAGCGGCGGCTAGGTTAGGAGCAAACCAGACTGGAGGCTGGAGCGAATGAATTGGGATTTTTTCTGTTGTCAATTGATATGGGAGGCGCTCGTTTGGGCCGTGAGCCTGCTATAGGGCCTGCCTTGCACTTATGTTATTGGCCCATCCAAATTGAAACATTCTTCTTCATTCTTTACATTGCCCCTTTTTGCATGTATGATTGGATAGTGAAAAATATTCCAGTGGCGCTTTTGATTTACCCACAGAATGGTTGAATTGCTTGTTTCTATGAACTGAGTTCGCCAATAATGTGAAGGATGCCAGTCTTTTCGTCCTATTGTAGATTGCTTAGATCTCAATATGCCAAAAGTAATCGCATGAAAAATATATTAAAAGCCAGTGTGATGTGTTTGGCTACAACTAGTATGACTACACGTCCTCACATAACATATCAAGGACGAACCATCTTACCAGATTAACCATTCGACTTAACCATGCAGTGTGGTAAGAAAGAAGTATTGGGACTGCGTATCCAAGAAATTGATGGCATGGACTCCTTCGTACAACCTTGTAAGCGAAAAAGAAGTTGCAGTGTGCCTATACAAAGAACTAGCATAAGTTCAGTTATCTGCTTCTCGGAATTTTAGTTAGCCACTTATTGCAAAATTGTTCAATTATGTTGCTTGGCTTAATTTAGTTTGCTACTAATTACATAATGGCACAGCCTGTTAATCATATTGTAGACTGCGCCTATCTATGTGTTTGATACTTACTGTTAAGAATTACCTGCTTGCCTTAACTTAAATATCTACTTGTTTGTTTAACTGCTTTGCTGCTGCAACAGCGGGTTACAATGATGTTAATAACTACTTTTCAGCATCCAATTGAAACTCTTTAACTCCTTGTTTGTTTAACTGGTTTGTTGTTATAACTCCTAGTTGAGATGGTTTGCTAACTTCAACTTTTCTGAATCCAATCGGAACTTTAATGGCAAAACAGGTTAGCCCAAGATCAAAGAGCAAGGTCCCCATGGACGTTTCATCATCCCACAGCAGTGGCACCGGCGCAATCGTGCATTATGAATTGCCAACTGCTGATGCTCTAGAGGCTAAACTAGTGGTAGAAAGAGATTCTGCTTCTGCACTTAGAGATGAAGTTGACATGTTGAGGAAGCAAACAACACAATCACAAGCAGTACTCAAGACAACCATTAAATATTTGGTGGATTTCAAAATGAAGCAAGCTGAGACTAACCAGATTATTAAGGTCCTGAAGGAAAAAAGGAAATTAAATTCCTACTTGGTAAAACATAGGTGAAATGTTCTTTCCATAGTTGAATAACCTTTGTGTTGTCTGTTCATGTAATCAATCAAACAATTTGTTTTAGAGATCATGTAATAATTATTTTTTTTGGTTTGTAATTTTATTTGAGCACAAGTCTGTATTAATTGATAAGACTCGGAGACATTTCATTTGGATTGATGTGCCAGACCTACAAATATGCCAATCGGGCTGAATGTGCATTCAGCAATAGTAGTAGTATAGATGGACCATAAGTGGCACGCATCGGAAAGGGCCAAGATGCTGGCTAAAAAAAGGATGTTGTTGTAGCCAAAGAAAAGTACAGCGGCCTGGCTTATGTATGTTAGTTGATATTATTGATCCATATACTCTATAAGTGTTTATATGTCTATTAGTTCTGTACATTCTTGGTTGATTGACTCGGTATTTGAATCTTGATACATCGCTTGTGTACATATCTAAATGGGTGTACACATTATGCTGTGTGTGACATTTGAGTTGGACATGAAGTGTTCCAAATATTCGAATTCACCTTAAACTGGATTCTAGTTTCTGAATTTGAGTATCGGCATTTGTAAACCATATTCATATATGACAGTGGAATACATCTTTGTCGTCCTTTTGAAGATATATAAAAACACGTAGAATGATTTATAAAGATTCATATAGGAACACAAAATGGATTCGAATTTAGTTGCCAGGGTAAACGTGGATGCTTATTGTCCCAAAATTCGAAAGAAGCAGCAAAATGTCCACTCCCAGGTCGGCTGCCCGAAGCCAAGTGTTTGGGAGATGGAAATTACTGTCTACCCATTACACGGACAATCCATCGTCCCAATTTCCACTTCTCTATATAGGTGTAGGTTAGTAACTTCAATTAGACGTGACACGACCGCCTCTGAGCCCATTCCGACACGGTGGGCGTCAAACATGGGCGGCAAAACACATTTGATTCAAGCTTGTCCGAAAGACCTCTGTTTCTCCCTCTATTCCCAATTCATACACGGTGGGCGGCAAAACAAACTCGACTCGGCCGAAATCGATGTAGGCAAATATTTTCAATAGGGGCAGGTTTGTAACTTCACTCAGACGTGACACAACCGCCCTACCTGTCAGCCCCGGTCATACACCGTGGGTGCCAACCATGGGTGCCAACAACCCTCTCCTCGCCCGAAATTGCTCTAGGCAAATATTGGCGAGATGCGAGATTACCGTCCTATCCCCAACCGACGAGACGCCCAAATTTTAAATGGGGGCTAAATTCGTAACTTTCCCATATTTCAGACAGGCGCATCCTAAAAACATGGTTCCCCGTACCTCTCCCTCCATTTTCCCATTCATACACCGTCCGCGCTAGAACACCCCATCCCCACACCAGCCTCCGTCCGCCACCCCTTCCATCGCCGCCGTCCTCCACCACATCCATCGCCACTGTCCTCCACCATGCCGGAGCGCCTACCAAGACCGTGTCATCCACTGCTAGAGATGGACGTTTCTCATCCACGGCGACGGACTAATAGCCTTGCATCGTGTCCTCTCGCTTCATCGGCACCGTCGTACTCTTTGCCGGGGCCGCTCACATGACCTTCTCTTCCACCGCAACGGGACTTATCCCCCGATGCACCCGTCTACCGTCGCAGATCTGCTTCAACGCCACCAACAGCCATCGCACCCCTGATGCCTACACGGCGCCGCAAGAGAGGTGGTACTTCATATCTCCTCAACCTTTTGATCTCAACCAGAAAATAGATCTTAACTTGGTTACTCTACTTTCTTTTCAGCTCTTAGAATTTAGTTCTTAGTTCGAAGCAAACAATGGATGCTAAATATCATTTCTCCGGTTTGCAGCTTCAAATCTACCATGGCACATCCATAATACGGTTTAATTGATCATGCTTAGAGTTTAATTGATCATGTTGGTTCCGTGGTAGTTTCTTTAATAGAAATCAGAGGGGAAACCCTCTTTTGCTAAAAAAATATGCTTAGAGTTTCCCCCTTTTATGATCACTATACGATCAGAATACATGCTTCGTGTCATAATAACACTGCTCCACCCATCAAGCTAAAAAAGCTTAGATGTTCAAATATGAATCTGATATTATTAAAACAAAGTTGTTTAATTGGTCAGCTAAATGTTCCTAAATTAGTTTCGAAAATGCATGTTCGCCGCTCGGGTGTGTTTCTCCACAGGGTGCCCACGGTGGGCCGGCCCACCCTGGGATTTTGGGTCGTCCCAGGCCCCGATTCCCCTCTGTTCTGCTGCACGCTTCCGATCTCTACTCGCCCCCAGCCGCCTGCCTTGCCGATGACTTGCCGTCCCCGGACGGCATGACTCTAGGAGGAGAAGCCGGACTAACAGGAGGCCAGGAGCCGCTCGCCCAACAATGTCCCCGCTACCCGAGCGCGCTGCCGTGTCTACCTTCCCAGTCTGTTCAAGGCTCAGGCGTGTAGCACCCACCAAGCCAACCCAATTTATCCTGAGATACGTCCTCAACACTCAGCAGCCACTCTTCATCACCCATTTTCTAATTGATTCATTACTCATTAGGCAGGACTGTCATTAGGGTTTGTTGTGTGCTCAGTGCTACCTACACATAATGGTTCAGATATATTTCGGTAATCTTTAGTACCTCTAAAGTTTACAGGGTTTTCAAAATTCCAGCCCTCGGAACATAAACTAGTCATTTGGGATTGTTGGTCATAGTGACATTGACCCAGATTACTACTGCAAGCCAGGTTTGTTGACAATTTTACTTGTCTATCTTACTCATTTGATATAATATCCAATTATTCACGTCGATTAGTTGCAAAGAATAAGTGCTAGACAAACTTCTTCATTCAGATTTTGGACGGTCTCTTACTGCAGTTACAATTCTACATACTTGTCCTAATAAGCTCACAAGTAAATGATTGATTCACTACATCTATGCTTGCCTTGTCATATTTGTTGTCAATATTCTTTTAGGGTGTACCACCCTGTTTCTAAATACTGGAACCATAGACATGAGTGAATAGTATTTCTCTATGTGATCTCTTCCATCATTTGTGTGTAACGAACACTGCATTGTATAGAAACAAAGTGTCATTTCCAGCTTTTACATAGGTTTCGATCTTTTACATGGAATACAATCTGCCTACTTGCTTTGTGTCGCACTACCAACACTCCACCCTTGAAGCTAAACATTACGCCACTCATAATTGCTTAGTTTATTTGTTCAAATACGAATTTCATATGATTCTAATGTTCCTACTTCAGTTTTGAAATGTGTGCCTGCCTGTTATAGAGACATAAGGGGTTTGTATTTCTGTGTGTGGTCTGGTCAGCACGGTTGGGGAGGTGAACTTTGCATATGCAGGGGTTTATAGGGAGACACTCTCCGAGTTGAATCCGCAATGCATTCCATAGATAATTTCACTACTTTTTATGTTTTCATGAATCTCAGATTCTGAACAACATCATAATGATTATGAGCTTGCGCGCATGAAAAGAATAAAGCAGAACAATGCCATGGCTATCAAACTTGGCATTAAGGGACTGAAATCAAGTCTGGATGCAATGCAATGCAAACGCTCTCCACCTACAGATTCATGCTCAGAATATGATCCTAACAGTGATTCTGAGCTAGAGGGAGACCTAAGTCAATGTAGCTCCCTAGTGGAGGAGTCAGAGGAAGATGCCCTATCTTATTCACCCATCAAGGTACTTGCTCTAACTTTCCAAGGTACATTGCTCGCACATATCTTGCAACTGATGCTTTGCATTGCTTCTACTTTGTTGAACTACCATTAGCTTAATTTACACATCGTGTATGTGAATATGCCCTGCCTATCCATTTTCAGTACATATTCCATCTGTCATCATACCATATTTATCCATTCAAATCTTGTTCTTGTGTATCAGACGTTCAAAAGGAAGAGGGCGACTGCTGATCATGGAGGAGCACAAGCAAAGTATTTGGAAAAGGTAGTGGCACCTGATAAGTCAAATAGCCCATTAGGTGTAATTGCAATATCACCTGACCCACAAAATACCCCAACTATAGCAGACTCTAGCCCTACTACACTGGTCATTTCTGATGCCCCAACTCAGCAGACCCCAACTGCAGCAAACAGCATGATTATGCCAGTTGACATAGCACCAGCTGTACGACGCAAAACCCCCATTCCAGCAAAGAGTACACCAAATCCAGTTGCCAAATCCCTTTTCGAACCAGAGAGAGTCCCAATTGCAGCAAATAGGACCCCTGTTCCATTTCTTCCCAGTTTAGAAGACGAAGCTTATGTTGTTGTCAGGAACTTTGTGCGCATCTTTCCTTCATGGAAAGATTATACCGCAGACACAGAACAATTTCCAGTCTTCCTCCGCAAGTTACGCGTAAGTAATGTATTAATGTTATTCATGGTCATTACTGCATATGTTTCTGCTGACAGAAGACACAAGATTTCATTCTTTTAAATAGGCGAGGAGCAAACTGGATTGTGATGACGAGCAAGGGTTGGTTGCGCTTTTCAATCACTCGTTGATGAAGTAGCGTTCCTACCTAAGGCAAGCTCACTTCGGTGGCAAGTCTCTGAACGAAATTTCTGTAAAGTCTCCGGTACTACATTTATCCAACGGTGACTGGAATAATCTTGTTACACCTTGGTTTCGGCTGCAGCGTAAGGTTCTTTCTATGATATCACATCACAATTTGAACTACGTTTTTGCATTTTCCTTAACGTCTCACTTGTACGAAAACTATTAGAAGAAGAACATTCGTTCTCAAGGGACCACAGAATCTCGCAACTATACTGCACACTGCATTGCTCTTGTGCGTACCTCTTGCCCTGTATGACCATACAGACTTTCATAGTTGTTTGATTATGTAGCATCACTGCACATGTTAGCCTCGTAATCATCCATTTGGTGGACATTATAAGATCAGTATGGACTCTTACACAAATTTAGAATCAACCCAATGCTTTTGAAGAGGTTTAGCTCTACAGTCCTCTTGTAAGGACTGAACGTGGTCTATCACTGTACTTACATTAACAACTACTCCCTCCATCCCATAATATAAGAACGTTTTATACAGTACACCAGTGTTCAAAACACTCTTGTATTATGGGAAGAGGGATTGGTTCATTTTGTAGCATTCTGCATCTTATCTCCCTCGCCCACCATTTACTAAAAAAGATCAGATCTATATTTAATCTTACCAACAAGTAGAATACACAGACAATGCCAGTGCAGAAGTGTAGCCAATTGCTCTTGTCAGTAGATTTTGTCCTCTAACGCTTTTACTTCCAAGGGTTGGTAGTTGATTATGTAGCATCAATCTGCATCTTATCTTCATTATCCTCTATCCCTTCTAGTATTATCATATCTATAATTACTCTCTACAAAATGTAGAGTACAGGCAATGCTTATGAAGAAGATTCTATGCTGAAATTCTTGAGTTATCCTTCCCTTGACATGGAGAAGGGCATTATAAAGCCGGTGTTAACTGTTAATGTAAGTCAGTCCTTCTAAAGCCTTTATCCTCAACTGCTGTTTAATTTGCTCATACTCCCTATCGTTTACTGCTGTTTAGTTTGTTGTTTCTACCAAAATTCATGTTCGTAAGAACCGTAAGTTCTAAGTTTTACTTGTAAAACCAAATTCCTTATTCATACCATGCACATTTCTTAATACTCCCTATATGTACGCTTGGTTTTGTGGATCTATAATCGAGTGTGTGGTGAAGCAGCCCACGTTTGCACCTTATCATCTCCTGTTTTATCTTACTGATGTGGTTGATGATATGAACAACATGTCATGCACATTATCCAAAATAGATACAGTGATTTTCTCTGCCTTTCATCTACGCTTGTTATGTTGACATGGTAATCCAGTAGTGTGGTGAAGCTCCCCGCATTATGAACAATGCCAAATTATGCTATTGATATTTTGAATAGTTATCATCTTTGACAGAATAGTTATCATCTTTGTTTATACACGTGCAAAACCTATCATCTCTCTACTTTGTTTCAGGGTGATATGCTCGATGGCATGCACAAGTCTGCTGAAGGCTGTGAGACAAACCCAACATATATTGCAGCAAAGAAGGCAAAACATCTTGAAGATAGTGAGACAACCCCAAAGTCTTGTCTTGATGCAGTGTTCAAGTTACTTGAGACTAACAGTCAGACAAGCTCACAGAATTCGTTGTCTGAATCAGTTCGACTTCTTCAGTCCCAAGTTCTAGCAGAAAGGCATTCTGCAACTCAACTTCGACTTGAAGTCCTATCTCTAAGAAAGATTGCGGAGAACACCAATGAGAACCTCATCGCTAAACAGCTACACCTGGAAGCCATGACCGACATGCTAGGCCGGTCTCACAGCCTTGCTCAGCAGCTTCCGCAATAGTTCCCCCGAAAGGCTAGGCGGATCTCGGGTAGGGGGTCCCGAACTGTGTGTCTAGGCGGATGGTAACAGGAGACAAGGGACACGATGATTTTACCCAGGTTCGGGCCCTCTCGGCGGAGGTAAAACCCTACTCCTGCTTGATTAATATTGATGATATGGGTAGTACAAGAGTTGATCTACCACGAGATCAGAGAGGCTTAACCCTAGAAGCTAGCCTATGGTATGATTGTTGTTCGTCCTACGGACTAAAACTCTCCGGTTTATATAAACACCAGAGAGGGCTGGGGTTACACACAGTCAGTTACAATGGGAGGAGATCTTCATATCATATCGCCAAGCTTGCCTTCCACGCCAAGGAAAGTCCCTATCCGGACACGGGACGAAGTCTTCAATCTTGTATCTTCATAGTCTGGGAGTCCGGCCAAAGGTCATAGTCCGGCCATCCGGACACCCCCTAATCCAGGACTCCCTCAGTAGCCCCCGAACCAGGCTTCAATGACGAGGAGTCCGGCGTGCAAATTGTCTTTGGCATTGCAAGGAGGGTTCTTCTCCAGCTCCATATACTTGTAGGATAGTGTCCGGCTTCTGATAAATGTTGCGCTCCTTGGCTTCCACGTCCAATAAAGGCCATCTTCCACGTGTCGAACGAATGCGAAAAGCCAGGGTATTTTTACATTCCCCCCCTAGCTGCTCAAATAAGCTTCCTATATAAAAAGAGACGAGGGTCTAGATCCGAACCACACCATCTCCCCTTCGCAAGCTTTCATCAGAGCGCTTCTGACCAGAAAATCGATTCCATCATGGATAGCTGACGCGGCTCCTCTTCTCGCGCTCCCAGCCCCAAGCCTGGGGATTGGGAGATATGCTCCGTCCCACATATCAAGCTAGTAGTACTTCAATCCAAGGGGCTACTCCCCCCGGCATATATGGTCCCAGTTCGATCCGGGATTACCACCTATGGCGGCGGAGAGCAGGCAGAGAGCGTCCCCAATTCCTCTCAAGGAGAGCGGGTGTGCCTAGTTCCTTATTTAATAAGGGGACTCGGATTTCCAATTCATCCATTTCTCCGAGGTCTACTGGAGTTCTAGGGCCTCCAGCTACACAACCTCGCCCCTGCCTCCATACTGCACGTCGCAGGCTTTGTGGCCCTCTGCGAGCTATTCTTGGGCGTCGAGGCCCATTTCACACTGTGGAAGAGGTTGTTCTACCTTGTGCCCCGCTCTCAGGAGGGGTCAATTTATCAAGTGGGCGGAGCCAAACTATGGCGCATCGCCAGGACCAGATACCTATCCGGTACCCCTAAGAAGGCGTCCGAGGACTGGCCTTCGGAATGGTTTTATATGTATGACGTCCCCCTGTCGGACCCTGTGCGCATCGGCCTCCCTGAGTTTAACAACGCTCCGTTAAAGAAACGCCTGAGATGGCGCCCACGGAATCCTCAAAGTGAAACTGACAGGGACGTCATGTACCTGATGAGCCGGATAAGACTGTTGGCTCATTCCGGGTTGAACATGATCGAGGTCATGGCCACATGCATTACGGGGGGGTGCAGCCGCTTCAGTACAGAGGCCACCCCATGTGGGATTTCAACGGGGAGGACGACGCCACCCGGTGCGGTCGCAAGGGACCAGATTCGGATGCCACTCTAACGAAGGTCTTATCCACTTTGTACAAGGGAGAAGAAGAGGAATTCACCCGTGTCAACCCACGTAGCAGATTCTCCATGTATAGCCCTCCGAGCTGGGTAAGCAAACACTTTCACTTATCTACCCGCTTTCGAAATTCCCATAATTGAGTACTTAGTCTGGCGATGTTAACGCAGGAGCTACGCCAGACGGTGAAGGAGATCAACAGCCCTCCCCGACAGCCCGAGGACCCAGAACGGTCCCTCGATCCGGATTACCAAGAGGACACGGACTTATGTGTGGAGTTAATTGATGGGGTGTTTCATCAATTGAGTAAGGACAACACCTTAGTGGCCATTGCGGCCGACTATCCCGGACTACTTCCAGCCTCAAAGGTAACCGAGACCAAAGTCCCGGTACTTTGAAGGAGATCCATCCATGCCTTATTTTGAATGCTATAAACCAATAGTGTTTCGTTTTGCAGGGGAAATCCTTGAGGTGGAGTGCCGGGCCCGCGGTGGGCATCCAACAAGGGCCGTTGAAGCCAGGCAGGCCAAAGAGAAGTGCGAACCAGATCGAGACTCCGGTGCAACGGTACGGCAGACGAATTTAACGCCTAGGGTTTATGCCCTCAAGTCATGCTAACGCTCATGCTCTCCTTAGGAAGAAGAGAGCCCGTCGGACTATATCCACCGACCAGACTTCAAGGCCGGGTCCGGAAGCGGAGGCGGACACGAGGAGCGCGTCGGGTGTTCCTCCGACAGAGGACGCAAACGGGCTATCTGCCACCAATTCAGAGGTGGAGAGTGCCATGAACCACAGGCATCGCAGGACTGTTCTTCAGGACGCATGTTTTTCCCCAGAGGCATTGAACGCCTTTAACACGGGACATGCGTACTTCCGTGCCGCTCAAAATGGTCTAGCCAGAGCCACAGAGAAGTATGTAAAAGACATACGGGTGAGTAAATCTGATGGTTATATATGTCAGTAGCCCCCGGGACTTGAAATAGTTAAGATAACTGTTTTAAGGATCATATGTTATGTAGGGTCTTACAAAGAAGGACACGCAACTGTCTCAGGAGCTGGCAGAGTGCAAGACCCAACTCGAGGCCGCACTGGCCGCTTCAGCTATTGCCCAGGGGACCCCCTCAGGTAATATATGCTCCGAAAAATAATTTCGTTTTGAAGTGCGGCATGTGTGACATTCTGACGATAACAGTCCAGATGGGGCCGGAGTAAATCCGGACAAGCAACAACTCCTACGCCAACTAAAGGCTGGCAAGAGCGTGCTGACGAGGGTGAGGCAAGAGAAGAACAAACTTCAAGACGCCAATACCTAGCTGGGCGAGGAACTAAAGTATGTTCGTATTCAGCTGTCTGTTTCCGTAAAGGAGAATCGGCGACTTCGACGCGGCATTTTTAGTAAGTGCTTGAACGAATTCTCGAGAAAAAAATTCGGTGAAGAAGTCGATTGACAGAGCTATGTCTGTAGGTCTGCTGACAGGTCGTCCTGCGGAGGAAATGCCCGGTTCAACGGGGGACCTTCTTCCCGAGCTGTTGCAACTGCACGAATGAGTTCGGCAGGCAATGCAGGGCGTCGTCCAGACTATGTGGCCATCCCTCTCCGTGCCTGAAGGCCTTGGGGAGCTTGCAAAGAAGCTTGAGGGAGTGCGGCAGCGCTTCCGGTTGTGGAAGATATCGGCCTGTCGTCAAGGTGCCAGGGAGGCCTGGGCCATGGTGAAGACTCGGTACACGAAGGCGAACCCGAACCACATGGCCGAGGTCGGCCCTATGGGTCCGGACGGAAAGGAGATCCCTGTCAGTTTAGTACATGGCCAGGTAGAGCTGGCTGCAAAGTATTCTCAACAGGACTGTAAATTAGACCGCTTGTTGGATGGTATTGAAGAAGAATATACCGAGTCGGATTGACTCTGTAATTTAAAATGACATGAAAAATGCCTTCTAGCCCTATTGTAGATCGTTTGTCATTGCGGACCTTTTCGCTTCGACCTCTGGACCCTATAGTCCGGAGTGTGTCCGAATATCCTCTGGATTATGTAAGAACCGGGGCATGCATGGAGACAAGGCGTAGGGGTCATAACTGCTTTAACAGACAAGTTCCGAACTAGTTATGTTATATTACATGGTTAGTAAGAAACATCTTCCAGGGAGAGAAGTTCCGTTAGGGGTTCCTTTCCCTGGCAGGCATGCCCTAAAGTGCATGTCCGAACTGCTAAAAAGAGCAGAAAAGCATCTGGGGGCAAATAAATAAACAAGAAAAATCATCTTTTAGTTCACCGACCGAATATTCCCTTAAGAACGCTAGCTTTCGGCTTCACCCAGTGTGAGGTACACATCTGGCTGACCCGGCAGTAACAATCACAGAGGTGCTCCCTTTACCACCTAGCCGAACGAACGGGAACGTAGGGGTAAGCACAGGAGCCAGGTAACCCAGCTTGGCCAAAACTTAAGTCATATCGATGCATATAATGGTGTATAAAAGGTTTATGTGGAAGTGTAATGCATGTTTTGGGCATGAGGCCCGTTTAGATAAACTTCTGATAAAGAAGCCCCCAGGTATGATGAGCGTGGGTGGCGCGTCAAGTATGTGCGAACAATGCGCAAGCAAGCCCCTAAGGGCTTGGGAGAAAAAAAAGGTAGGGAGAAGGAGAGAAATGCCAGATAGCTAATGTGAAAAAATAAAAAAGGGGACAGAGGAAGGAGACAAACACGGAGTCCGACGCTAGGCATAGAATATTCATAGGCGTGCTGCATTCCATGGGTTCGGCTCGAGTCGGTTGTCTGATGCGTTTCGCAGACGGTATGCTCCACCAGTCAGTACTTGGTCGATTATGAAGGGACCCTCCCATTTGGGCTTTAGTTTGTCCTTTTTCTTGTCCGGCAGGCGTAGAACTAGTTCGCCAACGTTATAAGATTTGGCCCGTACTTCTCTGCTTTGATATCTTCGCGCCTGCTGTTGATAGAATGCGGAACGGGCTTTTTCCACGTCGCACTCCTCCTCCAATGCGTCCAAGCTATCCTGCCGATCGAGCTCGGCTTGTCTTTCTTCATACATGTGCACACGAGGTGAGTCATGAATTATGTCGCAGGGCAGCACTGCTTCTGCGCCGTACACCATAAAAAATGGTGCGAATCCGGTAGTGCGATTCGGCGTGGTCCGCAGCCTCTAGAGTACGGAGTCAAGCTCCTCTACCCAGTGCGTGTTAGATTCCTTGAGGGATCGCACTAGTCTGGGTTTGATGACGCTCATGATGAGACCGTTGGCTCGCTCAACTTGACCGTCAGTTTGTGGGTGATAGACTGAAGCGTAGTCGAGCTTGATGCCCATGTTTTTGCACCAGAGTTTAACTTCATCGGCCGTTAAGTTTGTGCCGTTGTCAGTTATGATGTTGTGAGGGACGCCGTAATGGTGTACAACCCCGGATATGAAGTCTATCACCGGTCCGGATTCGGTCGTCTTTATAGGCTTGGCCTCTATCCATTTGGTGAATTTGTCCACCATGACCAGTAGACATTTTTTCTTGTGGGTTCCTCCTTTAAGGGGTCCAACCATGTCAAGCCCCCAGACCGCAAAAGGCCAGGTGATGGGTATGGTTTGTAGGGCGGTAGGCGGCATGTGGCTATGATTAGCGAATAATTGGCAACCGACACATCACTGCACTAAGTCCTGAGCATCTGCCCGGGCCGTCGGCCAATAAAATCCGGTATGGAAGGCCTTGCTTACAAGGGCCTGGGCTGCGGCGTGGTGCCTGCCTATTCCGGCATGAATTTCAGCCAGAAGATTTCGCCCTTCTTCTTCGGAGATACACCTTTGAAGGACTCCAGTTGTGCTCTTCTTATAAAGTTCTACCTCGTGGACTTTGTAGGCTTTAGATCGCCGCACTATGCAGCTGGCCTCATTTTGGTCCTCGGGAATTTCCTGCTTAGTTAGGTAGGCTAGGAATGGTTATTTCCACGGGGCAATGACTGCCATTATTGTTTGGGCTGACAGTGTTGTTTCGTTGGCAGAGCCACCAACTGTGTCCGACCTGTTGTTTCTGGACTCTCCCTCCCATATTACGGATGGCTTGAAAAGCCTCTCTAGGAAGATGTTGGGAGGGACGGCATCACGCTTTGCGCCGATGCGTGCCAACACGTCTGCTGCCTGGTTGTTCTCCCAGGCTATATGGTGAAATTTGAGCCCCTCAAACCGGGCTGACATCTTTAAGACGGCGTTGCGGTAAGCTGCCATTTTCGGATCTTTGGCGTCAAAGTCTCCATTTATTTGGGATACCGCGAGGTTTGAATCCCCACGGACCTCTAGGCGCTGAATGCCCATGGAGACTGCCATCCGGAGACCATGTAGAAGGGCCTCGTATTCGGCTGCGTTGTTGGAGTCTGTGTACATTATCTGAAGTACGTATTGGACTGTATCTCCTGTAGGGGACGTCAGGACGACGCCGGCCCCCAGGCCAGCCAACATTTTGGAGCCGTCGAAGTGCATGATCCAGTTGGAATATGCGCCGTACTCTTTAGGGAGCTCGGCTTCAGTCCATTCGACGATGAAGTCAGCCAAAACCTGCGATTTGATAGCTCGTCGTGGCTTGTAATTTATATCGAACGGGAGGAGCTCAATGGCCCATTTGGCAATCCGGCCCGTTGCGTCGCGGTTGTTTATAATATCATTAAGAGGTACTTCGGATGCCACTGTTATTGAACACTCTTGGAAATAGTGTCGCAGCTTCCGGGATGCCATGAACACCGCGTATGCTATCTTTTGATAATGCAGGTACCGTGACTTGCATGGAGTTAGGACGGTGGACACGTAGTAAACTGGTTTTTGGAGAGGAAACTTGTGTCCGTCCATTTCTCGTTCGACGACGAGCACCGTGGTTACAACTTGATGGGTTGCCGCGGTGTATAATAGCATTGGTTCGCCCGTGCTGGGCGCGGCCAGGACCGGATTTGTTGCCAGTATGGCTTTGATTTCTTCGAGTCCGGCCGTGGGCATCCGTCCACTCGAAGTGTTTGGTGCACCGTAGGAGGCAATAAAGGGTTAATGCCTTTTCTCCTAAGAGGGAGATAAAGCGGCTTAGAGCCGCCACGCATCCAGTCAATTTTTGTATTTGCTTGAGGTCTTTTCGGATATCCAATTGCGACAGAGCTCGGATCTTGGCTGTGTTTGCCTCAATTCCTCTAACGGGTACAATGAAGCCCAAGAGCTTTCCGGCTGGCATGTCGAAAACACACTTTTCTGGGTTGAGCTTAATGTCATATGCTCGGAGATTGTTGAACGTGAGCCTCAAGTCATCTACTAGAGTTTCAACATGTTTGGATTTGATGACCACATCATCTACGTATGCTTCAACTGTTTTGCCGATCTGGTTGGCCAGACATGTCTGAATCATGCGCTGATAAGTCGTGCCGGCGTTTTTGAGCCCGAAGGGCATCGTGTTGAAGCAGAATGGGCCGTATGGGGTGGTGAATGCTGTTGCGGCTTGGTCTAACTTTGCCATCTTGATTTGGTGGTAGCCAGAGTATGCATCGAGGAAACACAATGAATCGTGTCTTGCAGTGGCGTCGATGATTTGACCAATTCGGGGGAGGGGAAAGGGATCCTTTGGGCAGGCCTTATTTAGGTCTGTGAAATCGACACATAGGCGCTAGGATTTGTCCTTCTTTGGTACCATCACCAGGTTTGCTAGCCAGTCCGGATGTTTTATATCTCTGATGAATCCGGCTTCCAGTAGTTTTGCTAGCTCCTCTCCCATGGCTTGTCTCTTGGGTTTGGAGAAACGCTGTAGAGTCTGATTAACGGGCTTGAACCCTTTTAGGATGTTCAGGCTGTGCTCGGCCAACCTGCGTGGGATTCCTGGCATGTCTGATGGGTGCTAGGCGAAAATGTCCCAATTTTCTCGTAGGAATTCTCTGAGTGCGGCTTCTACATCAGGTTTTAGTTGTGCCCCGATGGAGGCCGTTTTTGTGGTGTCCGTTGGATGGACGTGGAAATTGACTATTTCGTCTACCGGCTTGAAGGAGGTGGACTTGGATCTTTTGTTGAGTATCACGTCGTCCCTGTCCACCGTAGAGCGCAACACAGTTAGTTCCTCAGCCGCCAGGGCTATGGATAGTGCCTCGAGGGCCAGTGCGGCTGTCTTGTTTTCGGCGCGGAGCGCTGTGTCCGGATCACTAGCAAGAGTGATGATTCCGTTGGGTCCGGGCATTTTGAGCTTCATGTACCCGTAATGGGGTATAGCTTCAAAATTGTGAATGCTTCTCGCCCTAACAGAGCGTGGTATCCGCTGCTGAACAGGGCCACTTGAAATGTGACTTCCTCGGATCTGTAATTATCCGGCGTGCTGAACACCACGTCCAGTGTGATTTTCCCTGAGCAGCATGCTTCCCAGCTGGGGATTATTCCTCTAAAGGTTGTGTTGCTTCGCTCAATGCGACTCCAGTCTATTTCCATTTTTCGCAGTGTTTCCTCATAGATGAGGTTCAATCCGCTGCCGCCGTCCATGAGTACCTTTGTAAGCCGGAAGCCGTCCACTATCGGACTGAGGACCAATGCAGCTGGTGCTCGGGCTGACCGGAATTTAGGTTCGTCACTGGCATTAAAAGTAATAGCCGTGTCACTCCATGGATTTAATTTTGCTACCTGGTAGACTTCGGCAAGGCTGTGGAGTGTTTGCTTCCTCGCATTGTTCGATGCGAAGGTCTCGAAGACTGTTGACACCGTACTGGCATTCCTGGGGTGGTGCTCTATGGATTCTGGAGTTAGAAGCTCCTCGCCACTCCTGGTCACCTGCCGGATTATCCAACATGCTCTAAGGCTGTGAGTTGGTGCGACTTCCCTTGAACTATGAATTTTACAGGGTCCATTGAGCCATCCCTCCAGTACGGTCCCATACCCTATAGAGGGTTTTGTTTTTTGTTGTTTGGCTTATGTGCCTGGCGATAATGCTCCCTTTTGTTTTGGACTAGGATTGTATTCAGGGCCGGATTGTCCCAGAACTTCGTTTCGGTTTTCCGAACGCTTTCTTTCGCATAGTACTTTTGTACTATGGATGTCAAGTCGGCGAAGCATGTAATTTCGCGACGACTTAAGGCGTTGAGGATTCCGATGTCCGTGCAGTTGTTACAGAAGAATGTAATTGCATCCTTCTCACGGCAGTCCTTTATCCTGTTTATAACCAGGAGGAATCTGGCCCAGTAGTGGTGTACTGTTTCCCCGGGCTCTTGTCGTATTTGGGATAAATCCCTTATAGTTGGGTGGGCGGATAGATTTAAATCCGGAACCTCGCCCGATCTAAGACTCAGGGGCCAAGAAATTTCCGAATCCGGAAGCTTGTTTTCTTGGACGTTATTCAATGAATCAGGCCTGCTGCCTGACTTCAGGTTCAGGGCTTGGGCGACATCCTCCCCTCCGTGGATATCCGGCTTGGAGGGGTCGGGAATCCGGACACATCTGGTCCTTAGGATGGGTGAAGATTCGCCGCGTTGTTCTTCCACTACTTCAACGTGGTGGGTGCCCTGGGGAGAGTCGATCTCTCTCTGATCGGGTTTAAGCCTCATCTTGCCGTAATATGTAGCGACTCCCAGGGCGGCGATGCGATCCAAGAGCTCATTTAGGGAAGAGAGCTCCATCGGATCTAACTGCTCTGCGAGTTCCGAGCTGATCCGGAGATTGCTTTCGATGACCCGAGAGGTCATCGCCGGCGCGGCGGCCGAACAGGCGGTCATGAAAAACCTGCCTAGCCGTAGAGTTTGGCCGATAGCCAAAGGTTCTTTAGCAATAGCGCCGTCTTTAAAGACAGGGTGCGGCATCCTTCCTGTTGGTGATGACACAGAGGAACTCTCAATGAAAGCACCAATGTCGGTGTCAAAACCGGCGGATCTCGGGTAGGGGGTCCCGAATTGTGCGTCTAGGCGAATGGTAACAGGAGACAAGGGACACGATGTTTTTACCCAGGTTCGGGCCCTCTCGGTGGAGGTAAAACCCTACTCCTGCTTGATTAATATTGATGATATGGGTAGTACAAGAGTTGATCTACCACAAGATCAAAGAGGCTAAACCCTAGAAGCTAGCCTATGGTATGATTGTTGTTCGTCCTATGGACTAAAACTCTCTGGTTTATATAAACACCGGAGAGGGCTAGGGTTACACAGAGTCGGTTACAATGGGAGGAGATCTTCATATCGTATCGCCAAGCTTGCCTTCCACGCCAAGGAAAGTCCGTATCTGGACACGGGACAAAGTCTTCAATCTTGTATCTTCATAGTCCGGGAGTCCGGCCAAAGGTCATAGTCCGGCCATCCGAACACCCCCTAATCCAGGACTCCCTCAGCTAACCTTTCTTGAATTGTCTTGGAAGTGGTCTCGGTTCAATATTATTTTGTTACGCTGCAATGGTGCCCAGTTTTTGTAATCTGCTTCTTCGTTGCACTTTATGATCACTGGTGGGGAACTTCGATGCCCAGTGGATGTAATATACCTTAAATCCTTTATAGTATAGTGTAGGTTTATTCTTAGTTACTATGCCATAATTTATTTATTGTATAGAGTAGGTTTGTTCTTAATTCCTACTAGTTACTGCCATCATTCGCTATCTGGAAAAAAATCAGATGTAATCGACCGGGCCGAAACATTCGACTCTAATGGGCCAGGTTTTTAGCGGGCCACAATTGGGCCGGCCTGCGTCTTTCTTGGGCCCGAATGATTGGGGCCTTCACACATTGCGCCAGGCCCAAACTTACACCGACCTATATTTAGTTGGGCCTTTTGTCGACCCAGCGCTTAGTTTGGCCCAGGTAGCGTTGGGCCATTAACAGGCTAAATATTGTACTGGCCTGTTACGGCCGAGATGAAACCACGGGCCTTTAGCGGGCCAAAATGCATGTTGGGCCTCAATTTTCTCTAGTCGTCGATGGGCCTTCAGCAGGCCGAAATGTAGACCGGGCCGTTTTGGGCCCAGTTTGCTCACGGGCCGTTACCAGGCTAAAACATATCTCGGGCCTTAGTTGGCCCACTGATATCATGGGCCCTTAAGAGGCCGAAAGCTTAGTACAGGCATCAACTGGCAGAAATACGCGACAAGCCTTTAAAAGGCCCAAAGTCATGTTGGGCTTAACAGTTGCCACCTTTAGCACGGGCTGTTAGTGGGCCCGATGTCCCGTCGGACCATATATGGCCCATGGGTAGCATGAGGCATTCCCAGGCCAAAAGTCACACCGGGCTGAAATGGGCCCATGTCTACATCAGGCCTCTAACAGGCCGAAAGTCACTGGGCTGTAGTTGGGCCCAAATATTCGATGAACAATTAACGGGGCAGATCTGGCTTCGGCCACGAATGGGCCCAAATATTAGGCGAACAATTAACGGGCCAGATCTGGCTTGGGGCTGTAAATGGGCCCAAATATTGGGCGAACAATTAACGGGCCAGATCTGGCTTCGGGCCGTAAATGGGCCTTTATTAAGCAGGCCGTTATTGGGCTGGCCCACTAGTACCTGATTAAGTTCTACGGGCCTTTGACTGGGTCGGCCTTTTTAACCTATATGGGCCTCTGTTGGGCCCAGCCACGTGTCGACGTATCATAGGCATGTCTCCTCTAGTGGAGGGGCGACATCTGGCCCACTGACGAGCTGACAGGTGTTTCCTTCGGCCAATAAGAATTTTACATGTGGAAATTTCCCATTGGTCGGGGCTGTTGACGGGTTATCGGATCCAAAATCCGACCCGATAGCTTAACGGTGTTCCGTTACGGTGGATGCCAAGTGTCGGTCACCCTTGACGAAAGCACTACTATGACGCGCAATTTATCGTCATGGAAGTGGACACTTCTGTGATGATAATTTTGGTAATGTCATGGAACACTTCTACAACACCACAGGTATGACTATCTTGATTCTGTCATAAATTTGTCATGGATGTACATGCATGACAAAAAACGCGACCTACTGTGAAAAACACGTATCATCACGGAAGTGTATTTTTGTAGTGCTCAAAACAAACATAGTACTGCGTTGTTTTTGGGGCTTGATGAAAAATCGAGTGCTGGTTTCTGTAGGTTGGCCCGCCTAGCAAATGGGCTGCTGGTCCACCACTACAGACTGGGAGGCTAAAAATACAAGTTTTATGGTGCAGAGGCAAGTAAAAAAACGCTATCGAGAGCCATCCACTGAAGAAAAAAAATTGCTCCTGATGTGCTTCTTGAGTCGTGCCGCCGGCCCCCTCTTTAATCCAGTTCGCTCGGGGATCTGGTATCATTTTTTCCAGAGGGCGAACAAGTATCAGCTAGGGCTAGGTTTTGTATTTTAACATGCGTAGCCCACGACATACGGAGACAGTGGTTTCAACTTATTTTTTGAGGTCCATACCGGCCCATGGGCTTTTTCTTAAAGATCGGCAGCCCAATGTATTTTTTAATAAAACGCAGGTCTTTGTTCTATTTATCTATATATAAGAATCATAATGTTGTGTCCAATTTATGTTTTCCCTTCTAACCACATTATATATATTTATATTATTACTATTATCGTATAATTTATAGAGACTTATATAATATAAGTTCGATGCTTACAGGGATACATAAATGAGCAGGTGGTGCATCAAGCCACACATGGCTACCTATATCAAGAGACGTAGCCATATGTGCTAGTCTATGAAGCTCCTCATTACATTCACGCTGTTCATGACTAAAGACATGCCCTGAATAAATTGCTTCGTTCTTTGATCTCATGAAACACCATACAATGTCCACCAAGGTTCTTTGGTGCTTCGATTTCCCGGACGACTCTCAGACAGTCAGTAGCAATATGTACTCTTTCCAGGTCCAGGTCGTCACTCAACGCTAGTGCCTCTCGACATGGGCTGGGATTCGTGTATAAATGGGCTGGATTTCTTAGAAAATATAACGAGCCCAGCTAATTCGTGTATTTCAAGGAAGTGCAAATGGGCTGGGATTTCTTAAAAAATATAAATGGGCCTGATTGATGCGAAATTATTTGTTCACCCATCTCAGCAAATGGACTGTACATTCTAGAAAACATGGGTTAAATATATGCCACATTTTTGCATGCTGACATGTGGGCCAATAGGTCGATGCCTACGTAGGGCATTGTCAACTTGGTCAACAAATGATTGTGACATCTACATCCATTGGATTTATATCCAACAGTCGGCATGCACCTTCAATCTCCCGTCTTCTTCCTCCAGCATCACCGGGACCGCCTGGTCTGGCCTCCGGCGGTTAGCAGCTCTGCTTAGCACACATCGCTGCGAAGCGCTACCCCACCGCCGGCCAGGCTATCGCTGCGAAGATGAGTGTACGTGAGAGGCTGACAGCGGGGTCACACCACGCCCATGGACGCATACATGCAACGCAACTCGGCGTGGTCAACGTGGTCAAGGAACGACTTGCATCGGAAGTATACTGTACATGGAGAGGCTGACAGCTGGGCCCACTAAGTTGACGGGGACGGAGGGCTTTGTCAACTTAGTCAATATGAACGATTCTAGTTGCAGTGACCGTACGATGTCCATCCAGCGGCCATCATGCTTCTTCGACCTCTGGTCTTCTTACTCCAGCCGCCCAAACCAGCGCCGGTCATGCCGCCTGCTCCTGCCTCCCGTGGCCGGCTGTGATGCCGCGGAGGCCTTACCGCCCCTACTACTCCCGCCGCTGGCCAGGCCATCCCTCCACTCACCCACACCCCCTATTATTCTGCGGCGACGGCAGCCTCACACCGCAGCTGAACGAGTGAAACCTCATACTCCTCTACGCGTGGGCATCCACTGCCGCGTCTTCCCCGGCTCTGCGTCGTCCCCATCCTAGGCCTTGCCGTCGTCCACCACCGTGGTGCTCTCGGCGCGGCGTGGTTAATGTGGTCAACGATCGACTTCCATCGGAAGAGTACTGTACGTGGAGAGGCTAACAGCTGGGTCCATGGCCATAGCCTAGTTTTTTTGTGCTTTGCTAAGTAAGTCGGTTTGTCAGGCCTGTTGGGCTGCAAATCTTTGAAGACGAGGAGAGCTTCATTCGGCTGTGTAACACCCCAAAATTTTGACCTTGATTTATTAATTAAAATTTTGCCAGGAAATTAATGTTTTATTTTCTGGATTTATCTTTTAATTTCAGATCACTCTGTCCCTCTGAATTTTTGAGTTTTTCCTTCTAGGTGGAAGCCTTTCAAAAATATTATTGGACCTGTATATCTCCCCAAGACCATTTCTTCTTATCAGTGGAATTATTTCTACAATTATTTTCCTAAGCTTTATTTCTTTAAAATGATTTTTTTATTAGTTTTAGAGTTCCATTTGCACTACAACCCTCGCAAATACTTCTTTAATATTTCCACCAAAATTTGGGATGTCATGTGATGTTCCAACATCACTTTTGTGCAATAATATATTTTAGTCATTTGGAGATTTTGAGATCTACCCCAAGTTTTCAAAACTGGTCCAGTTTGTCATTTTGCACTACAACCTATTTAAATACTTCTTTAAAAATTTCACCAAAGTTGGGAGATGTTAGTAGAAGTATATAATTCATTTATATGCAAAGACCCACTGGTGTTCTTTGAAAAATTTGAGCAAGACATCCTCTTTTGCTCTCTGGCCCAATTTGGTATTTTCTACTGCAACCCTATTTTGTTTTGCTCTAGTGCCCATGAGATCTTTCGTGCTTATAGTCCACCCTACCAAACCCTTAAGTCCGGGAGATGGGACCCATTGGAATATTTTTGGTCCATGCAATAATAGCCTTTATTTTCTGTCCAGATTTGGTTTTCTCAAAAACTTGCACTAGGGAGTTTTTGTTTTTGTCAAACTAACCTTGCCACCCCTTTATATTCTAAAGAGACTTTGATATGGAGTTTTTGGCCACCCCAAGTGATGCCTAGTAGCCCATGGCATTCTGTCAAGCACCTTGTGTGTATGGCCAAATTTGACATAGTTTTTAGTTTGTGTTATGAACTTGATCCCCTGATCCAACCATCATGTCCACTAACCTCCTAGCCACCTCTAACCTAGACCTGTTAATCCCCAGCCTTATCCTAGCCCTCTAACTTTCCTTGGCATTTTGCCGAGCACATAGCGTGCGTGCTCTGGGCACGGCCAGAGCGCGCGTTTTGCACATGCGTGCGCCCGAGCTGCCGCGTTCGCTCACCCCGCGCCCCTGGCCTTTGCTCGCCCGCAGAGCCACGCCCTGTCCTCTCCCTCTCATCAGAAGCCTCCAAGCCGCCTCTGGAGCCCCGCATCGCCACCGTCAGGTCGGCCATGGCGGTTAACGGACGGCCGCATCAGGTACCTGCCATTGACGGCGCCGCCCGAGCCACAGCCACGCGCCAGCTCGCCCCTGAACAGCACAAGCTCATCCTCTTGCCCTGCCAGACCCCGCCAGCCATCGCCACGCACCCACTGGCTACAGAATGGCGGTTCGCCGTTCCTATCCACTGCTGCCGTCGATTCGACTCCGACCGCCTATAAATAGGAGCCCCGAGCTCGTCCAGACCTTCAGGCGACCTCAGGCCATCCCTCTAGTGCTCCCATAGCCAGCAATCGATGGGGGGAGGCCGTCTTCCCCATCTCCGGTCAGTTCGGCCGCCGCCGCCCTCCGGTCCCGTTCGTCACGAGCAGGGCCTTCCCAGTCCATCTAGTGCCACCGTCTGACTCCCCTCGACCTTGTGGAGCCACCCTGCCTCTTAGCTTCGATTGGGAGCCACCGTAGCTCGAAACCCCGATCCAACAGAAGCCACCGTCCGCTACGGAGCTCGCCGCCGGTGACTCCCTTTGTCCCCACGACCCTCTCGACCACTCGGAGGACCACCCTGGACTGGCGGATCCCATCCCTGCCTGGCCAGAGGAGAAAGGAGGCACGGCGACTGGTCAAACCTGACTAGTGGGCCCAAGGGACCCACTATCAGTGACCGACGATCCGATCCACGCTGGCCTAAGTGGAAGCGTATTCCACCGAATACGCCTTCGAAAGTGTACGCCCCAACCGTTTTCTTTTTTTGATTTTTATTTAAAAATAGAATTTTGACTAATCTTTGACTGGCTACAACTTTTTAAATGTAAATCCAAATGATTTGATTATTTTTCTGTTGTTTCTCAAATTTTGTCTAGTTTATTTTCATATTTATTTGAAAAGATTCCAGACAACTTTTTTGTATGGTTTTGATATTATGTGTTGATTTAATTTTTTTTAAATAGGGTTTTTGGAGAAGAAGGCAACTTTCAAAAAGTACACCCCTCTTGCATACTCTAGAATGCAAGCATTCTGAACCCCGGCATAATATTTGTTGCACGTCATTTGATGCAAATACAACCTCACCTTGACAGGAAGTATTCGATATTTTATGTGGTGTTATGATCACATTCATGAGTGCATAATGATGATGCCTTGCAGTTGGTATTTGATATGCTTCTAATAGTAATCACCCTCGTATGCCTTTCATGCCTACCGGGAGGAATCTGGGAAAGTCTCTATCTTGGGTAGACACGATCTTATCTCTAGTCCTTCGTTGAGACGGTTATGTCTGGTAAGGCAAGGTGAGGTATGACGAGTGGTAATTCTGTCTGATTGGTGTGAAATATATTCCTTGTGCTTAGCATGAAGGAAATGCTTTAACCTCCTGAGTTGACCATAGTTCGCATCTTGTTCCAGTAACCCCCATACTTGTTTCGTACTACCACTTGTCCCTGCCATACGTATGGTACGGTTCAGTAAGTTTTCAACCCCTTTCTAGCAAACACCATACAGAGAGGCCATGGTGGAAGATACCGGCTGCATCCGGTAGACATGCCACCTGGTCCTGGGGCATGGGTGTTTCCGGTTGTAGCCGAGGGGGTAGCTCCCCTAGTTTGTGCGCGTGATAAATTTTGTGATCCCATGCTATTCAAGGTTGTATCCTCCCCACTTAGAGTTTTGCTTAACGGGTGTCGTGGGTGATTCCAGACACCGGTAAGTCAGGCTGGTGTGTGCGGTCAGGTGTGTTTTCAATTAAAAGACCGTAGACGCAATTAGTCCCTATGGACCAAAGGAATCTGTTACTCGTGGGTAAAGAGTACACCCTCTGCATAGATTATATCTATTCGAATAGCCATGTCCATGGTTAAGGACAACAGTCTGGGATGGGTCAAGTGTTGGTCTTCGGAGGAAAAATTGCTAAACCAGAACATGGATCATGACTTGTGACTCATGATGATTATGATTACTATTATTATGGACTAACCATTTACATTATTTAATTATTGAGTTTCCCTGGGATGGTTTCTACCTCCTCGATATTCACTGTGATTATTCTCTTATGAGCCCTTTATGTGGTGTCGCTCAGACGCCCGACTGTGGCATGCTTGTCATTTAAATTACCTATAAGCCCTTTAGGTGGTGTCGCCCAAACGCCCGACTGTGGCATGTTTGTCAGTTAAATTACTTATAAGCCCTTTATGTGGTGTAGCCCAGACGCCCGACTGTGGCATGCTTCTTATTTAAATTATTTATAAGCCCTTTATGTGGTGTCGCCCAGACGCCCGACTATGGCATGCTTGTTATTTAAATTATTTATAAGCCCTTTATGTGGTGTCGCTCAGACGCCCGACTGAGCATGCTTCAAATTATTATCCTTTCGAGGCATCACTTTAGACACCCGATCGGTGAATTCTATTTCTAGTCCCTTATTGCATATTCATGTTGTATATGAATAACCTGCTTGGGTGCATCATGGATTTTTATTTCGTGACTGACGTTGTGATCATGAAATATTTCAGAGCACGATTATCATTCATTATGTTATACCTATGTACATATGGTTTGCAAGTACATTCAATACTCACTGGCTTGTCCCTGGCTATTGTCTTGGCCAGATTTGTTGCATGGAGAGGAGCATTGCGATGACAGCCCCGGAACCTACGCAATGGTGATAGCAGCCTCGCGAAGATAGGAGTTATCCAGGTCAACTGTTCCTGTGGGAAATGGAGTCACATAGACGCTGATGAACCACAAACCACTTCCTCCATCAGCCACTAGAAACCTTGTGTTGTACTCATAGGCTAGAATGGTCTTGTACTACATATTATGTATTTGCTTGGAGTTTCTGTATCAAGTTAGTGTCTCATTACCTAACAGTAATCCTGGGACTGGTGAGCACAAGGTCCATTTTCTGGGAAATTGATATCCCAAAAATCCGGTCCCGACAACCTTGGTATCAGAGCCAAGCTAACCATTGGCTAATCCTATCTTAGCCAGGTCAATAAAGCTAGACTAACCATTCCACCAGACCTTAACCTAACCCCGGCCAAGCTTGTCATGTAAGATAGCCACACAGTGATCCCGACACCTTTTGGCAGTCGGTGCCCAACCTATCAGCCTAGCCTGTCGATCACGCGCCAGTGACCGACACCTAAAATTATCTCATTCGCAAGCGTGCGAAGGAAGACTCCGTCCCCTTTTTCTATAAAAAGGGCACGCTAGCCTCAACCTAGCAGAGCATAGCCAAGTCCCCAAACCGAGCCATAATGCCTGGACTCATGCTGCACAATGAGACCACAGCAACTAACCTTGGAGGTTTTGTGACCGTGCTAGAAAACCTCACCCGCCGTGCCTTTGCATAGAAGAGCCCCAGAATATGTTGTGTACCCAGGGCCCATGAGTGGTGAGAGCCATCAATTCTGGGGCACTGTGCACGTCTATGGTAGGGGCCTATCGCCCGAATGCCCCTACAGGTTCACCGGAAGGACAACTTCCTTTGAGCCACAAGCCATCCAACTAGCTGCTTGAGAGGTTATAGTCCAACTCTGGCACTTGTCGCCTCGAGTTAAGTATCGCTCGTTCTACTACTACCACAGCCGTGACGGGTATGGTAGGCCACCCCATGTTGCCAACGGAGATCACGAGACGGATCCTGCATTGTTGCATCTAGTGTGCTATGTAAGTGCACTAGAGGAACTGTTCGATCAAATCACCCTTGATCTGATCGCAGCTCGTGGAGAACTGGTTGGCCGAGCCCCGGCAAGAGGAGAAGATGAGCCCGACGCCGACAACCCAGTCGTGATGTTCGGACAACTGATCAAGTCCTTGAGGTCTGCCCCAGCCATCGACCAAAATGCTTTGGTGTCCCCAGAAGTGCTTCATCGCCTTTTGGGAACACGCTCCAATGGGATTGTGGCCAATAACCCCCGCGATGGTCATCATCGCTGCCCCGACCCTGCAGCCCCTCAACTCCATCTAGCTAACCCCAATGGTGAAACCCGTGGAGAAGCCTCGACGTCCACAATGCACGCCCGCTTAGATATTAACGAGGTAGACTAAGTCACTCGAGTAGTACCGAGTCTCAGTATGTGCACGACCTGTAATTGTGTAATCTTGCATGGCCATAAATAATTGCAGCCTGCTTGTGTGCCTCTGTTTTGAATAGTAGCCATGCATAAGTATGTTAGCATGCGGTTGCATTTTTAATTCCGGGCATAGCTACCAAAACCACCCCGACGACACCCCCAGTAATACATCACTTTTGTGAGATATGTGTATCTGTAGCATTGACCCCGACCCCATAGAGCAGAACCGACAAACTAGTTGCCCTTCCCCGTGATAAATGACCCCGCCCAGATGCTATATAAAAGGCCACCTCGTAACCCTCACAGCCATTCCTTGCCATGCCGAGCCCTAGTATTTATCCGAGAACTCCATATGCAACCCCAGGTAGCTTTGTTAAAATATTGTGGGACTTTACCTACAATACCATGAGTGTTATCCATCCACCCCAGTACTAGTTGCTCAAATCGAGGATTACCCCATCCACCTTGAAATATTGGGCAGTGCTGCACATCCCTCCCACAAACCCAAACCAAGACCCAATGGAAGTCTCCTTTGTGGGGAAATCTATGCCAACTCCGCAAATGGCCATAGAAGCCGCCGTGTACGAAGCACTTGCTCGCCTTCGATTTGTGGTACCCTATGCCAGCGAACGAGGATATTATTACTTCCCAAGTTGTGCCACACCCGGAGAAATAGCATCTTTTCCCAGTGGACGAATCAAGAGAGACCCAGTACTGACCAATGTTGCCCAGTATGTCATCGCCAAAGAGCGATTGACCCAACGAGTAATGGGTTATCTCCAGAGCCTCGTTGATTTAAATCCTCAGATCGCCATCGGCAGACCATTGAGGCACGACCAAGAGGGATGTGTTCTTCGACTAGTCAACCCGCTTCCCCGGATAGAAGAGGAGTGTGCCCCAGTACTAGAGATGTTTCCTCAGGACCCTGTCAATTTATCGCTTCCATTGTAGACGTCACTCCTATGTTTATTGTCCCAGCATTTATTTATGTGTTGCAACTTATGCGTGGTATTCTGAATTGGCGCGATTAATTAAATATTGGTGTCAATTAATGTGAGTAGTTTTTACTGTTGTTAATTTTGATTAACTGTTTTCACTCTCGATAAATTCTCAAGTGAGATTTTTCCCTGAGTCGTTGCAGCGCATATCTCTTTGATACGTCTCCAACGTATCTATAATTTTTTATTGCTCCATGCTACTTTATCTACTGTTTTAGGCAATATTGGGCTTCATTATCCACTTTTATATTATTTTTGGGACTAACCTATTAACCGGAGGCCCAACCCAGATTTGCTGTTTTATGCCTATTTCAGTGTTTCGAGGAAAAGGAGTATCAGACGGAGTCAAAACGGAACGAAATCAACTGGAGAACTTATATTTGGAAGGAAAGCAACCTAATAGACTTGGAGTGCACGATAGGGGAGTCCCGGGATGCCCACGAGGGTGGGGGTGCGCCCCCCTGCCTCGTGAGCACCCCGGAGGTCCACCGACGTACCCCTTGCACCCATATCTACCTACGCAGCCTAAAACTTCCAGAACAGAAGATAGATCGGGATTTCCGCCGCCACAAGCCTCTGTAGCCACCAAAAACCCATCGGGACCCTGTTCTGGCACCCTTCCGGAGGAGGATCCCATCACCGGTGGCCATCTTCATCATCCCGGTGCAATCCATGACGAGGAGGGAGTAGTTCACCCTCGGGGCTAAGGGTATGTACCAGTAGCTATGTGTTTGATCTCTCTCTCTCTCGTGTTCTCTCTCGTGTTCCCTCTATGGCAGGATCTTTATGTATCCCAAGCTTTGCTATTGTAGTTGGATCTTATGATGTTTCTCCCCCTCTACTCTCTTGTGATGAATTGAGTTTCCCCTTTGAAGTTATCTTATCGGATTGAGTCTTTTATAAGAACACTTGATGTATGTCTTGCAATCCACTTGATGTGTGTTTTGGTCATCAACTTGCGGGTTTCCTGACATTGGGAACCTATGCATAGGGGTTGGCACACGTTCTTGACTCTCCGGTAGTAGCTTTGGGGCACTCTTTGAAGTACTTTTATGTTGGTTGGATGAATCTGAGATTGTGTGATGCATATCATATAATCATGCCCACGGATGCTTGAGGTGACAATGGAGTATCTAGGTGACATTAGGGTTTTGGTTGATTTGTGTCTTAAGGTGTTATTCTAGTACGAACTCTTTTATGGAGTGTCTAGGTGACATTAGAGTATCTCTACGTTTGTTCTCTGCTATTAGTGGCTTTGGAGTGACTCTTTGTTGCATGTTGAGGGATTGTTATATGATCTATCTATGTTATTATTGTTGAGAGAACTTGCACTAGTGAAAGTATGAACCCTAGGCCTTGTTTCCTACCATTGCAATACCGTTTATGCTCACTTTTACCACTTGTTACCTTGCTGTTTTTACAATTTCAGATTACAAAAACCTTTATCTACTATCTATTTTGCACTTGTATCTTCATCTCTTCTCTGAACTAGTGCACCTATACAGTTTACTATTGTATTGGGTGTGTTGGGGACACAAGAGACTCTTTGTTATTTGGTTGCAGGGTTGCTTGAGAGAGACCATCTTCATCCTACGCCTCCTACGGATTGATAAACCTTAGGTCATCCAGACGCCCGACTGTGGCAGGTTTGTCAGTTAAATTACCTATAAGCCCTTTAGGTGGTGTCGCCCATACGCCCGACTGTGGCATGTTTGTCAGTTAAATTACTTATAAGCCCTTTATGTGGTGTCGCCCAGACGCCCGACTGTGGCATGCTTGTTATTTAAATTATTTATAAGCCCTTTATGTGGTGTCGCCCAGACGCCCGACTGTGGCATGCTTGTTATTTAAATTATTTATAAGCCCTTTATGTGGTGTCGCTCAGACGCGCGACTGAGGCATGCTTCAAATTATTATCCTTTCGAGGCGTCTCTTCAGACACCCGATCGGTGCATTCTATTTCTACTCCCTTATTGCATATTCATGTTGTATATGAATAACCTGCTTGCGTGCATCATGGATTTTTATTTCGTGACTGACGTTGTGATCATGAAATATTTCAGAGCATGATTATCATTCATTATGTTATACCTGTGTTCATAATGTTTGCGAGTATATTCAAAGTACTCACTGGCTTTTCCCTGGCTATTGTCTTGGCCAGATTTCTTGCATGGAGAGGAGCGTTGTGATGACAACCCCGGAACCTACGCAATGGTGATAGCATTCTCGCGAAGATAGGAGTTATCCAGGTCAGTTGTTCCTGTGGGAAATGGAGTCCCATAGATGCTGATGAACCACAAACCGCTTCCGCCATCAGCCACTAGAAACCTTTTGTTGTACTCATAGGCCAGAATGGTCTTGTACTACATATTATGTATTTGGCTTGGAGTTTCTGTATCAAGTTAGTGTCTCATCAGCTAACAGTAATCCTGGGACTAGTGAGCACAAGGGCCATTTTCTAGGTAATTGATATCCCAAAAATCCGGTCCCGACAGGCTGGCCGAGAAAATGGCCTATCAGTAATGAGAAATGGGTTGTACATTTTTAAAACACATCAAACTGGCAATTAGTTTCAAATTTCTTTTTTTCATTTCGAGATTTTCAATTGCATTGATTTTTATGCGTGGACAATTTGTTGGACTTTATATTGATATACATTTATTTTTAAAATCAGTTTGAATGTGACTCAAAATTTCGGGATTAAAAATAGTTCGGACTGCACCGAAATATGCAAAATTTTGTATAATGTTTTAACAGTGGCCATAATATGGGTTGTAATGCTAACAAAAAGAATATGGGCTCCAAAAATAACCTTAAGAATTAGCGAATGGGTTGTAAATTGTTAGAAATACTGGAAGATGGGTTGTATGCTGTTTTCCACAGATTTGAGGCTTTCCAAAAAAAGATTGACGCACAAGCAGTGACTGTTGGATTTCCATCCAACGGCCGTCGTGCTTCTTCAATCTCTGCTCTTCCTGCTCCAGCCACTCAAACAAGCGCCGGCGGGACTGCCTGCTCCCTCCTCCCCGCGGCCGGCTGTGCTGCTGCGCAGGCCTCTCCGCCCCACCGTACTCCCATCGCTGGCCTAGCCATCCCTCTACTCACCCACACCTGCTGTTATTCTCCAGCGACGGCAGACGGACCAGTAAACAATCGTACAGTCATACTCCCCTCCGCATGGGAAACAACCGTCGCGTCTTCCTTGCCTCCATCGCGTTCCCTTCCTAGGCCTCACCGTCGTCCATCGCCCTGGTGCTCTCGGCGCGGCCTGGTCAACGTGGTCAATGACCAACATGCATCTGAAAGTGGACTGTACGTGGAGAGGCTGATAGCTGGGTCCACGGCCGCAGCAAGGAAGTGCCTCCTTATTACGCACAAAATAATTATTCCTCCACCTGACAGCAGGGACCCACCATACGGGCCACCTTATTTCACGAACAAAACATTTCCCCCTGACTGCTGGGACCCACCAGCTACATCTTCGCACACAAGGAAGTGCGTCCGGGCAAAAAAAATGATTCCCCCCCCCCCGACTGCTGGGACCCACCAGCTACATCTTCGCACGCAAGGAAGTGGTTGACAGTCGGGACCCACCTGGTCGAAGCGTACGTAGCGTTGTCATTCTGGTTGCGAATGTGTACGTACATATATACAGGTCGATGTAGAGGCATGCACGTGTCGTAGTAGAAGCGCGCACGTAGCATGTACACGTACGTACAGCGGCCAGTGCATAAGAAAGAAAATACGGCCACGTGTGTGTACATACGGGCGGGGTCTCGAATGCCTACTCGCGCATATATACGTACGGCCAGGGCTCGTGTACATGGCTGGGTCGGAACGGAGGAAACGGCCTTGTGTTCGACTGGCCACGTTCGAAACGGGATCCTGTTCATCGGGAGGGGTCTGGCGTACCGCAAAACGGAGGAAACGGACCTCCTACGGTCGAAATGGGGTCCTGTTGATCGGGAGGGGTGCGGCATACTGCAAAACGGACGAAACGGACTTGTGTTGGAGCGCTACGGTCGAAACGGGGGTCCTATTCATCGTGAGGGGTGTGGCGTACTGCAAAACGGGACTCCATGGGATACTGTTCATCTCTACCGTCGACCTCCTCTAGCCTCCATGGGCTACTGTTCATCCACCGTCGACCTCCTCTAGCCTCCACCTGCGACTGTTCATCGACGGGCTCCTGTTCATCCAGCCTCCACCGCGTGCTACTCCACCAGCTACTGTTCAACCACCCCTCTCCACGAGCTCCTATTCAACCACCCCTCCATGGGCTACTATTCATCCACCCCTCCACCATCTACTGTTCATCCAGCCCTCCATGGGGTCGTCCTGTTCATCCAGCCCTCCATGGGGTCCTATTCATCCAGCCCCAACCGGCTCGATCGATCGGGGTCCTGTTCATCCAAAGGCAACGCCACGGGTCCTATTCATCCAACCCCACCACTCACTGTTCATCCAGAGAGGCAGCATCAATCGGCTTCAGTTAGCAGCAGTAGCGAAGGAATTGATCGCTCGGGTTCAGTAACGCGTAGCCTGTAGTGCAATCGCTCGGGTTCAGTTAGAGCCCAACGCCTCGCTCGGGTTCAGTTAGAGCCAACGCCTTGCACACACGCGCGTAAGTGTACGAGAGAAACACACATCGCTCGGCCCCCGACCACCCACCGTAACTGGGAACTCCCCGAAATTTTCCTCACCCTCGCTTCTACCACGGTTTTTTCCGTCATGGACGGCCCAAAGAATGTCATGCAGCTGCGTCTCTGGCCCGCCCGGGACAAAAAGGCCATTTTCTGTCATGATTTTTTGTCATAGAAGTAGGAGCCCACCACATCTATGATGATACCGGGTTTTGTCACAATTATCGTCATAGAAGTGTCATATGTATGACAGAAAAAAAATTCGTTCGGCCTAATTTGTCACGGATGTGTCTTTTTTTTGTAGTGCTAATTGGGCCAAACAAGGACCGAGGCAATTTTGGCCTGTTATAAGCACATGATTTGATTGGCACAATCATGGGTCGGGGTCTATTTTGGCATGCTGCCGGCCCGTGAGCTTTTCGGCACGTTTCACACCCAACCTACTTTTCAGCCTCCTAAAAGCCCATTGAGTTTTCCTGGGAAAATAGGGCCGACGGTTTACTCGGCCTATTAAAGGCCCAAATATACTAGTGGGCCAGTTTACATTTAGGCCTGTTAACGGACCAAGATGACGGGGCCCATGATGCGGATCATATATAGTGATTTGCATGACGGCCCGATTATGTACCGTAAATTTACGGTTTGGCCGGTTTACTGCGAAGACAGGATATATATATACAATAAAATAACTGTAGCATCGTGAATAAGAAAAAAACCTAGACTATACAATAAAGAAATTACGGCATATTACATCCACTAGGCATCAAAGTTCGCCACTATGATAATAAAGCACAAGCAGACAGTAGATTACATACACTGGGCATCCAAGATCACCACTAGTGCAATTAAACACGTCGACAAAATAATATACAAAACCGACAACACTTCAATAGAGTTCAAGAAAGGTTAGCCCTGTTCGGAAGCTGCAGCGCAAGCAGCTGAGCAAGCTGATGAGACTGCACTTGTTTGACACTTATATCCTCCTCACTCTGAAAGATAAACAAGCAGACAGATAACAGGTTTTGCACATATAAGTATTAGTGCTGACAATTCATCACATTTCTTACTGACGAATAAAGTGACACGGTTTAAAATAGCATTAACACAAAATGGTATTGTTCAGGTCAAGACATGGAAGGAAATGACATTGTGCAGGAGTTGGCAGCTTCACGACACCACTGGATTACAGATCAAGAACTCATAAGTATCAATGGTAAGTTTGCTGTCAATTTACCCATTTCAGATTGGCAAAATGAGATCACTTGCTCTGTATAGTTTAATTTACATGGCATGAAGAAGGAACTTGGTTGTACAACTGAAAACTTAAATTGAGAAGGACAAAGTTTTATTTATGAACTACATAATAAACTTCAAACTTGCAATTTGATGCAAACACGAAAAATAAACAGTTGTTGCAGTCATGCCTAACCAAATATACACAACAAAGTTTGAAGGCTTGAGAAGGACAAACTTACATTATTGGTGAAGGCAGGCTCAATAAAGCCATTGTCCATTCTGATGGGGGGTGGGGCAATTCAAGAAGTTTACCACAGAATCTTCTTCATAAGCATTGCCTTTATTCTACATTTTGTTAAGAGTAAATATAGATGTGACAATATAAGAAAAAATGGAGAATATTTAAGATAAGATGAAGAGTGATGGTACATAACCAAGTAGCTATAAATGTAAGTACAGCGATATAGGCAAAAGGTACAGCCAAGAGCAATGCAGAGTTAAACTTCTTTAGTACCATCGTGTTATCCAACCTTATGGTAAGAGTAAATATAGATCTGATGTGTAGAATATGAAGGGCAAAGGAAAATAAGCTACAGAGTGATGGTACATGAGCAACTACCTGTCAATATAAGTACACTGATAAGGATAGAAGGTACGTACAAGAACAATGCAAAGCTAAAAAAATTCATTGGCATTGAATACATTCTACACTAATGTGACAATTCATACAGATCAGATAATTTGGAGCGAACAATTGATAAGCAAGCTATCATGCATACTGCTGTCACATAATGAACCAGGTATGTATGCAAGTACAGTGATACAGGACAATAGGTACTAAAAAGAGCAAAGCAGCGGGTAGCATATTTGTGATATCCTGTCGTTCTTTTCAAACCGGAATTCTTTTTCGAGCAGATTTCCTGCAAAAAAGATCCGTAAGGCAATGCGGAAAAGTAGAAGTTCAAATTGTCATGCGATATCATAGACAGTACCTCATTCTCGGAACGAGACCAGTGCATAACAAGGTTTTTCCATTCAATGTCTTCTAAATTTAGCACAAGAGACTTCACCGGAAATTCATTTATAGACTTGACATCAAAGTGTGATTTCCTCAGGTAACACCAATATTGCTGCAATGCTTCCTTGAAAAGCGCAAGCAAGCTTTGCTCGTCATGACCATCCAGATTGACCTCGCCTACTTACAACAATGCAATGTATATCATTGATGTGTTCAATTAGCAGAAAACATGAAAATAATCAACATGATTAATAGCACTTACACGTAAGTGGGACAGGAAGATGTGAAAATGGTGTTTGTCTTCACTATAATCTTCCCATGATGGGAATATATGCACGTAGTCCCTAACAACACTAAAAGCATTGTCTTTTAAATTGGGAATAACTGGAATGGGGTTCCAATCTGTAGGAATTGGCCGTCTCTGCAGTTGGGATAGGTCTTCGGCCGGTGGACTTGCTGTACTTTTTGCTGGAGTGGGATTTTTCTATGGTACGGCTGGTGCTATGGCAACTGAAATCGGCATACCTTTTGCTGGAGTGTAGGTGTTGTGTGGTGGGGCTAGTGGTGTAGCCAGTGAAGTATGGGTACAGTCTGCTGGAGTCGGTCCTACGTTTTGTGTCACTGGCTGTACAGCCAATATAATTGTGGTGTTGTCTGATTTCTCCGGCACAACCACGTTTTTCAAGGACTTTGCTGGTGCTCCGTCAGGTTCGGCAATCACCCTCTTCCTTTTTGATGTCTGATGCACAAGAACATCATTTGACTGGAAAAACATGGTATGATGATAGAAGGATATGTATTGATAATGGATGGGCATGGCATCTCAACATAAATGATGAGTAAACTAAGCAGATGGCAGTGCAACAAAGTAGAAGAAATGCAAGACAACATATGCAAGATACGTGCAATCAATAAAACCTTGCCAAATTATAACAAGCACCTTGATGGGTGAACATGACAGGCCATCTGCCTTTGACTTCTCGAGGTTAGAATAGTCATTAGGATCATATTCTGAACAAGAATCTACAGGTGGGGAGCTTATGAGTTTCATTGCATCCAGAATGGCACTCAATGCCTTGGTGCCTATTTTGTAAGTCATTGCAGTGTTCCACAATATTCTTCTGATGCATGGATTCTAATATTCACTGTAATTACGTATAATATCTAAGAACAATAAAAACATAAATAGTTGTGAGATTATGTTTGTAATGCAGATGATATTCTAATATAGGGGCGCCCCTGTAAACACTTGTGTGCTATCACTAGATTAATATGTGTTTCACGCGTCTTTTTTACTTCTGAAACATGTATAATGTGTTTCACACATGCAACATATAGTGTAATCCCGTTTAGACATTAATTGCATATAACCATGCATTGTTTGTAACTAAAGAATCTATGGATCACCAATATTGATAAACTATATAACATTACACGTGTGCCCAAATTCAAATGAATATGCATGTTTGATACACCAATTTGTGTTATGATATTATCGATGTCGTGATCTATAGCTATCACTCATGCTTATATAGGACTATCTCTCTGGACCTAGACGCGTTCATCGTCTCTCAGGTATCTCTCGTGCTACTTGAATGTTGACAATGATCCTTTATCTTCATAACACACTGACGGTACTCTCTCCCTCGACCTTCATCACTCTATCTCTCTCTAAGTATATCTCGCTCCCTGTTATGTGTCTCTAACTATGATTCTCCATGTGGAATCTCTTTCTCTCACGCAAACACAAAACTTTGTCTCCTGTGGTCTCATTTCTCTCTACTATTCCCATGTGTGCCACTCACACACCCCTCATACAGAGATGTCTTTCGCTCCTTAGATATGACAACCTACGACTCTTCCTCTTAAATATCTCTTTCTCACACACAAACACAAACTCTGTCTCCCAGGGTCTCATATTTCTCCACTGTTCTCTTGTATGTCGCTCACACACACTCTCTCTCCCTAGAGATATCTTGCGTTCCCTCATATGTCTCTCTAGGTATCACTCTCGTTGTGAAATATCTTTCTCTCCCACAGACACAAAACTCCATCTCTCGGGGTCTCATTTCTCTCTGATATCTGTTTGTATGTGACTCACATGCACCCTCTCTCTATCTCTCTCACACCCACACACATAACTCAGCCTTCTGATCCACTTGACTCCTATCTCTAACGCACACTAGCTAGCATCTTTATCTTTCTATTTATTTGTTCCTCCATCAACCTTCTTTCTCGCCCTCACTCTTGCTTCCTATCACGCACACTACATATGTTTCTCTATACATGCAGTCAAGTGCCCTCTTTTTATCTTTCTCTCACAGACACATATATAACTTCACCCTCTGAACCACCCGGCGGTCATCTCCAACAGTCAAACTAGCGGATGTCCTTCTAGCTAGCATCTCCATGTCTGTATCTATCTGTAGTTTCTCCGTCAACATTTCTTTCTCGCACGGAGTCTTGCTTCCTATCACCCACACTATATATGTCTCTCCATATATACATATGCATTTATAGGTTGATCTCTTTTGCACAATCGTTGTGCCTCACTCCCTCTGCTTACCATAGATGCATGCTCCAGCCCACGCCACTATCTCTTAAAGACAAAAACACATGCTCAATTGTCGGGCCTTCTTCCCTGCATTCTCACATGCATGCATATTGTCATACCGATCCGTCTCTCCCGTGTCGTTGATCTTATGACTTATGTCTTCTTTCTTTTATCTCGATCATGCGCGCACGCACACACACATCCCACGTATACATGCATACCTCTCACACATGCACGTTCAAGGTCTCTATGTCTCCATAGGTAGTTAATTACCCTCAACCCTAACACCACATCGAATCGTTCTCCTCTTGTGTGCACATAACTTCCGCCTAGATGGGTAAAACACACACTCACACTTAACAATCTCCTTCTAGCTACCCCCCTCACTATTCCCCTATATCCCCGAAACCAATAAGACCATCCCTTTGTTTAATTCCCGCCTACATGCACCATCGATATATAGTAGTCTTCCTCGGTGTCTCTCGAACAAACACGTTCTCTCAATGTCGACTCCTCTCACGCGCACACACCATCTCTTCCCTCTCTACGGGCATTTTCTCTCTCGCACCCTGTCGGGGATATACCCCGCAGTATAAACCGACGGATGTATGACCCGGCTAGAGTTTGGCGATTCACTGGCAACCCACTTGGACATGGCGGTTTACGGTTCATTGGTAATCCGGCAGGCGGGTCAGAGGAGCGACAAGACCCGGTGGCCCAACGGGCGGTTTATGGAAGGCCGGATCATGCTATGGTGGGCCGGTTTAAGAGAAAAGGCGTGAGGAATATTTACTTTACAAGGAAGACCCGGACTTGTATCCGGTTTGTATTAGAGATAGACTGGTCCTAATCCTAATAGGACTCCACATGTAACCCGCCCCTTCAACATATATAAGGAGGGGCAGGGCTCCCCAAAGAGGGACAAGCTAGAAGCTACAAGCAAGAAGAAACAATCTTAGGGCTAGACACAAAGAGGAGAGCCGGTTTACGGCGACTCCCTCGTGATGATAATGAGACCTAGCCTCAAACAACATGTAGGGTTTTTACCGGATGATGTTTCCCGGGGCCCGAAGCTGTCTAAACCCTTGTCTTGCATGTTGATCCGCCCTGCGTCTCTAGATTCCGCTCAACCCCTCTCTAGCTACCACATAGATGCGTTGGCCTCGCGACTAAGTCCTTACACTAGGACATCTGACGTGACAATTCCACGACAGTTGGCGCCCACCGTGGGGCTCGCGCACGGTGGTGTTGAGTTCTTCGAGGGAACTCTTTAGGGATCGAGAAGTTTGCGTTTAACCGGATCAAGAAGAGCCGGCATGAAGCAACCACACAGGATAACCCGCCAGGGAATGATCTTGGACAAGAACCAGTTAGGGTTGGATCGGGTGCAGACGCCACCCTGAAAAATCAATAAAACAGAAAGGAGCAAGATCCGTCTAAACCGCCTGGCCGCAAGTTTCGCCGACATCAAACAAGATTTTTTCGGCTACCGCTAAACCGAAGCAGTCAGCCGAGACCAGTATGATTTTTCATCATACCGCAGTCAGATTGCATGTCGATCGCACCAACAAGCAGAGACGGTCAACGCGTGCGTGCATAATTATCCAATATTCGTACATCTGCTCTGGCCGTACACACACGCATCAACCCACAGCGAATCTTTCCTGCTGCTGCTCTTCAGGCGTAAGGACCAAAGCAATTAGTACAGACTAGTAGTAGTGCTACTCCAGTTCCTACTACGAGACGTGAAGCAACTAATACAAGGATTCGGATTTGAAAAAAAAAATCCCGTGATGCGATCTGCAAGTCTCGGTGACCACATCAAAAAAAAGTAAAGGAGATGTACGCCCAGAGTCCCAAGCATGCATGTACCACCAAGCCGGCGTACACATGCACGTCATCCAGGGCAGGTCAAATCAAGGAGGAGAAAGACCAAGCCAAGTACATCAGTATACCGGTGTGGACACTTGATCGGGCTCGGGCTGAAGGAAAGAAAAACAGAACAGCCGCCGCGTGTTGCCAGTCTTCCAGGATTCCCGTCGCATGCTGCCTCGTTTTATCGGTCTACAAACCAGCCACGACATGTTACTGTTTCTACACAGTGGATTAAATTCTCTGTTGGGATGATCAGCGTAGCACTACGCTGAACAACTCCGGCATGCACGCGCCTTGTGCAGAACAGGAAATCATCAGCATATTTGATACGGAGGCTGTCTGTTGGTCTTGTTTACATAGGCCGCACCGGAATACATCCAACGTTATCTAGTGCTGGTATCCGTCGTTCATCCGGAAAATAAATCAGGTGATATCCGTCTAATCTATTTTTGTAAACATATTTATTCTATCAAAAACAGTATTCTGGCATGTATATTTTAACGTGTAGGGCAAGGATTCATTATAAATGTGACATCATATCACGGGTACGGAGCGCCCGGCAGCACCATCTTGCGACCAGCATCCGTCCGCACCGGTTTACATCAACAAACGGCCGACTCGCCCGTCTGCGCCGACTTACAACGCTGGTGCCATCGCTCCCTGTCTCCACCAGCTTACAATGCCATGGTTGATTTGTCCGGGTGAATCAGGTGTTACCCCTCCTACGTATTTTATCAACACATACTTTGTGTGAGAACAATTACTCTGGCCTATATCCTTTTTATACACAGGACAATTGCTCACTATGAAAGTGATGCCCTACCGCGGACGGCGCGCGCTAGCTGTTCTACACCGGCATCTGCGCATATCACACTGACGAACCAGAACACACATCGCCGCCCCCCGTAGTCCGGATTACATCAACAATGCCGTAGCTGGCTTGTCTGTTTGCGCCTGTGATTGACTCACCCGGCCGTGCCGACTGATAATGTCGCAGCCGATTCATCGGTCTGCTCCCATGGCCGACTCGCCCGTCATGGATTTCAGCTTCACCGCAGTGATCATCAACTCTGCGACGGATAAATTCTGGCTCAATATATCCGGTGAAATCAATCCAGTATATTTTTATATTATATATTTCTTTCTTTAAAAGAGTAATTACAGCGGCTTGCGATATTATTTATGCAGGAGCAATTGTTCACTGCAAAAGATATGGCCGTGCCTTGGATATATAGCTCGCGCCACTATTATTATGTGCAAGTGCCGCCTCTAATACTACGGTCGTATTCACTGTCCGTCTCTCGCGGCCTGGTCTACATCAACACACCGGGCCGCACCTGTCTGCATGAGCTGTTTATTGAGTATGAGCAAGTCACAGCTTGGGTAGCCCGGTTTTCTTTCAAGCAAAATGGAGGCAAATTATCATATACTATTAACTGCTGTCTGCACTGGGTGGTTCACTAGGCAGGCGCACAAGTCGCCGCCATTACAGTTTGGTTAACTTCAAATCACCAGTTGGAAGGAACCATTGGCCGAGTTGCTGACACGGCTCATACAGGATCATTTATAACCCACCGCAGTCACCTCAACCTTCTGTGGATTCACATCATGCTATCAACACCAATGATATACAAGTTATGCCGGTTTATACGACGGTCAAATATGGAGAATCTCAAGCCAACTCTTCGAGTTACCTTGAGACTCGGGGGCTACGATGATATGACGCAACAAGTCTTGCCAGTTTCAGCAAATTTAAAAACCCCAGGACAATGGAGGGAAAGATAACCCGGTCCCAGAGGCTACTGTTATTTGAAAGGCCGTCAGAAAATTTCCGGCTTAGAAAGTATATGACAATTACAAGTTCCGGGTCATCAGAAAAGATTCCGGTTTAAAATCCGGCTCAAGGGAAGCCAGTCTCATTGAAGTTCTCAAATCCGGTTTAAGAATTTCCGGTTCAAAAAGGAATTAACTTCTCGCAAGTTCGAGTTTAAAGGCCGTCAGAAAATTTCCGGCTGAAAATGAAGATTCCGGTTTAAAATCCAGTTCAAGGGAAAGATGTCTCCCACAAAGCTTTGAAGCTCTCAATATCCGGTTTAACGTCCGGCTCAAGAAGGATTTATCTCTTGCAAAAAGTTAAAGGGTGCCAAAGAGGACCTGCTGCCATGATGCGCGGTTCAAACATGGGTATCATGCCTTATTGGCTTATCATGTTATTGGTCACTTGGGGGCTTGGTCGTATCCGAACCATAGCCACGCCTCTTGATCGGCCTAGTGCCATAACATCACTGGGGGCCTTGGTCGTGTCCGAACCAACGCGACACCTTTTGATAGGCGACAGCCACCAGATCACTTGGGGACATGGTCAAGTCTGAACCAGTCACGCCTCTTGGTCGGCCTAAGGCCACAAAATCACTTGGGGGCTTGGTCGAACCCGAACCATTGCCACGCCTCTTGATCTGGCATATATGCCACGAATCATTTGGGGACCTGGCTGACTTGAACCATAGCTACACCTTACTGGGAGCTTGGTCGTGTCCGACCATGGTAACACCATCTAATCGGCTCAGTAAAGCCTCATTTGCAATGGTTTTATTTTGCCTTTGCTTGAATTCTGTTCTTTTTTGCTAAGAACTTTTACTTCTGTTGCGTTTTAAACCGGTATTGTTAAACCAGTTCAACTGTCAATTACAAATTGACGGAACACGGTCAAATCTTAATCCGGAGGCCATCTGCCCGGTTTGATTTTTAGTTACCATCCTATTATGGAGTAAACCAGTGTTTATCAACCCTGCTTGACTTTCAATTACAAGTTGTCAATACAGGATCAAGTTATAATCCAGAGACTGTCAGCCCGGTCTGGTTTGACTACGAGTCGCCAGTATTATATATGGTTAAACCGGTGTTTATCACAACCCGGTACGGTTTATCATCAACCAGCACAGTATGAAAGGAGTTATCATTACTCAAGATTGGGGTTATCACTCTTACTACAAAAATTGGTAAACCAATGATGTGATTCAATATCACAGGTATGATATATTTCATTGATTATTCTTAAGTGCAGCCTTGGTTATAAAACTGGGTTATATGTTGGGCATTATGACCCGTCCGGCGGTAAACCGCCAGGACACTTTAAACTTGTTGTATGCAGAGACAGGTTGAATAAAGCATGATGATAAATTATCCAGAGTTTATTAAACCGGCCTGGCTTTAAGACGATAAGTCGCCAGTATATGATGGGAAATTATCCGGAGTTTATTAAACCGGCCTGGCTTTGGACTATACATCGCCAGTATATATTTGGATTGCGCCATTGGAATCATGCGCTTATAAATGATTGGGTTATATTATTCAAATAGCCAAATTTGGCTGAATTTTCATTATAATATTGGATGAATTTTTCATACCGGATTATATTATCTTGGATAGCCAACATGGCTGGATTTTTATGGTTATTAGTAACCGGTATTATTGAGTTTTGAAAGTCGCTTTAGCGCAACAGTTATTATTTTATCAAAGGATATGATTTATTCTACAATGGAAGGAATAGTCCCGAGTCGCTGCAGGCTCACGACCCGGCACTTGGGGGCTACATTATTCAAATTGAGATTACATGCAAGTCTCATGTCGCTGCAAGCATGCACCATGACACTTGGGGGCTAATGCAAAGTAATTTTCTGCTCATATTATTGAAGACCCGACTCATCATATTATAATGAGTCGGCCCTTGGGGGCTACCAATTGCTCCTGTCAACAGTTGAAGGTACAAAGCTTTTTATTCATTATATTGAAGAGTCCACTGCTCAGTTGGTAAAGCACAAGGCTCTTAACCTTGTGGACATGGATTCAAGTCCCATGATGAGGGTTACATCATATGATTTTATTTTCATTGAAATATATATTAAAGTCCCAGCTCAATATTATCTTACTGAGCCGGCCCTTGGGGGCTACACATCATTCGTCAAATCTACATGATTATACGTGCAAAGTCCCTGCTCATTATTGCATAATGACCCAACTCTTGGGGGCTACACTGGTTGAAGTTTTTATGAGTATAAGACAATTGCAAGTCCCAGGTTGCTGTAAGCATGATAACCCGGCACTTGGGGGCTACATAGTATGGAGTATTCAGTTTTTACTAGTCACTGGGATGAACAACATGGATTTCTTCTTAAGTGGCAGTATTTATATTGAAGCAAGTCTTAAGCCATCACTTTGTTCTGCTCAAGACTTGGGCGCTACAGGTATTATATTATTATCGAAGAACTATTTTCAAATTCTCTGTTTTGAGCAAACTGGATTAACCCGGCGTCACCAATCATTATGACCCTGTGTCTGTAAACCGGCGTCATCAATAATCATGAACCGGCATTAGCAACAATCATGAGCCGGTGTTGGGAACAATCATTACCCGGAATTATCAGTTTTTATAACCAGACAATGGTGGTAATCATAAACCGGCAAGTTTTTACATCTTCAAGCCGGCTGGATATCAGTTGAATATTTCAGAGACTAATATTTTTGTCAAGTCAAAGCATTGAAGGCCGATTCAGATGGATTCTTTATTTACAAATATCTTCTGCAAGCAAATTGATTATGAAGATGGTTATTAACTTGGAAGGAAGAAATGACAAGGATTTAAGGATGATCAAGTGCCGGCTTACAAGTATATTTAAACCGGAGCACAACCCGACAAATTTGTTCTTGTTGCAGATCAGTTTAACATGGATGAATCCAAATTAAACTGGGGCTAATGTCGGGGATATACCCCGCGGTATAAACCGCCGGATGTATGACCTGGCTAGAGTTTGGCGATTCACTGGCAACCCACTTGGACATGGCGGTTTACGGTTCATTGGTAATCCGGCAGGCGGGTCAGAGGAGCGACAAGACCCGGTGGCCCAACGGGCGGTTTATGGAAGGCCGGATCATGCTATGGTGGGCCGGTTTAAGAGAAAAGGCGTGAGGAATATTTACTTTACAAGGAAGACCCAGACTTGTATCCGGTTTGTATTAGAGATAGACTAGTCCTAATCCTAATAGGACTCCACATGTAACCCGCCCCTTCAACATATATAAGGAGGGGCAGGTCTCCCCAAAGAGGGACAAGCTAGAAGCTACAAGCAAGAAGAAACAATCTTAGGGCTAGACACAAAGAGGAGAGCCGGTTTACGGCGACTCCCTCGTGATGATAATGAGACCTAGCCTCAAACAGCATGTAGGGTTTTTACCGGATGATGTTTCCCGGGGCCCGAAGCTGTCTAAACCCTTGTCTTGCGTGTTGATCCGCCCTGCGTCTCTCGATTCCGCTCAACCCCTCTCAAGCTACCACGTAGATGCGTTGGCCTCGCGACTAAGTCCTTACACTAGGACATCTGACGTGACAATTCCACGACACACCCCATTGTTGGTGGCCTCTGCCATACACATCACCTCTCTATGATGAAGCCATGCACACTTAATTTATATCCGCCACCGAGGACCCCGCGACACACACACACACACAAACGCACACACACACACGCATGCATGCACCCCCCCCCACACACACATACTAAGACTCCATCTATTTCTCTCTCTCTCTCTCACACACACACGCGCAGGCACACCCACCGACCCACACACACACACACAAGCACACACACACACACTCTAAGAATGCATCCCTCTCTCTCACTCACACACACACAGTACGACTCAATCTCTCTCTCTCTCTCTCTCACACACACACACACACACACTAAGACTCAATTTTACACACACATGCTCTAGGCGGAGCATTTGTTCCTACCACCCTTCATACAACCTTACCCATATGATAAACAATCACCTTAATTTACTTGTATAACATGGAAAAATTCCACTTTACTTTAGTAGCAATTAAACTTGTCATCTGTACCCTTATAAAAAACGAGTTGGCGATGATGGTGTGTCTGCCATCTTGTAATATAGACCGTCTGATCTATGTCTGACGGATAGAAAGAAAACTATGATAATTTTACAAAAGATACCCGCACCTCTCTCCACATACTTATCTCCCACAACCTCATTGCTCGGCAATTAAAAAAGGAAGTCTCTGGAACAATCTAGCATGGTGGCCGATGCCGCCTGCCGGCATCGTCCATCCCCATGCCTCCGCCCATTCCGACCACCAGTCACCACCATGCTCCACTCCTCCTCACCTTATCTCTCATCTTTCATTTTTTTTGATGACATTCTTGAGATACCATTTTTCCGATAAAATTCTCAAGATATCATTAGTTTTTACACATGGGATTACTCCTGCATGGGTCAATCACAACAGGTGTTTTGTAAAAAAATGCATATTGATGTTCCGTGGAATGCACGAGCATCTTGCTTGTAATTATACAACGCAAATCACGAGCAGAAAGTGACATTTTTTTACACAACCACGTTAACATGGCCATGTAAATCACTAGCTAAAGTAAATACCATTATACTTTTATCCTGATGCAAAAGGTTGAGTACATGTCCGGACAGTAGAGTCGCACACACGCACTCTGTCTCTTAGAATCTCTCACACACACACCAGTTACATGACACCCACTTAAGCAGACACGTATGTTACAATTTGTGCACCCGCGGGTACACGTGATGCTGCGCATTTATTTAAGCCGGACAGCGAATCCAAATAGTAGCTGCATTCATTCCCCTCGCGCCGCCTCTTCTTTGGTCGCCGTCGCCCGATAGCCATGGCCCGGCCGAAGGTAACAACATATGCCATACTCCCGCCAGAGCGGCGCTTTAATATGGAAATTTTAGTGGTCATGCATGCATCTTTTTGTGCTAGCACTCCTATATAAGGGTTGACGGTCGCTTCCCGCGGATGTGCGCGGGCGGCGGAAGAGGAAGGAGAAGGGAAGCGGGCTGTGCAGTAACGTTTTTTTACCACAATTTCTTAGGAAATTGAGTGCAATAATTGAGTAGTTTTGCAAACTACCAGTACTACACCTGAAACGGTTCAAAACCTATACTCCCTTCCCAGCGCGCGCTTCTCGTGTGAAACGGTCAGCGTCGCCCTGGAGCGTCAGTGCCGCATTAATTCCCAGCCAAAGCGGAGGCGACCTCTCACTGGCGCCGGCTTTGAAGTGGCACGATGGCCGAGAGAGCGCCGCTTCCCAGTGCACGCGACTACTCCGCGTCGAGACTGGCCATAGGCCCTGTTTGGATCCATGGGTTAGAGTTAGTTTGAGCTAGTTGGGGCTCAAATAGCCCAAAAGTATCCAAGCATGAGGGCTTAAATTGGAGCAAGTTGCACCGAACCCACCAAAAAAACTATCCCACCCAAGAGGTGCTTACTGGAGATAGTTCTCATTGGGACCACTAAAAAATCACTTTTCTCTCTCCATCAAGTGCATTTATTGTCAATCTAACCCTATCACCCAAACACCTCTTTGGCTACAGTTAGTTCAGGGTTAGTCATGAGTTAGTCTAACCTCTAGCTAAGTTAGAGTATCAAACGGGAGTAGTATAGGACATGCAAGTTTCTCAAAGCATAGAGTAAAATTCGTACGTGAAAGGATTTTTTTTTCTTTTTGAAAACGGAACGTGAAAGGAATTTTTTTAGAATGCTCTTGGCATGTCGCTAACATGTGATGAGTTAACCGACCTCAATAGACGGCAAAAGCGCCCGCCCACCGCACTTTGATAGAGACGAGGAGGGAGAAGCGATACAGTCTGCTGGATTACTAGAGATAGGTGTCACACGGAAGCCAAGAAATATGGTGATAGCGTGGGTTATCCATGTACTAGTATGATGTAACTACACTGGGCTACCGTGTTTTGTACTCTTCCAGTCCACTGTGGAGATGATTGGTTGATTTTATATCGCTGAATAATATTAAATATTATGAGTGCATACACTCCACCACGAGGTTCCTTGCTCCTTCTCGGTCATCAGGAATCTATGTTCTTCCACTCTATCTTTTTTACGTGAGCTTTGTTCATCCTTTTTCCAACACGTGAGACATCTAGCATCAAGGTGCACGTGTTATGCAAGGATCGTTCCATCTATATGAAGAACACGTGGGACTGGAACTACGAGACGGATATGTACCTAGGAGAGACGTACGAACCTGAGTAATGTAGCGCAGTAAGTGAAGTAGAAAGGCACAAATGGTATGAACATGCGTGGCATATAGGGTGTGTTTGGTTGCGTTCTCATCTTAGCATAGTTGTTCCCTCTTCCTGCATGCTCAACTCAACACCCCTCTTCATGCATGCTTCTAGTGTATTTGTGCTAAACTAGTGTGGACTCATGCACCCTCTATACACTCTACCAAACACTCAAAAGTGGGTCGAGAAGGGAACTCTTGGGCGGCATTTGTCTCTTACTACGTACTACCACTAAATGTTGTACGTGCAATGCACGGTGATGTTATCGAGTACGTGCCTAAGTACTCTACTACTACTATATTAGTTGGAGGCACATATTAACTTTTATATTTGTTTACATGTATGCCCCGAGACCTTCCAACTAGACGTGTATTTCTCTCCAGGTCGCACTTTGTATCGTTCATACCACTAAGTACTACTACGTGTGGTCTCCGACCCAGAAGTGGAACAAGTGGAGACGCTCTACCACGCTGGGTTTTTTTTGCGCTGGGATCCACCACGCTGTTCACGTCCCACTCCTTTCGCTGACATGTGGGACATCTAGCATGTGTCGTGTTTGGCACTCTTCGTCGTAAGAGTTGAAACGCTAGCATTCATCAGAAATAAAAAATAATTATAAATCAGCAGTGATACTATTTTTTTGAGAACCAATCAGCAGTGATACTATACCACGCGGTTTCCTTGCTCCTCGATGTCGGAAATAATACTTCTGTTCACCAACATGTGGGACGTCAACCTTCCTAGTCCACTTGCTATGCACGCAGAACTCCAAGGGAGAGTCACCCCGGTCACCACAATAACAATGACTAATGAGCCGTCAGATCACAGGACCACTTCCCACTTCGAAGTTGCTCGGACGAAGGAACCATTATGACTTCGTTGAATTCCGCTTCTTGAAGAAAACTACTTTACCAGCAGTACTTCTAGCTACTGTAGTTACTCCAACAGAGGCCTCCTTTCGTTCATAGGATAGGAATTTTATAGGAATATGAAAATCATAGGAAGTGAGATGACATGCATCTCAATTCCTATAGAGAAAGAGATGCCATTTGATGCATAGGATAGGAATTCTTCCATTTAGTCTAGGCTAATGTACTTGTAATTTGCTCTAAAAACTACAGTAGTAACTAGTAGTACTGGTACATGCTCGTACTCAGACACAGACACACACACTAACTACTAGTACTACTACCTCTCACATACTGGCCAGACACCGTCGTTCTCCTTCCCGGCTTTGTCGGGGACACCCCACCATGCTTGGATCTCCGTCGACCTCTCTGCAGCAGCGCGTGCGTCCTCTTCTTTCTTGCGGTGGGGGGACTCTCTTTTCTTGAGTGCTTTCTAACTTTTCTGCTCCCTTTGTGCGGCTTTGGCCGCCTCTTGCTCTACCGCCCATTCGGCCTTGGCATCTTCAAATTCCTCCACATAGGTGTGAGGTCGCGAGCGGCGATGACCTCGGCCCGGCGGGATGCCATCGCTTCCCTACCATTTTGTGTGCAGTAGTGGGCAGCGAGGAACTTGGCGCGGCGGGATGCCATCACTGCCTTACCGGTTAGTGTGCGACGAGGTGGCATGAACGACGCTTGGTGAGAGCTCTGGGGTGGAGTGGCCTGACAACCGTATAGTGCATTGCTTTGTCAAGATATCAAGGACAGAATAGGAAGGAAATTTGGATTCCCCTTCAATCCTGGTCATTTATTACTGAGTAAATGCATTGGCAGTCATCGAACTTGTCTTCATAGCTCACTTTGATCATTGTATACGAGATATGGTGATTATACGGTCACTGGCTCAGCGTATACCTCCGTATTTGTCTGGTTGACCAGTCAAATAGTCCGCATGCGCCTCATCAGCTCGTGTTCTTTATCTATCTACGCGGGCCTACCTCTCAATGGAGAAAGAAATACTGTAAAAACCAAAATTATGTGTATGTGGGGAATCAAATCACGGACTCATTGCTGCAACACACCCTCGTCAGCCAAATGAAAATGAAATACTCCGCGTCAGACACTCAAGCTCATGCTGTCAAAGCATGCTAATGCATGCACGTCACCCTCTAAATCAAAGTCCTGCTCATGGCGCAACGCAAACGGCGAGCCCATCACCTGCGCACCCCGGCGGTGCCTGACATTACTGTTTAGACGTTTTATGGAGGCCTACACGAACGCCGAGCATGTATTCACCTAGCTCAACACCATCAGTCATACTCGGAGCACCTTGCTCAGGTATATCGTCCATCATAATGACAATCTATAAAACAGCCTAGCTAAAGATGGTACTATGGTACGGAGTATGTACTATCGTGAGCGACCGATCATAATGGCACTGCACACGAGTGTGTGTCTGATCGATTCATCCATTATTCATAAGTTATGCATGGTTCTGTGGTGTCTAATGGTGGTCGTCGAAGGCTAGCTGGCGACAAGAGCGGTTGTCAATACGTGCCGCATATGCTTCAAAGGCTCGTCATCCATGAGTTCACACTTTACCACCATGCCAGCGTCTGACCTCCCTGGCCTACCAAAATCCCTTACATCGCTAGCACGCTCTTCCCGCCTGAAATGGTCACCGTCTCTCCAGAACATCAATGCCGCATTCATCGGACTTAACTGCAGGTGCATTTGGTGTGTCACTGACATGCGGGCCAGATGCCCGTTGGGCCCACATGTCAGTAACCCAGCGCATCTGTAGTTAAGTCACTGAAGCAGCGTCCGCATTCACGCCCGACGAACCTACTCCGGTGCCAGTTGTCCATTCGTCTGCCGCGGCTCATTGCCATTCGCCCTCTATATTAACTTGAGCCCCAGCTCCCAGCCATAGCCAAAGACCCACACTTATTCTCCTCTGGTCCCTTCCTTCTGTTGGCACCACTCCAACCATGGCCTCCTGGCGCTCCGAAGCTCTCTTGGACGTATTGTCGCAGGAGCAGACGAGGGACATCGGCGGCTCTGCTCCGGGCGCGCTCCAAAGCTCTCTTTGACGTACTGTCGCAGGAGCAAATGAACGAGATCGCCGGCACCCCCCCCCCGCCGCCCTCCACCACCACGACCACGAAGCCGACGCGCGTGTGCAGGCGCAGCCGGCAGCGAGGAAGAGTAGTACATGGTAGGTCGCCACCACTCTGGTCCCAGGAAGTCCACCGCTACTCCACTCAGTCGACGCCAAGCTTGGTGGGGTAAACATCGGCGGCCGATTAGCCGCTTGATGGTGATGTGGAGGCGGAGATCTTCAGAACCTTGTGCTCCGGAGGAGGAGGTTATCGAGGAGGATGAGGAGGAGGCAAAGGCAATGGCAGGCTTTCTGGGGTTCATGGCCAAACATGGTGGTCGGGCGCCGACGATCGTTTAGATTAGGTTTACAGTAGGTTTTAGTACGGTTTGTGTGAAACATGTAATGAATTTCTTCCAGTTTGTAGGAAAAGTTTTCCAAATGTAATGAATTTCATCAGGTTAATTTGAAATTTGCTTTGTTTGCACAAATTTTGTCTGGTTAGTTCATATAATTCTCAAAAAAGGTATGCGGGCAGCATCGGATGGCATCCATCAGTGTCCTCGGACAGATGCCAGTGTAAATTTGTGGGCCAACACTGGAGATGCCCTAAATAACATGCTATAATCGCTAACAGTGCTCCATTATTTGGCACGGAACAGTTATCCCTCGATCAGAATCAGATCTGCGGTGTTTCGCACTCCTCCCGCGTAAGTGTGTAAACTCTTGCTTAGATAGAAATGGAGCAAGTGGACGGCACTGTAGCACGTCATATCACTCAAACTAGCCCGCCTAATTAACGAGCGGGAAAGCACTGCCCTCATCATTTTGCTCTGGATTTCTATTGATCAATTGTGAGAAAATGTTACGCTTTGCATGTTCTAAAGGAAAAGGCGGCACACTTACGACTCGTACGCGTCGCACCCACGACAGTCCGGCTCGCACGCCGCTCACGAGAGGGGACACGCGTTATCTTGCAATTTCACTGACATGTGGGACTGTAATTGAATAAACCATCGATAGCTGAAATCTAATGCTCGGCGGGCGTCAGCTCAGAAGAGAAAAACGGGGGAAGGAGAAGAGATCGCCCGCCCGCCACGCACGGACTCCAAGAAATATATGGTGATAAGGTGAGGTGGGCCATGCTGGAGTCCGGACCGCTTCTGGAGCCCGCCCTGACCGCCCTGGCCCCTCAAGACACCAGCTGCCTGCCGCATGCATGCATAGCAAGTACTAAAAAACTGGGCTATAAGCCCGCTTATGTGGAGGAGAGAGAGGCATTGACAAAGTCAAGGAGTGGGCTCTGCAAGAGCCCGTCTCTACATGTGCTCCTAGGTATAAAAAAATAATTCTAAAAAAGGCATAAAAAACAACTGTGTCTAAAAAAAGAAAGGTAAAAAACATTTGAGAGGAAATAGATAGATAGAAAGTGAGAAAGGGTTGTAACCTTATAGCCAACCTTATAGTCAAAAGTATGGTAGCATTACATGAGGAATGAGGGAGTGGTGCACATGCCAAGTTCACTGGGCTGCCGTGTTTCACACTCCTCCGTCGTAATAGTGGAGACAATAGCTTTCATCAAAAATAAACAATGAATACTCATTGCTCGTCCTCTATATCAGAAAGAATACTTTCATTCGCCGACATGTTGGACGTCGACCATCCTGGTCCACCTGCCATGCACAAAATTATCCTGGTCTACCCCGGTCGTATCGCATGCCCAACCTTTCCCACTATAGGTTGTTCGGACGAAGGAACCATCATGACTTCATTGAATTCTGCTTCTTCAAGAAAACTTATTGTACCCACAATACTGCTACCACACGCGAAGACTAGACGGCACTGTACCATGTCATATCACTGAAACCCACTAGGCCAAACTAGCCCGCCTAGGTCATCTATTTTGGAACGGAGGGAGTACGTCTCTGCACTGCTATGATTTTGTGTTGTACGTTTCTGTACTTTTGCTATGATTTTCCTACCCTATGAACCAAATGAGGCCTGAATATATTCGTGTCGATTATTGTGTGATCGATCACTAAGCCTACAATTTTAGGAGCTAGGGCTATTGGTCGATCGACGAAGGATAAGTATAAGAGTACCATGAGCTCATCAGCCCCAACGTTTCTCTTCGGTGAGTGTTTTGCAGGTACTATAGCTCGCATAGTAGCTAGCCTACTAACACCAAGAATCATCAAACAAGCCCTGCTGATATGATAAACAGATCAAACTTACAACTAAGCATGCCATATATTACATCAAAAGCTGGTGAGGATACATCTGTTTCCATAACTCGGAGAGGGTTCGCATGATTCACTATCAAACCAAAGTAGCAAGTACCGCCCACACAAGACAGTGCACTAGCCCTAATATGGTTTGATAACATGCATCGTTCTGGTAATTAAACACAGGGCAATGCAAACTACCCTAAAGGATTAGCGCGACCAACTATTTCTTGTCATCGATCTCTCGGGCAATGACCACAGCACGAACAGCGGCATGGGAATCAATCTCTGGGGCGATGTCCACAGGACTGGCCGCGACATCGTAATCAATCTCTAGGGCGATGTCCACAGGATGGACAGCGGCATCGGAATCGATCTCCGGGGCAATGCCAACAGGACGAACCGTGACATCGAAAATGATCTCTGGGGCATTGTCCACAGGACGGGCCGCGACAACAGAATCATCAAGGACATCCACCGACACCTGCACAACCCTAACATATTAGCAAGCACATTGCAAATAATCAAAAAACACAACTATGGTAATAAGCCATTATTTTTTACCTTGTGCAGCTCACCGGGGGATCTCATCCCTCCCGGGGCCATCACCTTGCCAGGGGAATACTGCTTCTCAGTGGCGACTATCTCCTCAAACTGGGCCTTGAGACTCGCATAGGTGGCCATCAGAGTTTCTGGGGTAGGCACGGTGGGCCCTTGCTATTCTTCCAACTTTCTTTGAGGTGTTCATCCGCCAACGTCGTCAACTCTTTGGCCAATGCTTGTTTCTTGGAGTTCTTCGTCCCCATGGGTTAGCCTGCTAACAAGGTCAACTCGTTGGTCGGTGCTTGCTTCATGGAGATTGTTGTCTCCAGTGGGTTGTCCGCCGGCAACTCTTTGCCTAGTGCACCAGGATCCATCAATGAACTGACAAACAAAAAGCAATCGAAAGGAAACCACAATCGCAATGAAAACGGGAAAAGAATAGGCTATGAGAATCGGTCGGTGCTTCGCAATAAGAAGATTCTTGGAATGAAAATATAGCAGCATAACTGATTCGCCCACCTTTCCTTCATTGGTACAGAAGAAAAATGGGAGAAGTGAGTAGCCTGGAGTGAGGTTTTCTTCAAGAAAGTGAAGAAAGGGCTTCAACGAGCGTTCCAGTGAAATGATGGTTGCTTCTCCAGTCCAACTTGGAGGCCACCTTACCATTGCTGGTAAAGGTGTGGGTTTTGTGATATGATGGGTCATGATGGCCACACAGGGGTGACAGTTGAGTCTCGACTATAGCACCTCGCTGTGATTTGGTGGATGGCACGCGGGCCCGGATGCTTTGATGTCCCGCATGTAGATAGAGCCGCTAGTCATATAGGAGTGCTCTTGTGCACCGCGACCAAGGCGGAGAGGAAAATGAGAGAACTACGTAATTAATGCATGAGTTTAATTAGGGTAGGTTTGTAAAGTACGAGATACATTCCTCCAATCGCAAAATGCCTTGGTTCATGAGATTTGAGATTTGAGCCCGATAAACCGGAAGGGAGGGAGTACTGCACGCGGTGTAGTCTAGTCACTTGTTGAAATCTCTAGAAAGGCAAATACTCCTTTCCAGTTTATAGGGCTATACTACTCCCTCCGTCTAGGTGTGTAAGTCATCTTACGAAAACCAAATAGTCCCAAAACACTTAGGCGCAGTGCATTAACTTCTACCTTCTTTCTAGTTTCTTGACATATCAACCAATAAGAGATGAGAGGTGTGCATGCTTTTAATGACTTGAGACTACCAAACACGACATGTAGTGGCTAGTTCATTGCATGATATGCTATTAATTAGCAAATAAACATTGGTGACCCCAAGAGGAAATGGTGCTAAGCGTGTGGACCTATGCAGAATGAGTATCAACCAATGTTGACGGAGTTTAATTGTTAAACAATTCAATGACGGAAGCTTAGCTACAAATTCAATGACTTACTCACCTAGACGGAGGGAGTAGAAAGTACTAGTACTACTACAATAGTGGGCTCAAATAGCAATTTTGTCTCATGCAAGAGCCTGGCTACTATATGCGTGCTCCAAGGCACCGCACCACGTGAGCGTTCGCAACTGCCACGTTCGGGTTGCGCTTGGCTCTTCTCCTCTTCGAGAAGACAAACAATGATGTTACTCCTACTTCTATAGCATCGAATCCACTATTGCATGTCCGTCCACATCGTGCGGGAGGGATAGCATGTAGCGAAAGCTTCTACTTACTGCTCCTGCCTTTGCGTCTATGACAGGTGGACCAAACAGGTGGTTGGCCCTCCTGTTATGCAGCCAAAGGCAGGTGCAGTTAAGGCACCGGAGCTCTGTCCACGAGGGAGAGGGCGTTGTAGTAATCAAACTTCTCGGTCTTGTACGAGTTGACGCGACACATCAAAGCACTGCACTCGATATAAGTCTTTTTACACATTTCAAATGGACTACAACATACGGATGTATGTAGACATATTCTGCTTCGTATGTAGTCACTTGTTGCAATCTCTAATAAGACTTATATTTGGAAATGGAGGGAGTACAACGCATGCATGCATGTCGTGACTTTCCTTTTGATACTTGGATGTGTTGATTTGATGCACCTTGCCAAATTTTGACTATAAATTTAACTAACAAAATTTTCATGCATGTCACAAAACATTACGGGGCTGTTTGGATTGTGACTATGTTTGTCTTATGTTGCCACATTATTTTTACCACACTTGCCACACTTGCCTAACTTTAGTTGCTCAAATTGTTAGACACACTTTGGCTTGGCTAAGGGAATCTTGCCACAATTTTTGTGTCTATGACATGTGGGGTTCACTGCTAATAAAAAAATCTTGTCTTAGGTATGGCTAATAAAAAAGACTTATATTTACGAATGGAGGGAGTAGAAAATATAAATAATAATGCATGTTGGGGCAACCCACGTTTCCGCTAATTTTAGCCGTGGGCTTGTTCACAATTTTTACGAGGGGGTGGTTGTTCATTTAATGGAGGGACTTGTAGTACCAGACTTGAACGATACAAAGTGCGACCTATCACACTGTAACACCACTTGGAACAAGCGGGTAGCTATCTCAAAAAACAGTCAACAACTAAACAAACCGCAACATGGCATGTAGTACACAATTTTAAACGGTTGTTTTGATGGAGTGAAAAAGGAAAACTACCCCACTACGTATATATAGGCCGGAGCCTCCGCGCTTGCTTGCTAGGGTTGCTCTATTCACACACTCTCATCCTCTCTAGATCTAAACAAGATAGGGGTGGTAACACTGTCTTTCTCCCTTCAAAAAACACTGTCTTTCGATCCTCACCGTTGGTAACAGATCCGGATGTATCCCCCTCCGTCGGTGAAGGGGAGGAGGGGCAGCGTTTAGGCCATCGTCGACAGCAAGGGAGGAGACCCACTACTGGCCGCACTGTTATCTCTAGCTGAGTGCTGGCGTGGGAGGTCCTTCGATCCCTTTGTTTTTGCCTGTGGGCGGATATGGCCTCCCTCCGCCCACCTATCCACATCCCGATGATCTTCAGGTATATATTCGTTCGAAACCGCCTTAGCTCTACTTCCCCAGCTCGCTACGTCGCTGCATGTGCATCATTTTCTACCTCTCGGCCCATCTCGATCGGATGGTGCAATGGCACCTATTTTTCTTCTTCTATTGTAGAGGTAAATCTACTTCATGGAGTTGAATCTTGTACTCCCTCCGTTTGGAAATACTTGTCATTGAAATGGATGTATCTAGATGTATTTTAATTCTGGACACATCCATTTTGATGACAAGTAATTCCGGACGGAGGGAGTACTTGGTTCAAACAAGAAATAAAGTGGGGGTGGGGGAATTTAGTATGTACATCGGACTTGGTACAAACAGGAAGGAAATGGGGTGAAAGTAGTACAGACTGGTCATCCAACCGGTCTCTTGGTCGAAAAGGGAAATATAGGGGTAACGTTGTACACAGTGGTATGACCAAGACTAGATTTGCTACCCACACATAGGAGTAGGTGGCTAGAGTGAACAAAAATGGGACCAACCCAGATATGTTTCTTGGATGTTTGTTTCTCGGGGCAACAAACTATGAATCACCAGTTTATGCCCCTTTTATGTACATGGTGCTGGACTGCTGGTGCACCCACCGTCACATGCCCTTATACCAAATATTTAGTTGTTCTTAATCTAATGTCCCTTGTAAAAATGAAGCCATGCCACTGTTATAAGCCATGACAAGTTTAGCCAAATGTTTTTGCCTGTAATTGTTTGAGACTCTGACTATTTCCTCTGTACCTTTTTGTGCAAATAGGGATATCCAATTCACATGGTTGCTGTTGTGACCTTTTGGTGCACTACACAAAACTCTTCTTAAAAGAAGTGACTTTTGTGCTATTTAACTGGAATGTCAGAATGGAATAGTTGGTTTATTTCGGTGGAACTGCACAAAGGGAGATCTATTTTCCAATCCTCATCATCCATATTGGCGCCATAACCTTCCTTTAGGTAAGAATGATATTTAATGCATGTGTTCATCTCTATTTTCAGACTGCCATGAGAAAATACCGCTATTTTTTACTAGTACACTTATACTCCCTCGCTGACAAAACCAATTCTGAAATAGAAGGCCAATCATGTACTTGGTTTCACCAACTGGTGAGGAGAAAGAGAAACATAGCATGAAGAGGAAGAAGAAGAAGAATAAACAGTGCCAAGGCAATCTTGCTGAAGCCAGAGGCCTCAGTCGAGGCCATTCAAGGGCTCCGGCAACGACTACCTTACACGTGAGACAATCCTCCAGGGAGCCCTTCCACTTCTGTTGTCTCACTTAATCAATTAGGAGTACTTAAGTACCACTAATTTATTGCTGCCTAATTTTTCTGTCGGAGTTAAAACAAATCTTTAGTACGACCCTATGCTGGATCATGTACGTGTGTATGTTTGTCTATGGAGGTGAATCATGTGGTGGAGCAGGGAGGGAATATTATTAGTGTCATGACATAATAGTGCTATTGTTTTGCATGTCAATTTATTGCCATTGGTTCAATGAGGCAATGTTTTGCATATTGTCCATCATGAATTTGATGCTACTGTTAGAGTAATATGCTAATGTCGTCCTATCCTTTCTAACTAAGCTAATGAAGGTTTCACCTTGTTCCTACTTGTGTGCAAACAGGGATCATGTTGCGCCAATCATACATTTTAGTGGAACTACACAAGACAATACAATGAACTGTATCCCAGCCAGTGTTTTAACTCTGCTGGAAGTTCTTGATAATCTTTCGATATAATCTCAGCACTTGTAAACAAGAGTGATTTCAACCATACATTTGAAGTGCACAAAAATATATACTATTGAGTGATTCTAGTGAGTGCTTTATCATCTCTTATGGGACTACACGAATAAGCTTTTTTTCTCAGGTTGGTACGAACCTAAGGCCGTCATTCATATTAGTTTGTTGTCATCTCTATTTGTATCATGCTACTGTCATGAGAAACTCCTTTATCTTTGCATGTTAAAGCTTTGCAACCTATGATAAATGGAAATGCTTTGAGTGTTGAGCTAATTGGCACTGATTAAATAAACTAATACATGTCTTTAAGCAAGACTACTTTGTTGCTAACTTTACCCATTAAGATAATGAGGGTGCTTCTATTTGTTGGTGTATGTTTCATCAACTAGTCCCACTATTACAGTAATCTCACTCTCTCAATATATGTGCCAACGGGGATGCTCGATTCTGGTGGAACTGCACACAAACTTTGGGTGCTTCATTGCCTCGATAGCTTCCATCCTTTCCTGTTAGTCGCTAATCTCGGCTTGCTCTCTTCCTTCGCTGTCAGTCGCTTCACTTATCTTGGCTTCTAGTCAAAGGAAATAGTAATTGATATGCTACCTCACACAGGTTGGTACTGGTCTTTATCCTGATTATTGGTCTTGTCATGTATTGGTAATTTGGTATAGTGCTACTTTTTCCTATTTTATAAAGGAGTAACTTGGAGCCTGAACTCGCACGCAAATCATTGCATTGGGTGATTTCAGTAGAACTGCACAAAATGATCAGATGGACAGATAATTATGCTGCTACTATGTACTCCAAAGTTCACTCAGACAAGCATTGATATTGACAAGAAGTGCCTATATTCATTCGAGTATCAACCGGCGTCAATCATTTGTCAAACTCCCAAGTATTAGGAAATTGAATGCCAAAAATATTGCATGGCGCATAGCCTAGAAGAGCACAGTCCAGTCTTTGGTCCCAGCTTGTGCCTTTTGGTTATCGGCAGATATGGTAGCGAACTGTATGGCATCCAGTCTAAAGATTCCAGACAAGTTGGTTGACGCGTATATTCATCTGGCACTTAATCAGTCTACATGCCAAGGATGCTCCATTTCAGTTGAACTGCACAAAAAATTTGGGTGGTTCATTTTCTTAACCGCCTCCTTTCTCGTCTGCAATGTAGAATTTTGGCGAGCTATAGGACCAAGATGAGCCAGTAAACTAGTTGGATGAAAGTAGTGGCCAAGTTGCTCAAACCTCGCTCGGCACGAGGCCACTATTTGAGGATAAACCTACAAGCAAAGTTCAGATTGTCTATGATGCCTCTTATGTACTCAAAAGTTTACTCATACAAGAATTAATTTTAGCAAGAAGTACCTTCGACTGAACACCATTTACCATTCTGTACCCTAGGTAATTCAAGTTCGTCCATGGATCATATTGGCTGTGATCTCAATCATTTGGATGCATAAACATACTGAATATGTGTATATCTGAATCTTTTTGTGAATTATGTATGAATATTATCGTCTGATCTATCAATCATTTGGATGCATAGGTATGCTGAGCTTGTGTATATATGAATCTTTTGAGTTGTTGATAGTGAATGTTGGCTATGAATATGAATGTGTCCTGTGAACCTGAGTTTGATACGAATGTTTACCTTTTCTGTTGTATTTGTGTGTGAACTTGTTAGTATGCCTACTGTGGGGTATGTGACATGTGGGTGTCAACGACACACCTTCTTCCCGAGAAGAATTGCACCTCTTTGTTAAGGTAGCAACGGCGCATCAGCTCTTTTTAATCTTTTTATTACTCTATCTTCCCCTCTCCCCCGCTCAACCCCTGTCGTAATGTTTTCGGCCTCAAAACAAACATATTACTGAGTTGTTTTTGGGGCTTGATGAAAAATAGAGTGTTGGTTTCTGTAGGTTGGCCCGCCCAGCAAATGGGCTGCTGGTCCACCACGACGGACTGGGAGGCTAAAAATACAAGTTGTACGGTGCAGAGGCAAGTAAAAAAATGCTATCGAGAGCCATCCACTAAAGAAAGAAAAATCGCTCCTGATGTGCTTCTTTAGTCGTGCCGCCGGCCCCCTCTTTAATCGAGTTCACTCGGGGATCTGGTATCTTTTTTTCCAGAGGGCGAACAAGTATCAACTAGGCCTAGGTTTTGTATTTTAACATGCGTAGCCCATGACATGCGGAGACAGTGGTTTCAACTTAGTTTTTGAGGTCCATACCTGCCTATGGGCTTTTTCTTAAAGATCGGTAGCCCAATGTATTTTTTTAATAAAACACAGGTCTCTGTTCCATTTTTCTATATATAAGAATAATAATGATGTGTCCAATTTATGTTTTCCCTTCTACCCACATTATATATATTTATAATATTACTATTATCGTATATTTTATAGAGACTTATATATACATTATAAAAACATCCCACGTGTTATTAACTTATAAAAGTAAATGTTTAACAGAAGTTGGCAAGGAAAATCCTGGTTGTTTTTGACTCACAGGCAAGGAAAATCCTAGTGATTGCATACAGAAGCTTGCGGAGATTTTAAGGACCAATTTAATAATAACACGCTCATTTTTATTTTGAGCAATAACTTGCCAATTTATTAATTATATCTATATAAAGTGTGCCTCTCTGGTTTATTCTTTGATATTAATTGCGCCTTCTATCATAACATTATATATATAACGAGCCCAGCTAATTCGTGTATTTCAAGGAAGTGCAAATGGGCTGGGATTTCTTAGAAAATATAAATGGGCCTGATTGACGCGAAATTATTTGTTCACCCAGACCAGCAAATGGACTGTACATTCTAGAAAACATGGGTTAAATATATGCCACATTTTTGCAGGCTGACATGTGGGCTAATAGGTCGAAGCCTACGCAGGGCGTTGTCAACTTGGTCAACAAATGATTGTGACATCCACCGCATTTGGATTTATATCCAACGACCGACATGCACTTTCAATCTCTCGTCTTCTTCCTCCAGCGTCGCCGGGACAGCCTGGTCCGGCCTCCGGCGGCTAGCAAATCTGCTTAGCATGCATCGCTGCAAAGTGCTACCCCACCGCCGGCCAGGATATCCCTCCACCCCTCCACACCTCCTATTATTCTCCACCGAATGCAGCCCCATGCCGCACCAGAACCAGTTATAACCCTTCTCCTCCTCTCAATCTGCGACTCCACTGCCGCGTCTTCCCATCTCCGAGTCATTCCCGTCCGAGGCCTCGCCGTCGTCCACCGCCTCAGTGCGCTCGGTGCGGCGTGGTCAACAAACGAGAGTCATCAGAAGAGGACTATACGTGGAGAGCCTGACAGCTAGGACCCATGAGGTCCATGGTCGCACGTAAGGAAAGTTCCGCCTTATTAAGCTGAAAAAATATATTTCCTCCACCTGACAGCTGGGACCCACCGGTTGTATCTTCGCACGGAAGGAAGTGCCTGCTTGTTTTGCAAAAACAAAAATCATCCCCTTGATAGCTGGGACCCATCAGATTTGGTGGCTGACTTGTGGGCCTACTAAGCGGACATGTACGCAGGGTTTTGTCAACATAATCAACAAATGATTCTAGCAGCTGGACCGTTGGATGTTAATCCAATAGCCATGTTCCTTCTTCAACCTTTGTTCTTGCTCCTGTCTCCCGTGGGCGGCACCGCGGTTGTGCTACCGTGCACCCGAACCGGTCAAGTTTCCTACTCCTCTCCATCTGCGACTCCACTGCCCCTTCTTCCCCATCTCTTGGTCGTTCCAGTCTAGGGCCTCACCGTCATCCACCGGCCTTGGTGCGCTCGACACGGTGTGTTCAACATGGTCAACAACCGAGAGTCATCGGAAGATGACTATACGTGAGAGGCTGACAGTGGGGACACACCATGCCAATGGATGCATGCATGCAACGGAACGCGGCGTGGTCAACGTGGTCAAGGAACGACTTCCATCGGAAGTGTACTGTACGTGGAGAGGCTGACAGCTGGGTCCATGGCGCCAGCAAGGAAGTGCCTCCTTATTACGCAGAAAATAATGATTCCTCCACCTGACAGCAGGGACCCAATGGATGGGCCACCATATTTTGTGAAAAAAAATGTTTCACCCCTAACTCCTGGGATCCACCTGACGGGCCACTGTATTTCGCGAAAAAAACATTCCCCCCGTTGTCAGCTCGGACCCACCGGAAGTGCCTCCTTATTAAGCAGAAAAAATGAATACTTCCCCTGCTAGCTAGGACCCACCTCGGTGGGAGGCTGACTTGTGGGCCTACTAAGTTGACGGGGATGGAGGGATTTGTCAACTTAGTCAATATGAACGATTCTAGCTCTAGTGACCGTACGATGTCCATCCACCGGCCGTAGTGCTTCTTCAACCTCTGGTCTTCTTGCTCCAACCGCCCAAAGCAACACCGGTCATGCCGCGTGCTCCTACCTCCCATGGTCGTCTGTGATGCCGGGGAGGCCTCACCGCCCCCTACTACTCCCGCCGCTAGCCAGGCCATCCCTCTACTCACCCACACCCCCTGTTATTCTGCGGCGACGACAGCATCACACCGCAGCCGAATGAGTGAACCCTCATACTCCTCTATGCGTGGGCATCCACTGCCGCGTCTTCCCCGGCTCCGCGTCGTCCCCTTCCTAGGCCTCGCCGTCGTCCACCGCCCTGGTGCTCTCGGCGTGGCGTGGTAAACATGGTTAAGGAACGACTTCCATCGGAAGAGTACTGTCCGTGGGGAGGCTGACAGCTGGGTCCACGGCGGCCGCAAGGAAGTGCCTCCTTATTACACGCAAAATAATTATTCCTCCACCTAACAGCAAGGACCCACTGGACGGGCCACATTATTTCACGAAAAAAACATTTCCCCTTGACTGTTGGGACCTACCAGCTACATCTTTGCACGCAAGGAACTGCGTCCAGAAAAAAATAATGATTCGCCCCCCTGACTGCTGGGACCCACCAGCAACTTCTTCGCATGCAAGGAAGTGCGTCCGAGCAAAAAATAAAAAAAACAATTCGCCCCCCTGACTGCTGGGACCCACCATCTACATATTCGCACGCAAGGAAGTGCATGACAGTCGGGATCCACCTGGTCGAAGTGTATGTAGCGTTGTCATTCTGGTCACGAACGTGTACGTACATACTGGTCGATGTAGAGGCACGCACGTGTCGTAGTAGAGGCGCGCACGTAGCATGTACACATACGTACAACGGCCAGGGTGCAAGAAAGAAAATACGTCCATGTACGTATATATGGGCGGGGTCTGAAACGCCTACTCGCGCATATGTACGGCAAGGGCTCGTGTACATGGTTGGGTCAGAACGGAGAAACTGCGTCGTCGTCTTGTTCATGGGGATTGTCGGTGTCAAAACTGGCGGATCTCGGGTAGGGGGTCCCAAACTTTGCGTCTAGGCGGATGGTAACAGGAGACAAGGGACACGATGTTTTTACCCAGGTTCGGGCCCTCTCGATGAAGGTAAAACCCTACTCCTTCTTGATTAATATTGATGATATGGGTAGTACAAGAGTAGATCTACCACGAGATCAAAGAGGCTAAACCCTAGAAGCTAGCCTATGGTATGATTGTTGTTCGTCCTATAGACTAAAACCCTCTGGTTTAAATAGACACCGGAGAGGGTTAGGGTTACACAGAGTCGGTTACAATGGTAGGAGATCTACATATCCGTATCGCCAAGCTTGCCTTCCACGCCAAGGAAAGTCCTATCCGGACACGGGACGAAGTATTCAATCTTGTATCTTAACGGTCCAGGAGTCCGGCCAACGATGATAGTTCGGCTATCCGGACACCCCCTAATCCGGGAGTCCCTCAGTAGCCCCTGAACCAGGCTTCAATGACAACGAGTCCGGCGCGTAGATTGTCTTCGGCATTGCTAGGAGGGTTCTTCTCCAAATTCCATATACTTGTCGAATAGTGTCCGGCTTCTGATAAATGATGTGCTCCTTGGCTTCCATGCCCAATAATGGCCATCTTCCACGTGTCGAACGAATGCAAAAAGCCAGGGTATTTTTACACTTTCCCCCCTAGCTGCACAAATGAGCCGCCTATAAAAAGAGACGAGGATCTAGATCCGAATCACACCATCCCCCCTCCGCAAGCTTTCATCGGAGCGCCTATGACAAAAAATCCATTCCATCATGGACAGTCGACTCGGCGCCTCCTCTCGCGCTCCCAGCCCCCAGCCTGGGGATTGGGAGAGGTGCTCAGTCCCGCATAGCAAGCTAGTGACACTCCAAACCAAGGGATTTCTTCCCCTAGCCTTCATGGTTCCGGTTCGAGCCGGACTCACCACCTATAAGGGAGGTAAGCAAGCGGAGAGCGTCCCCGATCCTTCCAAAGGAGAGCGGGTATGCTTTATCTCTTATATGATAAGAGGACTCGAATTTCCAATACATCCGTTTCTCCGGGGGCTCCTGTAGTTCTACGGCCTCCAGCTACACCACCTTACGCCTGCCTCCATTCTGCACATCGCGGGCTTCGTGGCCCATTGCGAACTGTTCTTGGGCGTCGAGGCTCATTTTGCATTGTGGAAGAGATTATTCTTCCTCGTACCCCGTTCTCATGAGGGGTCAATATATCAAGTGGGCAGAGCCGAGCTATGGCGCATTGCCGGGACCAGATATCTATCCGGAACGCCAAAGAAGGTGTCCGAATACTGGCCTTCGGAATGGTTTTATATAGAAGACGCCCCGCTACCGGATCCCGTTCGGATCGGCCTCCCAGAGTTCAGTAATGCTCCCTTGAAGAAACGCCTGAGTTGGCGTCGACGGAGCCCCCAGAGGGAAAATGACAGGGACGTCCTTTACCTGATGAGCCGAATAAGGTTGCTAGCTCATTCGACTGACCATGACACTACTAGGAAAGGGGCTATAGATGGGATTGACACTAATGGCGCACCAGAAAGATGGTGCGCCATTAGTATATACTAATGGCGCACCACAATCTGATGCGCCATTAGAGTTTAAACTACTAATGGCGCACGATGCTACGGGTGCGCCATTAGTATCAATTTTTTTTAACTAGTGCGCCTGTCCAAACATACTAATGGCGCATCCGGGCAAAGTGCGCCATTAGTAGTTGTAACTACTAATGGCGCACCAGGCAGCAGGTGCGCCATTAGTATAGAATTTTTTTTTTGAACTAGTGCGCCTATCCAAACATACTAATGGCGCATCCTGCCCAAGTGCGCCATTAGTAGTTGTAACTACTAATGGCGCACCAGGCAGTGGGTGCGCCATTAGTATAGAATTTTTTTTTGAACTAGTGCGCCTATCCAAACATACTAATGGCGCATCCTGCTCAAGTGCGCCATTAGTAGTTGTAACTAGTAATGGCGCACCATGCAAGAGGTGCACCATTAGTAAGTGGGCAGCAACAAGATATTTGGGACAGCCTCTCCTACCCACACACTCACTTTCTCCCCACTTCATTCTCTCCACCTCCTCCTTGTCTCGGGTGCCTCCTCTTTTTCACCTCATTTCCACCATAGATTCATTCAAATTAAGTGGTTAAATTACCTTGTTTTAATAGGTAAGTAAGGGGGGAAGCTATATTTAGGTTGTTCTCCTTACAACAATGTGCACATGCACTTTTTACGGCCTAGCTAGATCTATGTATGTTCGTGGTGTTGCATATGTTTGTGGTGTTGCATATGTGTTTGTGTTTGGAGGTGTACTGGTATTTGATATGCGATAGTTGCCAATATTTTGCCGGAATGTTGATTCATTTCCGTTTCGGCGAGAATTTTGGCATTAAGCATTCTTTTTGGTCCTATTTTTAGGGAAAGTCATGCCAAATTTTTGTTTGGTTCTAAAATATCGTTTTGCTCTACCCCGCAGGCGACCATGGTCCGCACGATGACCGAAGGCATCGTGAATAGGTTTTTGAGGTCCGCGAAGGCCGAGATGCTTCAAAAGAACAAGACGGAGATAAGATGTCCATGTCGAAGATGCAAGCTGAAGAGCCTTATTGCGGACCCGGATTCCGGGCAGGTGCGGGACCACCTGCTGTTGCGTGGTTTCATGGATGGCTATCGGTGGCAAGGTGATGAAGATGACTACGAAGTCGTCCATGCGGGCCGGGCAAGAAATGAGGAAGGGCAGCAAGACAACCACCGCGGCTCGGGCGGGCGAGAAGACGAAGAATCCCCAGGAGATGATCACGACTGTGATGCTGTACACAGTCATCATGTAGAAGATGCAGGACATGATGATGAGGAAGATGCCGGAGCAGGCGACGGGCATGATCATGAAGATGATGATGCCGGCGGAGCAGACGACGCTGGACCATCGATGGGCTGGGTGCAGGACCCTCATATTCAAGAGCTGCTTCTCAAGCAGACGGATAACGCAAGAGCTGCCGCCCGAGAGAAAGCCAAGATGGATCAACTTGAGTTAGACGCGGTTACTCCATTGTATGAAGGATGCAGGCCCGAGGATACCCGCCTGAAAGTAACGCTCATGGCCCTGGAGATGAAGGTAAAACACAAAATGACCGACCAAAGGGGAACAAGTGCCCGACCAGTTTGGAGGAGGCGAAGAAAATCGTGTGTCCTCTGGATTTACCGCACGTGAAATACCATGTGTGCATGAACAATTGCATCATTTATCGGGACGAGCACGCGGAGTCTACAATATGTCCGGTGTGCGGTGTCACTCGATACAAGAAGAGGAAGAAGGCTCCTCGAAAAGTGGTGTGGTACTTTCCGATCACTCCTCGTCTGCAGCGGTATTTCGCGGATCCTAAGGTAGCAAAGCTCCTGCGTTGGCACGCGGATAGGGAGGAGAAGAAGCGAGAAGATGACGCAAATGATCCGGAGATAGATAAAAAAGACAAGATGCTGAGTCACCCTAAGGATGCGAGCCAGTGGCAAGCATTGAACTTCGAATACCCAGAATTTGGGAACGATCCAAGGAACATCGTGCTGGGCGCGAGCACCGATGGAGTCAATCCGTTTGGCAGCCAGAGAAGCACACATAGCACCTGGCCTGTGTTTGTGTGGATGTACAACCTTCCCCCCTAGTTGTGCATGAAGAGGAAGTACATTCACATGAGTATGCTAATTGAAGGGCCGAAACAACCAGGGAACGACATCAATCTGTATCTGGGGCTGCTGAAAGAGGAGCTTGACACGCTGTGGAAAACGCCAGCCAATACGTGGGACGCCGCAGAGAAAGAATATTTCCCTACGAGAGTCGCACTGCTCACGACGGTGCACGACTATCTCGGTTACGGATATCTTGCGGGGCAGGTAGTCCACGGATTTTCTGGATGCGTAAGGTGCATGGATGACACAACGTATCGCCAGCTAGATAGAGATCCCGGGTCTTTGAAAACCGTGTTCATGGGACATCGAAGGTGGCTTCGCGACGATGACCCGTGGAGGAAACGCAAGGATCTGTTCGATGGTGAAACCGAACCCTGAAAACGCCCGTGTACGAGGAGCGGCGAGGAAATAGACAAGCTGTTGAAAAATTGGAAAGACTGCCCACTGCCGGGAAGAAGCAAAAGGCGCCAGAGCCGGGAAAGAAGCGAAAGGCGCCAGAGCCGCTGCTGAAGGTATGGAAAACGAGGTCTGTTTTCTGGGACTTGCCGTACTGGAAGATCCACCGTGTGCCTCACAGCCTTGATGTCATGCATATCACGAAGAACGTGTGCGAGAGTCTGCTTGGTACCCTGCTCAACATGCCAGAGAGGACCAAAGATGGGCCGAAAGCAAGGGCAGACTTGAAATCAATGGGCATCAGGCAGGAGCTTCACGCTATATATGATGATGATGATGATGATGATGATGATGATGATGATGATGATGATGATGAGGCGAAGCAGGACACAGAAAGTCGTCGCAAAGGAAAAAAGGCCAAGAAGACCGGAAATGACTACCCTCCCGCGTGCTTCACTCTAAGTCAGGAGGAGATCGAGCAGTTTTTCACCTGCCTCCTAGGAGTAAAACTTCCTTACGGTTACGCGGGGAAGATAAGCAGATACCTAGACCCAGCGAAGCAGAAGTTCAGCGGGATGAAGTCTCACGACTGTCACGTGCTGATGACGCAGATACTTCCAGTTGCAATCCGTGGGATCATGGACGCGCACGTCCGTGAAACGCTATTTGGCCTATGCAACTTCTTCGACGTCATCTCTCGGAAGTCGATTGGCGTGAGGCAACTCAAAAGGATACAGGAAGAGATCGTGGTGATACTATGCGAGCTTGAGATGTACTTCCCGCCCGCATTCTTCGACGTTATGGTGCATCTGCTGGTCCATATAGTGGAGGATATCATCCAACTCGGGACGACGTTCCTGCACAGCATGATGCCGTTCGAAAGGATGAATGGTGTCATCAAAGGATACGTTCGCAACATGTCACGTCCAGAAGGAAGCATAGCCAGGGGCTTTCTGACTGAAGAGTGCATCTCCTACTGCACGAATTATCTAGGCATCGAGAACCCCGTTGGTCTGCCCGTCAACAGGCACCTCGGCAGGCTCGCTGGATGGGGTCACCGTGAGGGTCGCCGCGAAATGCATGTCGACTTCGAGGGTCGACTCGCCGACTTTGAAAGAGCAAACCTAGTCGCGCTACAACACATAGACGTGGTCGATCCTTGGGTGGTAGAGCACAAAACCTTTATTAAAAAGACGTACAATGACCGAGGCCAACAGAGGACGGACGGAGATACACTCAAAGAGCACAACTCATGTTTCACGCGTTGGTTCAAGCATAAGCTTCTGTCGTACCCTTTACATGAGGATTCTTCCGCGGAAGAACAACTCATATTCGCCTTGTCACAGGGCGCCGAGAACAACCTGATGACCTATGAGGCGTACGATATCAACGGCTACACATTCTACACCGAGGCCAAGGACATGAAGAGCGATGGTTATCAGAACTCCGGGGTAATGATGGAATCCTACACCGGTAACGACAAGGACAGATACTACGGAAGGATCAAGGAGATCTGGAAGCTGAGCTACGCTGGAGAGAAGGTCCCGATGTTCCGTGTCAGATGGGCCAAGAACGTCATAAAAGAAGACCGGTATTTCACCACCATGGTTATACCCGAAGCCAAATCCAAGACCGCGGGCGCAAACGTCACCGCGAAAAATGAGCCATGGGTACTGGCTTCCCAAGTGGACCAATGATTCTTCATTACCGACCCGCCAAAGCCCAGTCGTGTTGTCGTGAGGAGAGGCAAAAGGAAGATCATCGGAATGGATGGAGTAGCCAATGAGCAAGACTTCGACAAGTACGGCGACCCGAGGATCGAACATGACGACGATGATGAAGTAGCAGCATACACCACAAGAAGAAGCAGGACCACCCTACCTAAAGGACGTCCGTTCCACAGAAGAACTCCATTTGTGAAAAAGAAGGGCAAGAAGATTGTGAACAGATAGCTAGCTAAGATCGATTGTATTTAAATCGTAGCCTTCATTTCTCGATTGTATTTCATGGGTACTTTTTGAACTATCATGAATATTTTTAAATTTCATGGACACTCGATCTCGATCCC
>NC_041383.1:757456547-757457174 GCF_002162155.2 Triticum dicoccoides | reverse complement strand
CGCACCCTCGATTCCCCTACTCAACCGCCGCCGCCGACCCCCCGCACACCGCGCACCGTCTTATAAAAAAATTTAGTATCAAACAGCTTTTTAAATGCTACTGTCTTATAAAAAAAATATTACTGTTATTATTCAAACAAGTTTGAACATATTTAAACATAAATAAGTATCAAACAGCTTTTTAAATGCTAAAAAAAATTTGTGGAGCCTGGGAGTCGAACCCAGGACCTCCTGGTGTGAGAACTGGCTGCTGACTAGTCGAGCTAGTAGAGTGGGCTTGACATAGATAGGTTCTGGTACTACATAACCTTTTGGCTCGAGCTGAAATAAAAAAAAATACTAGTGGCGCACCACGGTGAGGTGCGCCATTAGTATGGACATGCTAATGGCGCACCACGGTGTGGTGCGCCATTAGTATTGTGGCCCCCCTTCGCCCGGTCCCCCCTTCGCCCGATCCCCCCTTCGCCCGATCCCCCTCGCCAGTTCTCTCCCCCTCGATCCACCGCCGCCGCCGCCGCTGCCCTCGCCCTCGCCCTCGCCCTCGCCCTCGCCCTCTCCCTCCCTCGCCCTCTCCTCGCCGCCCGGACGCCGCCCGGACGCCGCGCCGACGCCGCCTCGACCCCGCCC
>NC_041383.1:757445627-757455613 GCF_002162155.2 Triticum dicoccoides | reverse complement strand
GTAGCTTTTATTATGATACATTCTTTAAACATGTGCTATGGTTTACCTGTTATTAGCATCCGTAGCGGGAATGGTTGCCGATCTCTGTTGGACACACTCGGATGGCAGTTCGGTGTGTGCATCAGATAACTGTATCCATTTTAGTTCTGCTTGCTCTGATTAAAGTGGAAAGTACTGCCGTTATCTTATATGTTGTTCTGTTAGGATTGAATACAACAAGAGACGTGCCCATTTCTGTTATAGTACCCCTGAATAAAATGGTAAATACTGCAGTTATCATATACAATCTCTCAGGAGTGAATACCACAAGAAGCGCATTTTTGTTAATATCCCCTGCTTCCTGATGTATTTGTTTCTTGGTAAAAGTGAACTTCCAATGAATATTTTTGTGCTGGAGCAGGCTGGAGGGGTATTCGGCTGTGCACATTTAATTATAGTATCTGGTGGAGATACCCTATTCAAGGACAGGGGGCGGGGGTGTGAACTTTGTGAAATCCTGTCCTATTGATGACTTTGCAAACTTATCAGGAGGTGGTGTTAGGAAATCTAAACAGTTTAAACTATATAGGAAGACATTTATAGGTTAGAAACAATCTGTTCTACTTCTGCAGATTATCTAGATAAGTGATGAAGTTTACTTAGTATAGTATTTTTTTCTGTCACTTCTTTATCTACCAAAAGTGTGAACCCATGGTATGAGCCACTAATGCAAGCATCGTCATTCTTTTCTGAGTTTGTCTAATTCACATCTAAATGTTTTCTAAGGATGTCACATCTAAGCTCCCACAAATAACGCAGCAACAAGGAACAAAAAAAAAGCTGGGGCAAAAAAATACACCACAAACATAGTGGACACAAGGTTAGACGTGACATAAATGTGTCCTAGACAGACCCTTCTTTTCTTAGTGAAACATCAACTTTCCAAAGACAATATTCCAAACTGGACAGTTGATACATAGAGCTATTTTACTTTAACATTTAAAGTGTGGCTGCAAATCTGGGATGCAGGAGGTGAAAATTCATTGTCTAATCTGTTTCTCAGTTTCCTCTTTCAGAAACGAGAGATTTTTCAAGACCTTGCTCCACTGCTGTGGCACTCCTTTGGCACTGTTGCTGCACTGCTCCAGGTAGGTTACAGTTATTGCATTGTTCTAAATTCAGTCGCAATGGCAAGAGTACATATGTACTTGTGCAGTTCTTGTTATTTAAGTAAGGGTGGTTGTCCATGTGTATTGATTATTTCAATATGAAATTATTGATGGTTCTGCACATTTTCCTTATTCAGTCTGTCATGCTGTTTTGAAAATTTATGCAGGAGATTGTGTCAATTTACCCTTCACTTTCACCTCCTACTTTGTCGCCAGTTGCATCAAACTGTGTCTGCAATGCACTTGCACTTCTTCAGGTATGCTTTTACATGAGAAAGAAAAGGAAACCCTCACTCCTGGTGGGCCTTGTGGTGGATTGAGAATACTACTGCTTTCATATCATGCTTGCTTGCCATCTGCCCCTCAATTTCATTTTACTTTTTTTTAATTGCAGTGTGTTGCTTCACACCCTGAGACCAGGATCCCGTTCTTGAATGGTACTGAGCGCTGCTGTTTCTATGCCAAGTCTTAAATATTTCCATTGTTTATTGTTAAAAAGCTTTCCTCATTTTGGTGACTTTACAGAATAAGTAAATCTTAACTAGCAGTGGTTAATAATTAAGTCTTCTTCTTTTTCCTTTGCAGCTCACATCCCACTGTACCTGTACCCGTTCCTGAATACTACCAGCAAGACAAGACCTTTTGAGTACTTGAGGCTTACCAGCTTGGGTGTTATTGGTGCTCTTGTGAAGGTAAATTAAAACTAGATACTTATGCAAACTAGGAATGGATGGTCCATATAGATTTTTGCTTTAAATGGTGAGAGGGTTGAACCAGAGGGGAAAACAGTGATGGGGATTGGCTGTATTCTTTTTTTTTTGTAGACTATATCTTGTTCTTTTGGTATTCTCATTCCAGTAATCCAGTCATTTTAATCAAATGGACTGGTTGGGATTGGATCCCAGGAATCTCAACAGGAACTGTTATTTTTGAAGCAAACAGGCTAATGATTTGTTAGAAATTATATTGTTTCTTCTTTTGGATATCTGATTCTGATATGTCAGAAACACAACATATCAAAAGTTAGCAATGACCAAACTTGCATGTAACAGAGACACTATAAAACATAGCCAACATCCAGTTAGGCCAACATAACAGTGAACAAAACTACTGTCAATCAGCTCAGTTCTAGTGCTGTTGGATTTTTCTCGATTGTATTCTTGCAGTTTTGAAAATTCAGTTTATTCGGTTACTGAAAATTCAGTTAATTCAGTTAGGCACACAAATTTCAGAACTATTGTGTGCCCTAGTACTTGGTGTTTGTAGAAAACCAGGAGTGTCAATGGGACTAGAATTCACTTGTTCTTATCTGGGTTTGTAAAACTTGTTCATGTACTGAACTACTAATGCCTTGTGATGCTCTGAATTACTTGTGATGCCTCTGAATTACTTGTGATCACATTGAGAAAGACTTGTAAAGATGATGATCATCTTTAACAGAAAACAATTTGTGATGATTTTGCTAGTTTGTTGGGTTTTGTCTCCGACCATCGTGTCGTCATGATTTTGCAGGTACCCCGAGAGGCCCTTGAGTTTGCCGGAATGTCGATTAACTTCCGTTCCGGCAAATTCGGGTACTCCATATGTCCTATTTTCAGCAAAGGCCATGCTGAAATTTTCCGTGAATTTTAGCATGACTTTGCTAAAAATAGGACATATGGGGTACTTGTGACTAATGCATGGGCCGGGGTATCTTAGTAGTTAATTAAGTAGGATCAAGTGCCCCGGCGTACTTGTGACTAATGCATGGCTTTTAGGGTGCCTCGGTGTCGATAAAAACCGAAATGATGAAAAGTTAGGCTTTTAGGGTGCCTTGGCGTCGAAAAACCCTCAATGATAAAAGATTAGATTTTAGGATGCCTCGGTGTCGACAAACCCTAAATGATGAGACCATGATCTTGTTCCTTGACAATAACCAACTTTTTGACCAAACTTTGTTTCTATTTAGAGAGAAACATGGCCCACAACGATGAGGCCGGGGGTTCGGGCGGCAAGGCATTCTGGGAGCTGTCCCAGGAGATGGAGGAACAACCTCACTTGTATGAGGCCGCCGCCTTCCCCACCGATCCTGAGACCACTGATGGTACCGCCGAGGATGACCCCACTGATGCCACCACTGATGGTGCCACCGAGGATGCCACCACTGATGATGGCGGCGCACGCACAGATGGCAGCCAACAGAAGAGGCAACGGAAGGACCGGCGCCCGACCGTGCTCCGCACCCTCAAGGAGGAAGTTACTGAAGTGGACTCCGACGGGAATCCAACGGCGCCCGAACGAATAGTCAAGGGGTACCCGCTTCAGCTCGGGTGCATTGTCCAGAGCACCGTCTCGATCAACACCGAGAACCTGAGGCATCCTGACCGAGGGAATTTGCGCAACCTCCTCTTCACGAAGCTGCACGAACGATACAAGTTCGCCGCTGCTTTTGAAAACACAAGCCTCAAAGGGAATAAAGTGAACAATGCTGCCCTCACGAAGATGAGCAAGGCCCTGTCTACTTGGAAAAGCAATGTGAAGAGAATGATCGAGAAAGGTGAGAGTTATGAGAAGATCAAGGAGAAAAATCCTTCGATCACCGAAGATGACTACAACGACTTCAAGATCAATTGCTCGAGCACCGGAAGCTCCCAATCAAGTGAGTGGGGGAAACAAATGCGGGAGCTGAACATAGGGGAACACACACTCGGTCCCGGCGGTTACAGAGTGGCGGAGCCTATATGGGACAAGGAGGAGGCGGACCGTGCCGAGCAAGGCCTACCGCCCCTCTTCGATAAATACGGTGACAAGCAGACCAGGAACTTTGTCAGGGCCCGGTACAAGAAGGACCCAAAAACAAAGGAGCTTACCACGGATCCGAAGACCAGGCGGCTTGAGCTTGTTCTGGTAAGGAATACACCCCTGCGTAATTAGCTCCATATGGTTGCATTCTAATTAATGAAGCCGAATTTCTAAATGGTTCACATTCCTTCCGCAGGCGACTGAAAGCAGTAGCGCGGGGTCGACTCAGAGCAACCCTTGGGACACCACTCTAAATAGGGGGTTGAATATAATGAAGAACAAGGATAAGCTCAGTAAGCCGACGTCAGCTGGTCGTGTGGCCGGCAAAGGCTTGTCGCCAAATGGGGGTCATACTATACCGCTGGTGTGCGGAAGGAGAAAAAGACCAGCTCGGAAAGCCTGGCGCGAGAGGTTCAAGAACTCAAGGCACAGGTGGCGCGGATTCCGGAGATTGTCCAAGAGCAAGTGGAACAACGACTCGGAGCGACGATCACCGCCCTTGTGCCTACCTTGATCTCGGGGTTGAGTGCGTGGATTGCGGGCGGCCAACAGGGGCCGCCCCCGATTCCTAGCTTTACGGCCAGCAACTCGCATAATGCGATGGCGGGGCCATTGGTGCCTCCGGCGGAGGTGGCATTGGTGTCTCCGACGCCGGCACGGGAGCTTAATGCACCCGGGTGTACGCCGGCCGGCACCTCTTCAGCAAGCGGCCGCTCCGTCAACTGCACGCCCGCCGTTGGCGGTGCCTCGACATAAGCCGAGCTCGACGCCATCATCACGGTAACTAATTAAGCCTCTCTCGGCCGAGGACTTCATCTCCTTGCCTTTGGCTGGGCATCCCTGACGCCCTACATGTTTTCGTAGGGCGCCGCCGACGTTCCGTGCACTCTCCTCCACTTCGTGAACAACGAGTTGGTTGATGTCGCCAAGGGCAAAATCGTTCAACCGGGCAACCCCTTGTTCCACGGTACCCAGATGCCACCCAATTTGTTTAGGGTTCAACTGGTTCAGGTGCTGCCAGGCTGCGACGACTTGTTACCTCCGATTCGACCCGTCGGGGCCGACGATGATGACGTGATGACCTTCAGCGCCTGCCTGAGCTGGCCCCTGCTTTGGCCGAAGAGCCAGATTCGTTTGGGGGCGGGGGACACCACCCCAAAGACAACACCGCCAGTCGTGCCGGCGCCAAGTCGGCCCCATGGCAAGACCGCCGTAACGGTGCCGGACATCCCTATGCCACTGGATCCAAACATGCATATGGCACAGGATCAGAACGACGACGACGACGACGATGATACATTTGGCAACGTCGATCAGTACTTTGCCGAGCATGGGTACGATGGCGACTTCATGGGGCCTCCTTCTCAAGAACCAAACCCAACAAAAGACGTGTGCGATCTAGCTCGTACCGCGGAGAAGCCAAGTTGCAACAGGCGCCGTCTGGCGTTCAGCTCTCAGGAGACGCCTCCAGCTGCCGACTTCACCGAGCCTCAGATAGGCGAGGTGCGAAATATTATCAGCCCCAACACACTCAAGAAGGCGGTCTCTGAGCAGAACTCGGTCCCATTACAGGAGAAGAAGAAGGCACGCAAAAGAAAGACTAAGAAGGGTGCAAGCCAGCCGGCACCGAGTACGATCCGTGCTCAGGACGGGCCACCTTCACCGCAGGATATCTCGAGGAGGGTGCATGTGGCGGGTAGGGCGATGCTACCACCAAATATGCTCAATGCTGCAACCGGTGCTATGCGGAGTCTGCACGACAGTGTTCTTTCTTTGGAGAAGCGGCGTCTCAGAGAGAAGGATGTGGCATACCCGGTTTTCGTGGCCAAGGTGCCAGAGGGCAAGGGCTTTGTGGATGGCGACATCGGGGGTACGATCGTCCTGTGGTTTGATGACATCTTTCCTATGTTTAACCTTCATCCGCTGCACTACACCTTCGTTCGGCTATTTTCGCTGAGTATGGAGATGCGGTTCATTCGCGACAAGACCCCGGACATCGTGATAGTCGACCCCTTCTACATGCGTGCCAAGATCTTGGGCAGCGCTGGGGACCGGCAAGTCGCGAGTTCTTACCTCGAAGGCGTCATTCTGGCAAACCAAGATAAGGATAACTTCCTCGTGCCTTACTTTCCCGAGTAAGTCCAACCCTCAACCGGCCCGTAACATATGAATTCTTACTTTTCGATTGTTTTTCTTTTAACATTCCGTGTTTTCTGCAGTGACACACGTTGCACGCTCATCCTCCTAAGCCCCAAATATTCCATGGCCACGTATTTCGACCCGGACCGTCAGTCGACCGTAGACTACACAAATGTCAAGAAGGTTCTTGATGATGTTCTCCCCGGCTACGCCCAATCTGGAGGCACCTTCACCAGGCCTATTCGTAAGTACGGCAAGCACGTGTTCTCCCACAATACGATGTTCTGCTGCGTCAAGCAGCCGCCTGGCGGTCAGAAGGGTGCATACTACGCCATCCATCACATGCGGGCGATCGTACGGGACCATCATCAACTTCTGCTACCGAGTAAACTCCAAGATTGGGCCGCGAGCGTGTCGGCAATCCAGGACGCGGACCTCCGACAAGAATTCTTTCGCATCCAGTCGGATTTTGCGGAAATCATCCATCAAGATGTCCTTCGTACCTCAGGGTAGTTCTACCTCAGAAATCAAACGTCCAACAGTGACATCGACACAATGCTACAAATGCAGGATGACAACGCCCGTTCTTTCATGACTCCCACGATAGACGGCGGCTTCATCCATGCTCCGGTCCCTTGAGTCGAGTTGTCTAGTTCTGAAACATCGATTGGCTCATGTTGTAATTAAACTTTAATGAACTTGTAGTATGTCTCTTTGGTTTCGAGAGTCGTTCAACTTAGATGTAATCGATGCTATTAATGTCTTGCTTTTCTCTTCCGATCGTTCTGTTGCATAATTATATATTGCTTATGTATTGTCTGTGAATTGGTACTAACGTTTCGTTTGGCTAGTGCATAGCGATGCCGACGTATGTCGTGTACAAGGGTAAGGTTCCCGGAGTCTACAATGACTGGGAGGAGTGTCGGAGACAGGTTCACCGATTCAGCGGTAACAGTTACAAAGGGTACACCACTAGGGCCGAGGCCGAATCTAGATACGCCCGCTATCTAGCGGGAGAGGGGAGGGAGCGTTGGAGGAACCGGATGAAGACGAGTTTCATCGTGATGATGCTCATCGTGATGACCGCAGCTCTCTTCTATGTGATGGTAGTTTAGATGATCGATATTGACTTGTAATGCGAAGACAATCTCGCTACTCACGGTCTCAAGACTTGTAATATAATGTTCTATATTTGTTCGGTCTTTTTAATTCGGAGACTAATATGATGAATTGTATTCGGAGACTAATATGATGAATTGTATTCAAAGACTAATCTTCTATTGTATTTGATGAATCTATTGTTGATGTGTGCTGTCTATATTTTGTCAAATTATACATTTTGTAACCTGTGCAAAAAACAGAAAAAAAAACCTAATATTCATACTAATGGCGCATCACACGACAGTGCGCCATTAGTATGACAGTGCATACTAATGGCGCATCACCGGGTGGTGCGCCATTAGTATGCTGTGGTTACTAATGGCGCATCCAGAGGTGGTGCGCCATTAGTATGCCAAAGCACCTGGGTATACATGCCCCCTGGGAGGCATACTAATGGCGCACCCTCGCATATACTAATGGCGCACCAGGTGGTGCGCCATTAGTATACCAGATACTAATGGCGCACCAGGTGGTGCGCCATTAGTAAAAATTACTAATGGCGTGCTATCAATGGCGCACCAGTGATGCGCCATTAATGGCCATATTAGGTGCGCCATTAGTAGTGGTATTTCTAGTAGTGTGATCGGTGTCATGGCCACATGCATTATGTAGGGGGTGCAGCCGCTCCAGTATAGGGGCCACCGCATGTGGAATTTCAACGGGGAGGGCGATGCCACCCGTCACGGCCATACGGGCCCGGGATCGGTCGCCGATCTATTGAAGATCTTGTCCGTGCTGTACAAGGGGGGAGAGGAGGATTTTCTCCGCGTCAGTCCATTGAACGGATTTTTTATGAACAATCCTCGGAGCTGGGTAAGCGGACATTTCCTTTTTGCACATCCGATTCGTACTCCCATGGTTAGATATCTCATTTTGTGATTTCGACGCAGGAACTGCGCCAGGCCGTAAAAGATATAAACAGCCCGCCTCCACAACCCGAGGATCCGAAACGGTTCCTCGATCCGGCCTCCCAAGAGGATCCGGACATATTGGTGGAGCTGATTGATGGGGTATTTCACCAACTAAGCATCGATAATGCCTTGGTTGCCATTACGGCCGAATACCCTGGAATACTTCCAGCCTCACAGGTAACTGAGACCGAAGTCCCAGTACTTTGATAATGAACCCTCCGTGCTTATTTTTTATCACTGTATATCAATGGTGTTTCACAGGGGGTGCCTTCGAGGCGAGAGGCCGAGCCCGCGGCGGCTAGCCAACAAGGGGCAGCACGGCCACGCAGGCTAAAAAGAAGTGCGGTCCGGATTGAAACGCCGCCGCAACGGTAAGGCGTGTCACAATATTCCCGGGATTGATTCCGGGAAGGTATATTAACGCTGGTGCTCCTTTCAGGAAAAAGAGCGCTCGCCGGACTGTGTCCGGACAGATGGCCAATCGAGCCTCCGCCAGCCAGGCTCCGACGCCGGGTCCGGAAGCGGAGGTGAACACGAGGCGTGCGTCCAATGCTCCTCCGACAGAGGATGCCGACAGATTGTCCGCCACCAACTCCGAGGTGGAGAGTGCCATGAATCACAGGCGCCACTACTAGGAAAAGGGCTATAGATGGAATTGACACTAATGGCGCACCAGACATGTGGTGCGCCATTACTATATACTAATGGCGCACCATGTGTTGGTGCGCCATTACTGTCCAAATACTAATGGCGCACCACATCCACGGTGCGCCATTAGTAAAAATATATTTTTAAATTTTGTTCAAAACTACTAATGGCGTTCCGTGGGAGTGGTGCGCCATTACTAGTTGAACTAGTAATGGCGCACCACTCCCACGGTGCGCCATTAGTAAAAAAAAATTAAAACTTTTTTTTGAATTTTTTTCAAAACTACTAATGGCGCACTGAACTAGTAATGGCGCACCATGCCACGGTGCGCCATTAGTAACCTTGGCCACCACTTCCACCGAATGCACCCCCAGTGGATCGCCTTTTCAGTTTTAAAAAAAATAAAAGAAAATGATAAAAATGTCAAAAAAATAAAAGAAAATAAGTTTCCCATGTGATATGTTGCCTAGTTGTTGGGAAAATTTGCAAATATGAATTTTGACTTCATTTGCAAAATCTCGCGAGAATTTGTAAAAATGGGCATAACTTTTACATACTAACTCGGATGAAAAAGTTTTTTATATGAAAAATCATCTACTCGAAAAGTTACATCCAAATTTAATCGGGGGAACCCCGTTAAACATTTTCAAAATCCTCAAAAACCTAACAGAAAAAAAGATACGGGGCTTTTAAGATCTGGAGAGGCAAAAAAATCAACAAAATTCAAATTTACTAATGGCGCACCTGCCCATGCTGCGCCATTACTATCTTCCCGCCTTCAAAATTTAAAATAAGTCAAAAAAATAAAAATAAAGTTACTAATGGCGCACCTGACCATGGTGCGCCATTAGTATCTTCCCTCCTTCAAAATTCAAAATAAGTCAAAAAAATAAAAAAAACAATTACTAATGGCGCACCTGCCCGTGGTGCGCCATTAGTATCTTCCCGCCTTCAAAATTCAAAATAAATCAAAAAATAAAAAAAATTACTAATGGCGCACCTGCCCGCGGTGCGCCATTAGTATGCCGTATATATGGCTGGTCCTCTCCTCCTCTCTTCATTTCATCTTCCCTTCTCTCCTCCACCATACTTCTCCTCTCCGGTGACCTCCTCCTCCTCTCCGGCGACCTCCTCCTCCCTCCTCCCTCCTCCCCTCCCCTCCCCTCCCCTCCCCTCATGGTTTCTTCTCCCTCCTCTC
>NC_041383.1:757435948-757445036 GCF_002162155.2 Triticum dicoccoides | reverse complement strand
AAACAAGCAAAAAAAAACGAGCAAAAAATGGGCAAAAAATCACGATCCAGATCTAGATTCAAAATGGCGCATAACTAATGGCGCATCACAGGACAGTGCGCCAGTAATATGCCGCGGTTACTAATGGCGCATCCAGTTGTGGTGCGCCATTAGTATCCAAAGCACCTGGGTATACATGGCCCCTGGGAGGCATACTAATGGCGCACCGTGGCCTATAATAATGGCGCACCAGTGGTGCGCCATTAGTATACCAGATACTAATGGCGCACCACTGGTGCGCCATTAGTAAAAATTACTAATGGTGTGCTAGTAATGGCGCACCGGTGATGCGCCATTAATGGCCAAATTAGGTGCGCCATTAGTAGCGGTTTTTCTAGTAGTGCGCCGCCGGACAGTTCTTCGTGACGCATGTTTCTCCCAAGAGGCATTGAACGCCTTCAATTCGGGAGACGCGCACCTCCGTGCTGCTCAAGATGTTCTAGCCAGAGACACGGAGCAGTATGTAAAGGACATACGGGTGAGGAGATTTGACAGTTATATATGCCAGTAGCCCCTGAGACTTAAAATAGTTAGGAGAACTGTTTTAAGGATCATTTGTTATGCAGGATCTTACGGAAAAGAATACCCGACTGTCTCAGGAGCTTGAAGAGTGCAAGGCCCAGCTTGAGTCCGCACTAGCGGCCATAGGGGGAGCCACAGAGACCTCCTCCGGTAATATATACTTCGAAAGATAAGTAGTTTGTGAAGTGCGGCGTGTGTGTAAGTCTGACAATAATATTGCAGATGGCGCCGGACTAGATCCGGACAAACAACAGCTCCTACGCCGGTTAAAGGCCGGCAAGAATGTGCTTACAAGGGTGAGGCAAGAGAAAAATAATCTCCAGGATGCCAACACCCAGCTGGGTGAGGAACTAAAGAAAGATCGAGCCTAGCTGTCTGAACTCCGATAAGGAGAATCGGCGGCTTCGTCGCGGCATTTATAGTAAGTGCTTGAGCGAACTTTTGAAAAGAAGAGTTCGGCGAGGAAGTAGACTAATAGAAATATGTTTGTAGGTATGCTCACAGGTCGTCCTGCAGAGGAAATGCCCGGTTCAATGGGTGACCTACTTCCCAAGCTGCACGAAGGCTGACCCAAACCACATGGCCGAGGTCGGACCTGTGGGGCCCGATGGGAAGGAGATCCCTGTGAGCTTAGTGTACGGCCAAGTAGAGTTGGCCGCAAAGTATTCCCAACGGGACTGTAAACTAGACAGCCTATTAGATGGTATTGAAGAGGAATACAATCAGTCAATTTGACTATGTAATTTAAAATGACATGTAAAATGCCTTCTAGCCAGATTGTAGATCGTTTGTTGTAATGGACCTTTTCGCTTCAACCTCGGGACCCGACAGTCCGGAGTGTGTCCGAATACCCTCGCGGTTATGTAAGAACCGGGGCATGCATGGAGACTAGGCGTAGGGGTCATGAGTGCTTTATCAGACAAGTGCCCAACTAGTTATGTTATATTACATGGTTAGTAAGAAACATCTTCCAGGGAGAATAGTTTCGTTAGGGGTTCCTTTCCCTGGCAGGCATGCCCTAAAGTGCATGTTCGGACTGCGAAAAAAGCAGAAAACCATCTGGGGGCAGATAAATGAATAAGTAAGAAATCGTCTTTTAGTTCACCGACCGAATATTCCCTTAATAACGCTAGCTTTCGGCTTCACCCAGTCTGAGGTACACGTCCGGCTGACCCGGCGGTAACAATCGCAGAGGTGCTCCCTTTACCACCTAGCCGAACAATCGGGAACGAAGGGTAAGCACAAGAGCCAGTCAACCCAGCTTTGCCAAAACTTAAGTCATATCGATGTATATAATGGTCAATAAAAGGTACATGCGGAAGTGTGACACATGTGTTGGGCATAAAGCCCGTATAAATAAGCTTCTGTTAAAGAAGCCCCCAGGTATACTGAGCGCGGATAACGCGTCAAGTGTGTGTGAACAGTGCGCAAATGAGCCTCCAACGGCTTCAGAAAAAAGGAGGGAGAAGGAGAGAAATAAAATACAGTTAAAGTATAAAATATAGACGGAGGAAGGAGACGAACTGAGAGTCCGGCGCTAGGCGTAGAATCTTCGGAGACGGGCTGTGTTCCATGGGTTCGGCTCAAGTCGGTTATCCGATGCGTTCCGCAGATGGTATGCTCTGCCGGTCAAGACTTGGTCGATGATGAAGGGACCCTCCCATTTGGGCTTGAGTTTGTCCTTTTTCTTGTCCGGCGGGCGTAGAACTAATTCGCCAACATTGTAAGCTTTGGCCCGTACTTCTCTGCTTTGGTATCTTCGAGCCTGCTATTGATAGAATGCGGAACGGGCTTTTGCCACGTCGCGCTCCTCCTCCAAGGCGTCCAAACTGTCCTGCCGATCGAGCTCGGCTTCTCTTTCTTTGTACATGCGCACGCGAGGTGAGTCATGAATTATGTCGCAGGGCAAAACTGCCTCTGCGCCGTACACCATAAAAATGGTGTGAATCCGGTAGTGCGATTCGGTGTGGTCCGCAGCCCCCAGAGTATGGAGTCGAGCTCCTCTACCCAGTGCGTATTAGATTCCTTGAGGGACCGCACTAGTCTGGGTTTAATGCCGCTCATGATTAGACCATTTGCTCGCTCGACTTGACCGTTAGTTTGAGGGTGATATACTGAAGCGTAGTCGAGCTTGATGCCCATGTTTTTGCACCAGAGTTTGACCTCGTCGGCCGTGAAGTTCGTGTCATTATCAGTGATGATTCTATGGGGGCCACCGTAACGGTGTACTACCCCTGATATGAAGTCTATCACCGGTTCGGATTCGGCCGTCTTAATAGGCTTTGCCTCTATCCATTTGGTGAATTTATCCACCATGACCAATAGGTATTTTTGCTTGTGGGTTCCTCCTTTAAGGGGTCCAACCATATCAAGCCCCCAGACCGCGAACGGCCAGGTGATCGGTATAGTTATGAGGGCGGTAGGTGGCATGTGGCTTTGATTAGCAAAGAGCTGGCATCCGACGCATCGTTGGACCAAGTCCTGAGCATCTGCCCGGGCCGTCGGCTAATAAAATCCTGTATGGAAGGCCTTGCCTACAAGGGCCTGGGCTGCAGCGTGGTGCCCGTCGAGTCCGGCATGAATTTCAGCTAGAAGATTCCGCCCTTCCTCTTCAGAGATACACCTTTGAAGGACTCCGGTTGTGCTTTTCTTATAAAGCTCTCCCTCATGGACCTTATAGGCTTTAGATCACCGCACTATGCAGCGGGCCTCGTTTTGGTCCTCGGGAAGTTCCTGCCTAGTTAGGTAGGCTAGGAATGGTTCTGTCCACGGGGCAATGACTGCCATTATTGTGTGGGCTGACGGTGTTATTTCATTGGCAGAACCACCAACTATGTCAGAATGTTTGGTGTGGGGTAGTGTGGTTGGGTCCGGGATGTTATTTCTGGACTCTCCCTCCCATAATACGGATGGCTTGAAAAGCCTCTCTAGGAATATGTTGGGAGGGACGGCATCACACTTTGCGCCAATGCGTGCCAACATGTCTGCTGCCTGGTTTTTCTCCCGGGCTATATGGTGAAATTTGAGCCCCTCAAACTGAGCTGACAATTTTAGGACGATGTTGCGATAAGCTGCCATTTTCGGATCCTTGGCATCAAAGTCTCCATTTATTTGGGATATCACGAGGTTTGAATCCCCGCGGACCTCTAGGCGCTGAATGCCCATGGAGACTGCCATCTGGAGACCATGTAGAACGGCCTCATATTCAGCTGCATTGTTGGAGTCCGTGTATATTATCTGAAGTACGTATTGGACTGTATCTCCAGTTTGGGACGTCAGAACAACGCCAGCCCCCAGGCCAGCCAACATTTTGGAGCCGTCAAAGTGCACGATCCACTTGGAATATGCGTCGTACTCTTTAGGGAGTTCGGCTTCAGTCCATTCGGCGACGAAGTCAGCCAAAACTTGCGACTTAATAGCTCACTGTGGCTTGTAGGTTATGTCGAACGGGAGGAGCTCGATGGCCCATTTGGCAATCCGTCCTGTTGCGTCTTGGTTGTTTATAATGTCATTAAGAGGTACTTCGGAGGCTACTATTATCGAACACTCTTGGAAGTAGTGTCGCAGCTTCCGGGATGCGATGAACACCGCGTATGCTATCTTTTGATAATGCGGGTACCGTGACTTGCATGGAGTTAGGACAGTGGACACATAGGAAACTGGTTTTTGGAGAGGGAACTTGTGTCCGTTCATTTCTCGTTCAACAACGAGCACCGCGCTTACAACTTGATGGGTTGCCGCAATGTATAATAGCATTGGTTCGCCCATGTTAGGCGTGGCCAGGACCGGATTTGTTGCCAATATGGCTTTGATTTCTTCGAGTCCGGCCGTGGCGGCATCCGTCCACTCAAAGTGTTCGGTGCGCCGTAGGAGGCGATAAAGGGGTAATGCTTTTTCTCCTAAGCGGGAGATAAAGCGGCTTAGAGCCGCCACGCATCCAGTCAATTTTTGTATTTGTTTGAGGTCTTTTGGAGTATCCAATTGTGACAGAGCTCGGATCTTGGCTGGGTTTGCTTCAATTTCTCTACCGGATACAATGAAGCCCAAGAGCTTTCCGGCTGGTACGCCGAAAACAAATTTTTCCGGGTTGAGCTTAATGTCATATGCTCGGAGATTGTCGAATGTGAGCCTCAAGTCGTCTACTAGAGTTTCGACATGCTTGGATTTGATGACCACATCATCTATGTATGCCTCCACTGTTTTGCCGATCTGGTTTGCCAGACATGTCTGAATCATGCGCTGATATGTTGCGCCGGCGTTTTTGATCTCGAAGGGCATTGTGTTGAAGGAGAATGGGCCATATGGAGTGATGAATGCCGTTGCGGCTTGGTCTGGCTCTGCCATCTTAATTTGGTGGTAGCCGGAGTATGCGTCGAGGAAGCACAATGAATCGTGTCCTGCGGTAGCGTCGATAATTTGATCGATGCAGGGAAGGGGGAAGGGATCCTTTGGGCAATCCTTGTTAAGGTCCTTGAAATCGACACACAGGCGCCAGGATTTGTCCTTCTTTGGTACCATTACCAGGTTTGCTAGCCAGTCCGGATGTTTTATATCTCTAATGAATCCGGCCTCCAATAGTTTGGCTAGCTCCTCTCCGATGGCATGTCTATTAGGTTCGGAGAAACGCTGAAGAGCTTGTTTGACTGGCTTGAATCCTTTTAGGATATTTAGGTTGTGCTCGGCCAGCCGGCGTGGGATTCCTCGCATGTCTGAAGGGCGCCAGGCAAAGATGTCCCAATTTTTGCGTAGGAATTCTCGTAGTGCGGCGTCTATATCAGGGTTTAATTGTGCCCGGATGGAGGCTGTTTTTGTAGGGTCCGTTGGATGGACTTGGAATTTGACTATTTCGTCCGCCGGTTTAAAAGAGGTGGACTTGGATCTCTTATCGAGTATCACATCGTCCCTGTTCACCATGGAGCGCAGCGCAATGAGTTCCTCGGCCGCTAGGGCTTCGGATAGTGCCTCAAGGGCAAGTGCGGCTGTTTTATTTTCGGCAGGGAGTGCTATGTCCGGGTCACTAGCAAGGGTGATGATTTCGTTGGGTCCGGGCATTTTGAGCTTCATGTACCCGTAATGGGGTATAGCTTGAAAAATTGTGAAGGCCTCTCGCGTGCCGAACACCACATCCAGTGTGATTATTCCTGTACAACATGCTTCCCGACTGGGGATTATTCCTCTAAAGGTTATGCTGCTTCGCTCAATGCGGCTCCAGTCTATTTCCATTTTTCAAAGGGTTTCCTCGTAAATGAGGTTTAATCCACTGCCGCCATCCATGATTACCTTTGTAAGGCGAAAGCCGTCCACTATTGGACCGAGGACCAATGCGGCTGGTGCTCGGGCTGTTCGGAATTTAGGTTCGTCACTGGCGTTAAAGGTAATAGCCGTGTCACTCCATGGATTTATTGTTGCTACCTGGTGGACTTCGGCAAGGCTGCGGAGTGTTCGTTTCCGCATATTATTTGATGCGAAAGTTTCGAAGACTGTTAATACCGTACTGGTATTGCTGGGCTGGTGCTCTGGAGCTAGAAGCTCTTTGCCACTTTTGGCCACCTGCCCTAGTATCCAACATGCTCTAAGGCTATGAGTTGGCGTGGCGCCCTCTGTACTATGAATTTTGTAGGGTCCATTGAGCCATCCCTCCAGTACGGTTCCATGCCCTTTAGAGTGTTTTTGCTTTTTGGTATTTAACCCAGGTGCCTGGTAATGATGCACCCTTTTACTTTGGACTAGGGTTGTGTTCAAGGCTGGATTATCCCAAAATTTGATTTCGGTTTTCCAGGCGCTCTCCATCGCACAGTACTTTCGTACTATGGATGCCAAGTCAGCAAAGCGTGTAATTTCGCGACGACTTACGGCGTCGAGGATTCCTTCGTCCGTGCAATAAATGCAGAAGAATGAGATTGCGTGCTCTTCACGGCAGTCCTTTATCCTATTCATGACCAGGAGGAATCTGGCCCAGTAATGATGTACTCTTTCAGCGGGCTATTGCCGGATTTGGGATAGATCGCTTATGTTTGGGTGGGAGGGTGGAGTTAAATTCCGAACTCCGTCCGATCTAAGACTCAGGGGCCAAGAAGTTTCCGAACATGGAAGCTTGGGTTCTTGGACGTTGTCTGATGAATCTAGTCCGCTGCCTGACTTTAAGTTCAGGGCTTGAGTGGTGTTCTCCCCTCCGTGGGAATCCGGCATGGAGGGGTCAGGAATCCGGACATAGCTAGTCCTTAAGATAGAAGAAGGGTCACCATATTGTTCCTCTACCACAACAACGTGGTGGGTAGCCTGGGGAGAGTTAATCTCTCTCAGATCGGTTTTAGGCCCAATCTGGTCGTAGTCTGTAGCGACTCCCAGGGCGGTGATGCGATCCAGGAGCTCGTTTAAGGAAGGAGATCCATCGGATCTAACTGCTCAGCAAGTTCTGAGTTGATGTGAAGATTGCTTTTGATGACCCGAGAAGTCATCGTCGGCGTGGCGGCCGAACAGGCGGTCATAAGAAAACTGCCCAGCCGGAGAGTTTGGCCGATGGCCAAAGCTCCTTTAGCAATAGTGCCGTCTTTAAATACGGGACGAGGCATCCTTCCTGATGGCGACGGCACAGAGGAACTCTAAATGAAAGCACCAATGTCGGTGTCAAAACCAGCGGATCTCCGGTAGGGGGTCCCGAACTGTAAGTCTAGGCAGATGGTAACAGGAGACAAGGGACCCGATGTTTTTACCCAGGTTCAGGCCCTCTCGATGGAGGTAAGACCCTACTCCTGCTTGATTAATATTGATGATATGGGTAGTACAAGAGTAGATCTAGCACGAGATCAAAGAGGCTAAACCCTAGAAGCTAGCCTAGGTATGATTGTTGTTCGTCCTGCGGACTAAAACCCTTCGGTTTATATAGACACGGGAGAGGGTTAGGGTTACACAGAGTCGGTTACAATGGCAGGAGATCTACATATCCGTATCGCCAAGCTTGCCTTCCACGCCAAGGAAAGTCCCATCCAGACACGGGACGAAGTCTTCAATCTTGTATTTTCACGGTCCAGGAGTCCGGCCAACGATGATAGTTCGGCTATCCGGACACCCCCTAATCCAGGACTCCCTCGGGGAGGCAACGGAATGTGTCGTGTTCATCGGGAGGCACCGGAATGCGTCGTGTTCATCGGGAGGCAACAGAACGCATGAGAGCCAACCGGCTTGGATGGAATAGGCGATGGAAACGAGGCCTGGCGTACCGTAGAACGGAGAAAACAGCCTTGTGTTCGACCGGCCACGTTCGAAACGGGATCCCGTTCATTGGGAGGGGTCTAGCGTACCGCAAAACGGAGGAAACGGACTTGTATTGGACCTCCTACGATCGAAACGGGGTCCTGTTGATCAGGAGGGGTGTGGCATACGGCAAAATGGACGAAACGGACTTGTGTTGGAGCGCTACGGTCGAAACAGGGGTCCTGTTCATCGGGAGGAGTGTGGCGTACCGCAAAACGTGACTCCACGGGATATTGTTCATCTCCACCGTCGACCTCCTCCAGCCTCCACGGGCTACTGTTCATCCACTGTCGACCTCTTCTAGCCTCCACCTGCGGCTATTCATCCACGGGCTCCTGTTCATCCAGCCTCCACCACACGCTACTCCACCGGCTACTGTTCAACCACCCCTCTCCACGGGCTCCTGTTCAACCACCCCTCCACGGGCTACTGTTCATCCACCCCTCCACTGTCTAGTGTTCATCCAGCCCTCCACGGGGTTGTCCTGTTCATCCAGCCCTCCACGGGGTCCTGTTCATCCAGCCCAACCAGCTCGATCGATCGGGGTCCTGTTCGTCTAGAGGCAACACAACGGGGTCCTGTTCATCCACCCCCACCGCTCACTGTTCATCCACCCCCCCCACTACGCTCACTTTTCATCCAGAGGCAGCATCGATCGGCTTCAGTTAGCAGCAGTAGTGAAGGAATCGTTTGATCACGGGTTCAGTTAACAGCCATTATCGATCACTCGGGTTTAGTAACGCGTAGCCTGCAGTGCAATCGCTCAGGTTCAGTTAGAGCCCAACGCCTCGCTCGGGTTCAGTTAGAGCCAACGCCTCGCACACACGCGCATCACTCGGCCCTCGACCACCCACCATAACCAGGAACTCGCCGAAATTTTCCTCGCCCTCAATTCTACCATAGTTTTTTCCGTCATGGACGGCCCAAAGAATGTCATGCAGCTGCGTCTCCGGCCCGCCTAGGACGAAAAGCCCATTTTTTGTCATGATTTTTTGTCATAGAAGTAGGAGCCCACCACATCTATGATGATACCGGGTTCAGCCCATTTTTTGTCATGATTTTTTGTCATAGAAGTAGGAGCCCACCACATCTATGATGATACCGGGTTCAGCCCAAAATGTCACGGATGTGTGTGCGAGGCGTTGGCTCTAACTAATGCCGAGCGAGGCGTTGGGCTCTAACTGAACCCGAGCGATTGCACTGCAGGCTACGCATTACTGAACCCGAGTGATCGATCGATGGCTGTTAACTGAACCCGATGGAGCGATTCCTT
>NC_041383.1:757416977-757435702 GCF_002162155.2 Triticum dicoccoides | reverse complement strand
GTGGTTGAACAGGACCCTGTGGTGTGGAGGGCTGGATGAACAGTAGACGGTGGAGGGGTGCCCCTGGAGGGGTGGTTGAACAGTAGCCCGGTGGAGTAGCGCACGGTGGAGGCTAGATGAACAGGAGCCCGTGGAGGCTGGAGGAGGTCGACGGTAGCCCGTGGAGGCTGGAGGAGGTCGACAGTAGCCCGTGGAGGCTGGAGGAGGTCAACGGTAGCCCGTGGAGGCTGGAGAAGGTCGACGGTGGAGATGAACAGTTGCCAGTGGAGTCCCATTTTGTGGTACGCCACACCCCTCCCCCCTGTTTCGACCGTATTGCTCCAACACAAGTCCGTTTCGTCCGTTTTGCGGTATGCCACACCCCTCCCGATCAACAGGACCCCCGTTTCGACCGTAGGAGGTCCGTTTCATCCGTTTTGCGATCCTCCACACCCCTCCCGATCAACAGGACCCCCGTTTTGACCGTAGGAGGTCCATTTCTTCCATTTTGCAGTACGCCAGGCCCCTCCCGATCAACAGGACCCCGTTTTAAACGTGGTCGGTCGAACACAAGGCCGTTTCCTCTGTTGTGCGGTATGCCAGGCCTCGTTTCCATCGCCTGTTCCATCCAAGCCCTCCCGATGAACATGACCACGCATTCCGTTCCGACCCAGCCGGTTGGCTCCCCAAGAACACGACGATGATGTTGTTTCTCCGTTCCGATCCAGCCATGTACATAGGCGCGAGTAGGTGTTCGAGACCCTACCCGTATGTATGTACGTGGCCGTATTTTATTTCTTGCACCCTTGCCGCTGTATGTACGTGTACATGCTACGTGCGCACCCCTACTATGACACCTGCGCACCTCTACATCTACGACACGTGCGCGCCTCTACATCGACCAGTATGTACGCACACGTTCGCGACCAGAATGACAACGCTACGTACGCTTCGACCAGGTGGGTCCCGACTGTCAGGCACTTCTTTGCGTGCGAAGATGTAGTTGGTGGGTCCCAGCAGTCAGGGGGGCGAATCATTTTTTTTGCCCAGACGCACTTCCTTGCGTGTGAAGGTGTGGCTGGTGGGTCCCAGCAGTCAGAGGGGAAATGTTTTTTTCGCGAAATATGGTGGACCGTCCGGTGGGTCCCCGCTGTCAGGTGGAGGAATAGTTATTTTGCGCGTAATAAGGAGGCACTTCCTTGCTGCAGCCGTGGACCCAGCTGTCAGCCTCTCCACGTACAGTCCACGTCCGATGGAAGTCGTTCCTTGACCATGTTGACCACGCCGCGCCGAGAGCACCAGGGTGGTGCACGATGGCGAGGCCTAGGAAGGGGACGACGCGGAGCCGGGGAAGACGCGGCAGTGGATGCCCACGCGTAGAGGAGTACGAGGGTTCACTGGTTCGCTATGGTGTGAGGCTGCCATCACCGCAGAATAACAAGGGGTGTGGGTGAGTAGAGGGATGAACTGGCCGGCGGTGGGAGTAGTAGGGGGCGGTGAGGCCTCCGCCGCATCGCAGCCGGCCATGGGAGGCAGGAGCACGAGGCAAGACCGGCGCTGGTTTGGGCGGCTGGAGCAAGAAGACCAGACGTTGAAGAAGCACTACGGCCGTTGGATGGACATCGTATGGTCACTGGAGCTAGAATCGTGCATATTGACTAACTTGACAAAGCCCTCCGTCCACGTCAACTTAGTAAGCCCACAAGTCAGCCTGCCACTATACTGGGTCCTAGCTAACAGGGGGAGTATTCATTTTTTTGTGCGTAATAAGGAGGCACTTCCTTGCGTGCGAAGATATAGCTGGTGGGTCCGAGCTGTCAGCGGTGGTAATGTATTTTTCGCGAAATACTGAGGCCCTTTCGGTGGGTCCCCGAACTCTGGTGGAGGAATCATTATTTTGCGCGTAATAAGGATTCATTTCCTTGCGTGCGGTCGTGGACCTAGCTGTCGGCCTCTCCACGTACATTCCACTTTAGAAACATGTCGATCGTTGTCCACGTTGACCAGGCCGCGCCGAGAGCACCAGGGCGGTGGACGACGGTGAGGCCTAGGAAGGGAACGACACGGAGGCAGTGAAGACTCAGCAGTTGTTTCCCCCGCGGAGAGGAGTATGACTGAACGAGGGTTTATCGGTTCATCTGTCGTCGCCGGAGAATAATAGCAGGTGTGGGTGAGTAGAGGGATGGCTAGGCCAGTGATGGGAGTACGGTGGGGCGGTGAGGCCTGCGCGGCAGCACAGCCGGCTGCGGGGAGGAGGGAGCAGGCAGTCCCGCTGGCGCTTGTTTGAGCGGCTGGAGCAGGAAGAGCAGAGATTGAAGAAGCACGACGGCCGTTGGATGGCCATCCAACAGTCACAGCTTGTGCGTCAACCTTTTTTTTAGGAAAGCCTCAAATCTGTGGAAAACAGCATACAGCCCATCTGCCGTTATTTCTAATAATTTACAGCCCATTTGCTAATTCTTAAGGTTTTGTTTGGAGCCCATATTCTTTTTCTTAGCATTACAGCCCATATTGTGGCCACGGTTAAAAAATTATACGAAATTTTGCATATTTCGGTGCGGTCGGAACTGTTTTTAATCCCGAAATTTCGACTCACATTCAAACTGATTTTAAAACTAAATGTATATCAATATAAAATCCAACAAATTCTCCACGCATAAAATTAATGTAATTTAAAATCTTGAAATGAAAAAAAAGATATTTGAAACTAATTGCCGCTTTGATGTGTTTTAAAAATGTACAACACATTTCTCATTACTGATGGGCCATTTTCTCGGCCAGCCGAATGACAGCTCTCCTCGTCTTGAAAGATTTGCAGCCCAACAGGCCTGACAAAGCGACTTACTTGGCAAATCATAAAAAAACTGGGCTGTGGCCGTGGACCCAGCTGTCAGCCTCTCCACATACAGTACTCTTCCGATGGAAGTCGTTCCTTGACCATGTTGACCACGCCACGCAGAGAGCACCACGGCGGTGGACGATGGCGAGGCCTAGGAAGGGGGAAACGCGGAGCCGGGGAAGATGCAGCAGTGGAAGCCCACGTGGAGAGGAGTACGAGGGTTCACTGGTTCGGCTGCGGTGTGAGGCTGCCATCGCCGCAGGGCCTGGCCAGAGGTGGGCATAGTAGGGGCGGTGAGTCCTCCGCGGCAGCACAGCCGTTCATGGGAGGCAGGAGCATGAGGCACGACCAGCGCTGGTTTGGGCGGCTGGAGCAAGAAGACCAGAGGTTGAAGAAGCACTACGGCCGTTGGATGGACATCGTGCGGTCACTGGAGCTAGAATCGTTCATATTGACTAAGTTGACAAAGCCCTTCGTCCCCGTCAACTTAGTAGGCCCACAAGTCAGCCTCTCACCAAGGAGGGTCCCAGCTAGCAGGGGGAGTATTCATTTTTTTGTGCATAATAAGGAGGCACTTCCGGTGGGTCCGAGCTGACAGCGGGGGGGACGTTTTTTTCGTGAATACGGTGGCCCATTAGGTGGGTCCCAGCAGTCAGGGGGCAAACGTTTTTTTTTGCAAAATACGGTGACCCGTCCAGTGGGTCCCTGCTGTCAGTTGGAGGAATCATTATTTTCCGCGTAATAAGGAGGCACTTACTTGCTGCGGCCGTGGACCCAGCTGAGACTCTCCACGTACAGTATACTTCCGATGGAACTCGTTCCTTGACCATGTTGACCTCGCCGCGTTCTATTGCATGCATGCGTCCATGGGCGTGGTGCTTCCCCACTGTCAGCCTCTCACGTACAGTCATCTTCCGATGACTCTCGGTTGTTGACCATGTTGACCACACCGTGTCGAGCGCACCCAGACTGGAACGACCCAGAGATGGGGAAGATGGGGCAGTGGAGTCGCAGATGGAGAGGAGTGGGAAACTTCACTGGTTTGGGTGCACGGCAGCACAGCCGCGGTGCCGCCAACGGGAGACAGGAGCAAGAACAGAGGTTGAAGAAGGAGCACGGCTATTGGATTAACATCCAATGGTCTAGCTACTAGAATCATTTGTTGATTAAGTTGACAAAGTCGTGCGTACACGTCCGCTTAGCAGGCCCACAAGTCAGTCACCAAATCTGACGGGTCCCAGCTTTCAACGAGATGAATAATTTTTTTCGCAGAACAAGGAGGCACTTCCTTCCGTGCGAAGATACAGCCGGTGGGTCCCAGCTGTTAGGTGGAGGAAACATTTTTTTCAGCTTAATAAGGAGGAACTTTCCTTGCGTGCAACCATGGACCTCGTGGGTCCCAGCCGTCAGGCTCTCCATGTACAGTCCTCTTCCAATGACTCTCGTTTGTTGACCACGCCGCACTGAACACAGCGAGGCGGTGGATGACGGCGAGGCCCCGGACGGGAACGACTCGGAGATGGGAAAACGCGGTAGTGGAGTCGCAGATTGAGAGGAGGAGAAGGGTTATAATTGGTTCTATTGCAATTCACATCAAACTTAGGTTCACAGGACATGTTCATATTCATAGCCAACATTCACTATCAACAACTCAAAAGATTCATATATACACAAGCTCAGCATATCTATGCATCCAAATGATTGATAGATCCCACGACAATATTCATACATAATTCACAAGAAGATTTAGGTATACACATGTTCAGTATGTTTATGCATCCAAATGATTGAGATCACAGCATATATGATCCATGGACGAACTTTAATTACCTAGGGTACAGACTGGTAAATGGTGTTCAATCAGAGGTACTTTTTGCTAAAATTAGTTCTTGTACGACTAAACTTTCGAGTACATAAGAGGCAGCACAGACAATCTGAACTTTGCTTGTAGGTTTATCCTCAAATAGTGGCCTCGTGCCGACGGAGGTTTGAGCAAATTGGCCACTACTTTCATCCAACTAGTTTACTGGCTCATCTTGGTCCTGTATCTCGCCAAAATTCTACATTGCAGACGAGAAAGGAGGTGGTTGAGAAAATGAACCACCCATATTTTTTGTGCAGTTCAACTGAAATGGAGCATCCTTGGCATGTAGACTGATTAAGTCCCAGATGAATATACACGTCAACTAACTTGTCTGGAATCTTTAGACTCCATGCCATATAGTTCGCTACCATATGTGCCGATAACCAAAAGGCACAAGTTGGGACCAAAGACTGGACTGCGTTTTTCTGGGCTATGCACCAAGCAATATTTTTGGCGTTCACTCTCCTAATACTTGGAGTTTGACAATTGGTTGACACCGGTTGATACTCGAATGAATATAGGCACTTCTTGTCAACATCGATGCTTGTCTGAGTGAACTTTGGAGTACATAGGAGCAGCATAAGTACCTGTCACTCTGATCATTTTGTGCAGTTCTACTGAAATCAACCAATGTAATGATTTTCCTGCGGATTCAGGCTCCAAATTACTCCTTTATGGAATCGGCAAACAGTAGCACAATACCAAATTACCAATACATATGATAGGCACAATAATCAGGATAAAGACCAGTACCAACCTGTGTGAGGTAGCATATCAATTACTATTTCCCTTGACTAGAAGCCGAGATAAGCCAAGCGACTGACAGCAAAGGAAGAATGCAAGCGGAGAATAGCGACTGACGAGAAAGGACGGAAGCTGTCGAGGCAATGAAGCACCCAAAGTTTTTGTGAAGTTCCACCAAAATCGAGCATCCCTATTGGCACATATATTGAGAGAGTGAGATTACTGTAATAGTGGTACTAGTTGATGAAACATACACTAACAAATAGAAGCACCCTCATTATCTTAATGGGTAAAGTTAGCAACATAGTAGTCTTGCTTAAAGAGAGGTATTAGTTTATTTAATCAGTGCCAATTAGCTCAACTCAACACTCAAAGCATTGCCATTTATCATAGGTTGCAAAACTTAAAAGTGCAAAGATAAAGGAGTTTCTCATGACAGTAGCACGATACAAATAGAGATGACAGCAAACTAATATGGATGAAGGCCTTAGGCCCGTACCAACCTGAGAAAAAAAGCTTATTGATGTAGTCCCATAAGAGATGATAAAGCACTCACTGGAATCACACAATAGTATATATTTTTGTTCACTTCAAATTTATGGTTGAAATCACTCTTGTTTACCAGTGCTGAGATTATATCGAAAGATTATCAAGAACTTCCAGCAGAGTTAAAGCACTGGCAGGGATACAGTTCATTGTATTGTCTTGTGTAGTCCCACTAACATGTATGATTGGCACAACATGATCCCTGTTTGCACAAGTAGGAACAAGGTGAAACCTTCATTAGCTTAATGAGAAAGGATAGGAAGACATTAGCATATTACTCAAACAGTAGCATCAAATTCATGATGGACAATACGCAAAACATTGCCTCATTGAACCAATGGAAATAAATTGACATGCAAAACAATAGCACTATTATGTCATGACACTAATAATATTCCCTCCCTGCTCCACCACATGATTCACCTCCATAGACAAACATTCACACGTACATGATTCAGCATAGGGTCCTACTGAAGATTTGTTTAACTCCAACACGAAAATTAGGTAGTAATAAATTAGTGGTACTTAAGTGCTCCTAATTAATTAAGTGAGACAGCAGAAGTGGAAGGGCTCCATGGAGGATCGTCTCACATGTAAGGTATTCGTTGCCGGAGCCCTTGAATAGCCTCGACTGAGGCATCTGGCTTCAGCAAGATCGCCTTGGCACTGTTTATTCTTCTTGTTCTTCCTCTTCATGCTATGTTTCTCTTTCTCCTCACCAGTTGGTGAAACCAAGTACATGATTGGCCTTCTAATTCAGAATTGGTTTTGTCAGTGAGGGAGTACAAGTGTACCGGTAAAAAACAGCATTATTTTCTCATGGCAGTCGGAAAATAGAGATGAACACATGCATTAAATATCATTCTTACCTAAAGGAAGGTTATGGCACCAATATGGATGATGAGGATTGGAACACAGATCTCCCTTTGTGCAGTTCCACCAAAATGAACCAACTGTTCCATCTGACATTCCAGTTAAACAGCACAAAAGTCACTTCTTTTAAGAAGAGTTTTGTGTAGTGCACCAAAAGGTCACAACAGCAACCAGGTGAATTGGATATCCTTGTTTGCACAAAAAGGCACAGAGGAAACAGTCAGAGTCTCAAACAATTACAGGCAAAAACATTTGGCTAAACTTGTCAGGGTCTCAAACAATTACAGGCAAAAACAGTGGCATGGCTTCATTTTTACCAGGGACATTATATTAAGAATAGCTAAGGCTGCGTTCGGTTAACAGGTTTGGTGCAGGATTTTTGTAGGAACACAATTCCTACCGTATTCTTTCCCTTCCAACCGTTCGGAACACGGGAAAGGTGAATAGTGTTTCATAGGAAAGCTGGTCTGGTAGTACTGATTCCATCGGATTAGAAACATCCACGCGTTGCTCATTTTTTGGGCGGAAGCCCGAGGCAGGCGCTCGCTGCCATGTGTTAGACAGATTGTTGTGCTGTGTTTGCCGGAATAAAAAAATCAACCTATGTGTGGTACGTGAGGTGAGGACAAGAGTAGTCACTGTGCAGCTGAATAAACAAATAGCACCTCATACTGCCAAGCATGCCACTCTAAAAAACAAATCTGTACATTTCGTAGTCCATTCGAACACATTCTCTTGAGAGTTTCCTCCGGTTCGCTGTTCCATAGTTTTATACCTACATTCCTTTCCTATTCCTCTATTTTCATCAAGACCTATGTTTTTTGCCCCTTTATTCCGACCGGAGCCTAAATATTTGGTATAAGGGCATGGGACAGTGGGTGCACCAGCAGTACAGCACCATGTACGTAAACAGGGGCATAAAGTGGTGATTCATACTTTGTTGCCCCGAGAAACAAACATCCAAGAAACATGTCTGGGTTGGTCCCATTTTTGTTCACTGCAGCCACCTACTCCTATGTGTGGATAGCAAATCTAGTCCTGGTCATACCATTGTGTACAACGTTACCCCTATATTTCCCTTTTCGACCAAGAGACCGGTTGGATAACCAGTTTGTACTACTCTCATCCCCTTTCCTTCATGTTTGTACCAAGTACGATGTACATACTAAATTCCCCCACCCCCACTTTATTTCAATGACAAGTATTTTCGGACAGAGGGAGTACAAGATTCGACTCCATGAAGTAGCTTTACCTCTAACAATAGAAAAAAATGACGTTGGACCATCCAATCGAGAGGGGTTGAGAGGTAGAAAATGATGCACATGCAGCGACGTAGCGAGCTGGGGAAGTAGAGCTAAGGCGGTTTCGAACGAAGATATACCTGAAGGTTGTCGGGATGTGGATAGGTGGGCGGCAGGAGGTCGGATCCGCCCACAGGAAACGACGAAGGGATTAGAGGACCTCCCGCGCCGGTGCACAGCCAGAGATAATGGTGCGGCCGGCAGTGGGTCTCCTCCCTCGCTATCGACGACGGCCTAAACGCAGCCCCCCCTCCCCTTCACCGGCGGAGGGGGATACGTCCGGATCTGTAACCAGCGGTGAGGATAGAAAGCCAGTGTTTTTTGAAGGGAGAAAGATAGGGTTACTACCCCTATCTTGTTTAGATCTAGAGTGGATGAGAGTGTGTGAATAGAGCAGCCCTAGCAAGAAAGCGCGGAGGCTCCGGCCTATATATAAGTAGTGGAGTAGTTTTCCTTTTTCACTCCATCAAAACAATCGTTTAAAATTGTGTACTATACTACATGCCAGGTCACGGGTTTTTTTAGTTGTTGATTGTTTTTTGAGATAGCTACCTGCTTGTTCCAAGTGGTGTTACGGTGTGCCAGGTCACACTTTGTATCGTCCAAGTCTGGTAGTACTACAAGTCCCTCCATTAAATGAACAACCACCCCCTCATAAAAATTGTGAACAAGCCCACGGCTAAAATTAGCGGAAACGCGGGTTGCCCCAACATGCATTATTATTTATGTTTTCTACTCCCTCTGTTCCTAAATATAAGTCTTTTTTATTAGCCACACCTAAGACAAGAATTTTTTTATTAGCAGTGAACCCCACATGTCATAGACACAAAAATTGTGGCAAGATTCCCTTAGGAAAGCCAAAGTGTGTCTAACAATTTGAGCAACTCAGGTTAGGCAAGTGTGGCAACATAAGACAAACTTAGTCACAATCCAAATAGCACCGTAATTTTTTGTGACATGCATGAAAATTTGGTTAGTTAAATTTATAGTCAAAATTTGGCAAGGTGCATCAAATCAACACATGCAAGTATCAAAAGGAAAGTCACGGCATGCATGCATGCGTTGTACTCCCTCCGTTTCCAAATATAAGTCTTTTTAGAGATTGCAACAAGTGACTACTCCCTCCGTTCCTAAATGTAAGTCTTTTTTAGGGATTCCACTACAAACTACATACAGATGTATATATACATATTTTAGAGTATATATTCACTCATTTTGTTTCGTATGTACTCCAGTTCATAGTGAAATCTCTAAAAAGACTTATATTTTGGAACAGAGGGAGTACATACGAAGCACAATATGTCTACTCCTACATACGATGTAGCCCATTTGAAATGGGTAAAAAGAGTTTTATCGAATGCAGTGCTTTGATGTGTCGCGTCAACTCGTACAAGCCCGAGAAATTTGATTACTACGACGCCCTCTCCCTCGCGGACTGAGCTCTGGTGCCTTAACTGCACCTGCCTTTGGTTGCATGACAGGTGGGCCAACCACCTGTTGGGCCCACCTATCATGGACGCAAAGGCAGGAGAAGTAAGTAGAAGCTTTCGCTACACGCTATCCCTCCCGCACGAGGTGGACGGACATGCAGGAGTGGATTCGATACTGTAGAAGTAGGAGGAACATCATTGTTCGTCTTCTTAAAGAAGCGAAGAGCCAAGTGGAAACCGAACGTGGCAGTTGCGAACGCTCGCGTGGTGCGTTCCTTGGAGTACTAGCCAGGCTCTTGCATGAGACAAAATTGCTATTTTTTAACAATTAAACTCCATTATCCATTGGTTGATACTGATTCTGCATAGGTCCACGCGCTTAGCACCGTTTCCTCCTGGGGTCACCAATGTTTATTTGCTAATTAATAGCATTCCATGCAATGAACTAGCCATTGCAAGTCATTAAAAGCATGCACAACTCTCATCTCTTATTGGTTGATACGTATGTCAAGAAACAAAAAACAAGGTAGAAGTTAATGCACCGCGCCTAAGTGTTTTGGGACTATTTGGTTTTCGTAAGATGACTTACACACCTAGATGGAGGGAGTAGTATAGACCTGTAAACCGGAAAGGAGTATTTGCCTTTCTAGAGATTTCAACAAGTGACTAGACTTCAGCTAAAAAAACAAGTGACTAGACTACACCGTGTGCAGTACCCCCTCCCCTCCGGTTTATAGGGTTCAAATCTCAAATCTCATGAACCAAGGCATTTTGCAATTGGAGGAATGTATCTTGTACTTTACAAAACTACCCTAATTAAACTCATGCATTAATTACATAGTTCTCTCGTTTTCCTCTCCGCCTTGGTCGCGGTGCACAATATTGAGGCTAGCCATAATGGGAGTAACTTAGGTAGTAACTTAACACATCCCAAGACAATTTTGCTTATGTGGCAAGTATTTAATGAGGAAAGAGGTGCTTGTGGTAACATAATATGTTACTGTAACATAGCGCTTTCCGAGGCAAAATGAGTCTATGAGATAATAAATGAAGCAATCTATGATACTACTACTATGTTACTTTGCACTATGGAGGTAGTAACTTACACTAGTGTCATATGCATGACACTAGTCTAAGTTACTCCCCACTATGACCAGCCTAAGAGAGTGCTTTGATACGTTTTAGTCTCATGACTAAAAGTAGTGGGACTAAAACTTGTTAGCCTCATCCATGCTTGGATCCAAATACTAAAGAGACTAAAATCAAGTTAATGACATTTCAAAGCATCCGGGCCCGCGTGCCATCCACCAAATCATAGCGAGGTGCAACAGTTGAGACTCACCTGTCACCCCGGTGTGGACGTCATGACCCGTCATATCACAAAACCCACACCTTTACCAGCAGTAGTAAGGTGGCCTCCAAGTTGGATTGGACGAAGCAACCATCATTTCATTGGAACGCTCATTCAAGCCCTTTCTTCCCTTTCTTGAACAAAACCTCACTCCAGGCTACTCACTTCTGCCATTTTTCTTCTCTACCGACGAAGGAAAGGTGGGTGAATCAGTTATGCTGCTATATTTTCATTCCAATAATCTTCTTTTTGTGAAGCACCGACCGATTCTCACATCCTATTCTTTTCCCGTTTTCATTGCGATTGTGGTTTCCTTTCGATTGCTTTTTGTTTGTCAGTTCATTGATCGATCCTGGAGCACTAGGCAAAGAGTTGCCGGCGGACAACCCACTGGAGACAGCGATCTCCAGGAAGCGAGCACCGACCAACGAGTTGACCATGTTGGCGGGCCAACCCATGGAGACGAAGAACTCCAAGAAACAAGCACTGGCCAAAGAGTTGAGGACGTTGGCGGATGAACTCCTCAAAGAAAGTTGGAAGAACAGCAAGGGCCCCACTGTGCCTACCCCAGGAGCTCTGATTGCCACCTATGTGAGGCTCAAGACCGAGTTTGAGGAGATAGTCGCCGTTGAGAAGCAGTATTCCCCTGGCACGGTGATGGCCCCCATCGAGGACGATGAGATGGCCCCGGGAGGGATGAGATCCCCCGGTGAGCTGCACAAGGTAAAAAATAATGGCTTATTACGATAGTTGTGGTTTTTGATTATTTGCAATGTGCTTGCTTTTTGATTATTTGCAATGTGCTTGCTAATATGTTAGTGTTGTGCAGGTGCCGGTGGTTTTCCTTGATGATTCTGATGTTGTGGCCCGTCCTGTTGGCATCGCCCCGGAGATCGATTCCGATACCTCTGTCCATCCTGTGGACATCGCCCCAGAGATCGATTCCGATGTCGCGGTCAGTCCTGTGGACATCGCCCCAGAAATCGATTCCCATGCCGCTGTCAGTGCCGTGGTCATTGCCCGAGAGATTGATGACAAGAAATAGTTGGTCGCGCTAATCCTTCAGGGTAGTTTGCATTGCCCTGTGTTTAATTACCAGAACGATGCGTGTTATCAAACCATCTTAGGGCTAGTGCACTGTCTTGTGTGGGCGGATCTTGCTACTTTTGTTTGATAGTGAATCATGCGATGAATCATGCGAACCCTCTCCGAGTTATGGAAACAAATGTATCCTCACCAACTTTTGATGTAATATATGGCATGCTTAGATGTAAGTTTGAACTGTTTTTCGTATTAGTAGGGCTTGTTTGATGATTCTTGGTGTTAGTAGTCTAGCTACTGTGCGAGCTATGGTACTTGCAAAACACTCATCGAAGAGAAACGTTAGGGATGATGAGCTCATGGTACCCTTATACTTATCCCTCGTCGATCGACCAATAGCCCTAGCTCCTAAAATTGTAGGCTTAGCGACCGATCAGACAATAGTCGACATACATTCAGGCCTCATTTGGTTCATAGGGTAGGAAAATCGTAGCAAAAGTACAGAGAACGTGCAACACAAAATCATAGCAGTGCAGAGATGTACTCCCTCCGTTCCAAAATAGATCACCTAGGCGGGCTAGTTTGGCCTATAGGGTTTCAGTGATATGACGTGGTATAGTGCCGTCCAGTCTTCGCGTGTGGTAGCAGTATTGCGGGTACAGTAAGTTTTCTTGAAGAAGCGGAATTCAACGAAGTCATGATGGTTCCTTCGTCCGAACAACTTACGGTGGGAAAGGTTGGGCCTGCGATACGACCAGGGTAGACTAGGATAATTTTGTGCATGGCAGGTGGACCAAGATGGTCGACGTCCCACATGTCGGTGAATGAAAGTATTCTTTCCGATATAGAGGACGAGCAACGAGTATTCATTGTTTATTTTTTATGAAAGCTATTGTCTCCACTATTACTCCTTGACTTTGTCAATGCCTCTCTCTCCTCCACATAAGCGGGGACTACTTGCTATGAATGCAGCGGGCAGCTGGCGTCTTGAGGGGCTAAGGCGGTGAGAGCAGGCTCCGAAAGCGGTCCGGACTCCAGCATGGCCCACCTCACATTATCACCATATATTTCTTGGAGTCCGTGCGCGGCGGGCGGGCAATCTCTTCTGCCTCCCCCATTTCTCTCTTCTCAGCTGACGCCCGCCGAGCAATTAGATTTCGGCTATCAACAGTTTATTCAATTACGGTCCTACATGTCAGTGAAATTGCAAGACAATGCGTGTCCCCTTTGGTGAGTGGCGTGCGAGCCGGACTGTCGGGTTGCGACGCGTATGAGTCGTAAGTGTGCCGCCTTTTCCTTTAGAACTTGCAAAGCGTAACATTTTCGCGCGATTGATCGATAGAAATCCAGAACAAAATGATGAGGGCGGTGCTTTCCTGCTCGTTAGGCGGGCTAGTTCGAGTGATATGACATGCTACAGTGCCGTCCACTTGCTCCATTTTTATTTAAGCAAGAGTTTACACTCGTACGCGGGAGGAGTGTGAAACACCGTGGATCTGATTTTGATCGAGGGATAACTATTCCCTGCCAAATAATGGAGGATTGTTAGCGATTATAGCATGATAGTTAGGGCATCTCCAGCGCTGGCCCACAAATTTACACCGACATCTGTCCAAGGACACTGATGGATGCCATCCGATGATGCCCGCATACCTTTCGACAACTATATGAACTAACTGGAGGAAATTCGTGCAAACAAAGCAAATTTCAAATTAACCGGATGAAATTCATTACATTTCGAAAACTTTTCCTACAAACTGGACGAAATTCATTACATATTTCGCACAAACCGTACTAAACCTACTGTAAACCTAATCTAAACGATCGTCGGCGCCCGACCAGCATGTCCGGCCATGAACCCGAGAAAGCCGGCCATTGCCTTTGCCTCCTCCTCATCCGCCTCGATAACCTCCTCCTCGGCTGGAGCACAAGGTTATGAAGATTTCTGCCTCCATGTCATCGTCAAGCGGCTAATCGGCCGCCGATGTTTACCCCACCAAGCTTGGCATCGACTGAGTGGAGTAGCGGTGGCCTTCCCGGGACCATAGCGGCGGCGACCTACCATGTACTACTCTTCCTCACCGCCGGCTACGCCCGTGCACGCGTACCGGCTTCGTGGTCATGGCGGCGGAGGGTGGCTCGGGGGGTGCCGGCGATCTCCTTCGTTTGCTCCTACGACAGTACGTCGAAGAGAGCTTTGGAGCGCGCCCGGAGCGGAGCCGCTGATGTCCCTCGTCTACTCCTACGACAGTATGTCCAAGAGAGCTTTGGAGCGCCACGTGGCCATGGTTGAAGTGGTGCCGACAGAAGGAAGGGACCGAAGGAGAATAAGTGTCGGTCTCTGGCTATGGCTGGGAGCTGGGGCTCAAGTTAATATAGCGGGCGAATGGCAATGAGCCGCGGCAGACGGATGGACAACTGGCACCGGAGTAGGTTCGTCGGGCGTGATTGCGGATGCTGCTTCAGTGACTTAACTGCAGATGCGTTTGGGTGACTGACATGTGGGCCCAACGGGCGTCTGGCCCGCATGTTAGTGACACACCAATTGCACCTGTAGTTAAGTCCAGTGAATGCGGCATTGACATTCTGGAGAGACGGTGACCGTCTCAGGCGCATGCAGACTGTTTGACTGGTCAACCATACAAATACGGAGCTATACGCTGAGCCAGCGACCGTATAATCACCATATCTCGTATACAATGATCAAAGTGAGCTATCAAGACAAATTCGATGACCGCCAATGCATTTTACTCGGTAATAAATGACCAGGATTGAAGGGGAATCCTAATTTGCTTCGTCTTCTGTCCTTGAGCTCTTGACAAACCAATGCACTATACGGTTGTCCGGCCACTCCACCCCAGAGCTCTCACCAAGCGTCGCTCATGCCACCGCGCCGCACACTAACCGGTAAGGCAGCGATGGCATCCCGTCGCGCCGAGTTCCTCGCCGCCCACGAACGCACACAAAATGGTAGGGAAGCGATGGCATCTCGTCGTGCCGAGTTCATTGCCGCTCGCGACCTCACACCTATGTGGGAGGAATTTGAAGATGCCAAGGCCAAATGGGCGGTAGAGCAAGAGGCGGCCAAAGCCGCACAGAGGGAGCGGAAAAGTCAGAAAGCACTCAAGAAAAGAGAGGCCCAGCACCGCAAGAAAAGGACGCACGCGCTGCTGCGGAGAGGTCGGCGGAGATCCAAGCATGGTGGGGTGTCACCGACAAAGCCGGGAAGGAGAACGACGGCGTCTGGCCAGCATGTGAGAAGTAGTAGTACTAGTAGTTAGTGTGTGTGTCTGTGTCTGATTACGAGCATGTACTAGTACTACTAGTTACTACTATAGTTTTTAGAGCAAATTACCAGTACATTAGCCTAGACTAGTGGAAAAATTCCTATCCTATGCATCAAATGGCATCTCTTTCTCTATAGGAATTGAGATGCATGTCATCTCATTTCCTATGATTTTCATATTCCTATCCTATGAACGAAAGGATGCCTCTGTTGGAGTAAATACTGTAGCTAGCAGTACTGCTGGTACAGTAGTTTTCTTCAAGAAGCGGAATTCAATGAAGTCATGATGGTTCCTTCGTCCGAGCAACTTCAAAGTGGGAAGTGGGCCTGTGATTTGACGGCTCATTATTCATTGTTACTACGGCGCGACGACCTGGGTGACTCTCCCTTGGAGTTCTGCGTGCATGGCAAGTGGACCAGGATGGTCGACGTCCCACATGTTGGCGAATGGAAGTATTCTTTCCGATATCGAGGAGCAAGGAAACCGCGTGGTATAGTATCACTACTGATTGGTTCACAAAAAAATAGTATCACTGCCAATTTATAATTATTTTTTATTTATGATGAATGGTAGCGTTTCAACTCTTACGACGAAGGGTGCCAAACATGGCACGTGTTGGATGTCCCACACGTCAGCGAAAGGAGTGGACATGAACAGCATGGTAGAGCCCAGCATAAAAAAACAGCGTGGTAGAGCATCTCCACTTCTTCCACTTCTGGGTCAAAGACCACACGTAGTAGTACTTAGTTGTATGAACGATACAAAGTGCGACCTGGAGAGAAAGACACGTCTAGTTGGAAGGTCTCGGGGCATACACGTAAACAAATATAAAAGTTAATATGTGCCTCCAACTAATATAGTAGTAGTAGAGTACTTAGACACGTACTCCATAACATCACCCTGCATTGCACGTACAACATTTAGTGGTAGTACGTAGTAAGAGACAAATGCCGCCCAAGAGTTCCCTTCTCGACCTACTTTTGGGTGTTTGGTAGAGTGTATAGAGGGTGCATGAGTCCATAGTAGTTTAGCACAAATACACTAGAAGCATGCATGAAGAATGCATGCATGAAGAGGGAACAACTATGCTGAGACGAGAACGCAACCAAACACACCCTGTATGCCACACATGTTCATACCATTTGTGCCTTTCTACTTCACTTACCGCGCTACATTACTCAGGTTCGTACGTCCACTCCTGGGTACATGTCCGTCTCGTAGTTCCAGTGCCACGTGTTCTTCATATAGATGGAACAATCGTTGCATAACACGTGCGCCTTGATACTAAATGTCTCGCGTGTTGGCAAAAGGATGAACAAAGCTCACGTATAAAAAATAGAGTGGAAGAACATAGATTCTGGACGACCGAGAAGGAGCAAGGAACCTCATGGTGGAGCGTCTGCACTCATAATATTTAATATTATTCAGCGATATAAAAATAACCAATCATCTCCACAGTGGACTGGAAGAGTACGAAACACGGCAGCCCAGTGTAGTTACATCATACTAGTACATGGCTAACCCATGCTATCACCATATTTTTTGGCTTCCATGAGACACCTATCTCTAGAAATCCAGCAGCCTCTATCGCTTCTCCCTCCTCGTCTCTATCAAAGTGCGGCGGGCTGGCGTTTTTGCCGCCTATTGAGGTCGGTTAACTATCACATGTTAGCGACATGCCAAGAGCATTCTAAAAAAATTCCTTTCACGTTCCGTTTTCAAAAAGAAAAAAATCCTTTCACGTACAAATTTTCCTGTATGCTTTGAGCAACTTGCATGTCCTATACTGGTCCTGTTTGATACTCTAACTTAGCTAGAGGTTAGACTAACTCATGACTAACCCTGAACTAACTGTACCCAAAGAGGTGTTTGGTTGACAGGGTTAGATTGACAATAAATGCACTTCATGGAGAGAGAAAAGTGATTTTTCACTGGTCCCAATGAGAACTATCTCCAGTTAGCACCTCTTGGGTTGGATAGTTTTTTTGGTGGGTTCGGTGCAACTTGCTCCAATTTAAACCCTCATGCTTGGATACTTTAGGGCTATTTGAGCCCCAACCAGCTCAAACTAACTCTAACCCATGGATCCAAACAGGGCCTATGGCCAGTCTCGACACGGAGTAGTCGCGTGCACCGGCAAATGTGATCTCCCAGCAATATCTCGAGTCCAAACCTCACCCATCTACATATATCATCGTCTGCGGCAAGAACATAGCAACACCAAAATCCTACCAGCAACTGCTGCAATGCACCCTCCTCACGACAGCCAGCCATCGACGGTGTCAGACTATGATTCAGTTGCTGTACTACTCCTCTTTGTTCTGTTTCATGTTTTTGGCGGTTTTGTTCTTGTGTCTAAGCGGCACTCTCTCGGCCGTCCCACCACTTCAAAGCCGGCACCAGTGAGAGGTCGCCTCCGCTCTGGCCGAGCATTAATGCGGCACTGACGCTCCAGGCGACGCTGACCGTTTCACGCGGGAAGCGCGCACTGGCAAGGGAGTATAGGTTTTGAACCGTTTCAGGTGTAGTAGTAATGGTAGTTTGCAAAACTACTCAATTATTGCACTCGGTTTCCTAAGAAATTATGGTAAAAATGTTACTCCACAGCCCGCTTCCCTTCTCCTTCCTGCTCGTGATTTACGTGGCCATGTTAACGTGGTTGTGTCAAAAAAATGTCACTTCCTGCTCGTGATTTGCGTTATATAATTACAAGCAAGATTCTCGTGCATTGCACGAAACATCAATATGCATTTTTTTACAAAACACCTGTTGTGATTGACCCATGCAGGAGTAATCCCATTTGTAAAAACTAATGATATATCGAGAATTTTATCGGAAAACTGGTATCTCAAGAATGTCATCGAAAAAATGAAAGATGAGAGATAAGGCGAGGGGGAGTGGAGCGTGGTGGTGACTGGCGGACGGAATGGGCGGAGGCATGGGGATGGACGGCGCCGGCAGGCGGCAGCGGCCACCATGCTTGCTAGATTGTTCCAGAGACTTATTCCTTTTTTAATTGCTGAGCAATGAGGTTGCGGGAGATAATGATGTGGAGAGAGGTGCGGGTATCTTTTGTAAAATTATCATAGTTTTCTTCCTATCTGTCAGATATAGATCATACGGTCTGTAATACAAGATGGCAGGCACACCATCATCGCCAACTCATTTTTTTATAAGGGTATAAAGATGATAAGTTTGCTGACTACTAAAGTAAAGTGGAATCTGTCCATGTTATGCAAGTAAATAAAGGTGATTGTTTATCATACGGGTAAGGTTGGATGAAGGGTGGTAGGAACAAATGCTCCGCCTAGAGCATGTGTGTGTGACATGGAGTCTTAGTGTGTGTGGTGTGTGTGTGTGTGCGTGTGTGTGTGTGTGAGAGAGAGAGAGAGTGAGAGAGAGAGAGAGGAGAGAGAGAGATGGAGTCTTAGTTTGTGTGTGAGAGAGAGAGAGAGAGAGATGCAGTCTAA
>NC_041383.1:757415814-757416422 GCF_002162155.2 Triticum dicoccoides | reverse complement strand
TGTGAGTGTGTGTTTGGCCCATCCAGGCGGAAGTTATGTGCACAAAAGAGGAGAACGACTCGATGTGGCGTTGGGATTGAAGGTAATTAACTACGTATGGAGACATAGAGACCTTGAACGTGCATGTGTGAGAGGTATACATGTATACGCGGGATGTGTGTGTGTGCGCGCGTGCATCACTACTAGGAAAAGGGCTATAGATAGGATTGATACTAATGGCGCACCAGGTAAGTAGTGCGCCACTCCTATATACTAATGGCGCCCCGGTTAGAGGTGCGCCATTAGTGTGGAAGACACTAATGGCGCACCAGGCACACGGTGCGCCACTAGTATTGATTTTTTTTTCCATTTTTCCATACACTCTAATGGCGCATGGTGCCAAAGTGCACCATTACTAGTTCTACCAAGTAATGGCGCACCTTGTAAACAGTGCGCCATTAGTATATAATTTTTTTTTACTTTTTTGCAAAACTGCTAATGGCGCACCGTGTATATTTTCATGGACACTTTTTGATCTCGATCTCGATCCCACCCGCAGCCTCCCCCGCTAGCTCCACCGCCACCGACGACCCACCGCAACCCTCCCCCGCTCCACCGCCGCCGACGAG
>NC_041383.1:757300731-757413927 GCF_002162155.2 Triticum dicoccoides | reverse complement strand
TGCGCCCCCGCCCGCCTCCTCCTCTCTTCTCCCGCGACCTCCCCTCTACCCCCTCTCAACCGCCCCGTCCCCTCAGCGCCGCCCGCCTTCTCCCCGAACCCTAGCTCCGCCGGCGTCGGGGACGACCACCTCGTCGGCCTCACCAGGCCGCAGGCCCTCCCCTTCCTCCGCCCCTGCAGCGCAGCAGCAGCAGTAAACAGCCAGGTAAGATGATGATGCATTTTCATTCAGTCTTTCTATCCAGTCTTTCTATTTGTACTACTTTTTTGTTGTGAAGCTAAGATGATGATGCTATTTTCTTATATGGTGAAGATATACTCTAGTTCTCTTTGTGCTGTGTCACTTTGTTTTTCAAACGTATTTATTTGAGCCAAAGTCACTTGGAGGCCCAACGTATTTCAGTGTGTGTCCTCTGTAAACGAGGCATTTGACTTGATTGATCCTGGAAGGCAATGTATTTTGCAATCCATCTTCGTAGGAAGGAGTATGACAAGAACATCGGTTAGATACATGGGCTACTGTGGATGAAAGTGTGGTATTTATACTCTGCCTTCGACAGAGCGCAGAAGCCAAATACTTGAAACTATTATCTGGTAGGAGATTTATTTTAACAAGATAGAAGAAAACACCCAAGATGATAGGTAATAATACATTCATGTCTAAGACCATCGAGTGGTTGAACCATATGTGGTGTGCCTATATATGCCTGTATATATTGCCCGTGGTTCGCCTAAGACACGACAAAATCACCATATGTGACTGAAAATATGGAGAAGAACCAGGGGCTTCTTGAGAGCAACCAGACAAACATTAAGTGAAATTAATTAGATTGTGTGTATAGTAGTACTACTAGTTTTTCCTGGCGTTTTTGCTGATGAACCATACGACATTAAGTGAAATTAAGTAGAAATTATAGTACTTTCAGTTTCACAAATCAAGTTTCAGTTTGACAACCAGCTCAACACTAGCTACATACTGCTGCCCAATACTAGCTCTTTAGAGGGTATACTGCTTTCTTTTCTTATCTTAAAACATGCTACAAGGCGCAAAGCATGGATAGTTGCCTTTTGGGTGCATCATCCCACTAACCCGGCCCGGCTGATTGCCTTTCGGGTGCGAATCAGCCACGCGACATGTTTGATCGACCGTGTCGATCCTTGTGCTTGCTGGGTTGGATATGGATGATGACTAGATGCCAGCTGCGCGCTTCTTCTTCTGGTCTGACCTGCACCGCCATTAATTAGTGTTAACTGTACTAGTATAATCAACTTCAAAGAGTGTCACACTCAGTTCAGCATCTGGCAGACCAAGTGGCACTATCAACTTGTCTTTATCTCCATTTTTCTTGAGCACACACCTATCATGTATCATGTATGTAGTAGCAACATGCTGATGGGGAGGTGTAGCAGGATCATGACAAAATGTGTTGCTATCTTATTCCAAGATGCACATTTTCTCTCAAACTGACATGTTCTTAATATGGACTCTGTTTGATGATAGAGGTGTAGCAGGATCATGACAAAAATAGCTGTTATCTTATTCCAAGATGCACATTTCCTCTGAAACTGACTGAACTGTTCTTAATTTTGCAGGTAGAGGGCAAGATAATTTGTTGGTTGTTTGCTGTCAAGTTGTTATTACTTCCATTAGGGCATCTGTTGGTTCATTAACCTTTCTAATATCTGCATATTTCAGGTTTCCGAGGAGGTAAAGGAAGTGAAGTTCAGACAGTGCAGCAGCAGCAACACCTCCAAGGCGAGAAATATGTTCCTATTTATCTTTTTTTGCTCAAGTTCTTCAGTACATCATATAATATAGATAAGTGCAGATCAAGTGGTGCAATCATATACATCTGCCACTTAAGTCATCCTTCCCTTGATGCCTTTCGATGTCACACAATAATGTTTGTTGCAAGAACATTCTACTCTTAGTGTTTGTTTGTTTACTGCATAAAAATATATAGTTTTGCTGCTGTTATGCCTGTATTCACTGCTGCTGCTGCTGTACTTGTGATGATGTTGTAGGTACCTCGAGAGGCCCTTGAGTATGTCGGAATGTCGATTAACTTCCGTTCCGGCAAATTCGGGTACTCCATATGTCCTATTTTCAGCAAAGGTAATGCTGAAATTTTCCGTGAATTTTAGCATTACTTTACTAAAAATAGGACACATGGGGTACTTGCGACTAATGCCTGTTATCATGCATGTTTTATGATCTGTTGTAAGGGTACTAATTGGTCTCTTCTGCTGCTTTATCATAGATGGCGGGGAGCAGCCACCACCGGTCTGCGACACCGCAGTACGAGTTGGATGCTTCCGAGTTCTTCACTATCATACTTGAGGCTTCAGTATCATCCATGACGCGGGTATATAAAACGAGAGATCTTCCCTTCACCCATCTAATTATGATATATGTTGTTTGCTACATCACTCATTGTCCCAAACTTCAGAGGCTGCCTAACAGTTTTATGAACATGCTGATGGGTGAAGATCCGCCAAATAATGTGAAGCTGCGACAGGCCGGCAGCGGGTTTCGCGGGCAGTGGGATGTGCAGTTGGTGATCAAGAAGGGCCACATGTACTTGTCTCGTGGGTGGGAGAAGTTCTACCGTGCCTACGACCTGCAGCTGGGGTACTTCCTTGTCTTCAGGTACGACGACGACGCCAACATGCTCATCGTGAAGGTGTACAACAAGACTATGTGTCGCATGCTCTACGTTGCCAATGATGATGCCGGTACATTCGGCCTCTTCTTATTCCTCTACATTTGTCTTTGTCTCACATCGATTGTTAACGGTCATTGTTGCATTTTGGACAGGTAATGGGAGCAGCAGCAGCGACACCGGCTACAGCCAAAGCAGTAGCGACTATGGCTGTAGCGAAAGTAGCAGCGATTCTGGCTGTAGTGCAAGCAGCAGCGATTCTGGCAGCAGCATAGACAACAAGAAGGATGATCCGGACTGGAGTGCGGGAGAAGAGGAGTAGAGTGAGGATGAGGAGCTGCAGGATGATGATGGGCATCAGGCTGAGGATGACCTAGCACTGGTGTTGGCTGACCAAGGGCAAGAGATGGTGGTGGCTGACCATGGGCAAGAGATGGAGGTGGCTGAGGATAACCTAGCGATGGTCGTGCCTGAAGGTGGCCTCGCGATGGTGGTGGTGCCTGACAATGACCACGCACCGGTGGTGGCGCCGGTGATCCCACAGTTGGGTGACATGACCACGCCAATTGTGGTAGAAGACTACATCCCACTGCCTCCACTGCCTCCACCGCCTCGCCGCTCTAGGCGCATCAGGGAGAGGAAGGAGAAGAAGGAGAAGAACAATGCATGAGAACTGAACTTTGTCAGGTATGTCAGATCTCGTATAGGTTAGCTATCCAAAATGATATATATATATATATACTTAGTTACCTATGTTATCTCTAATATGCTTAGTTTCCTATAGGTTAGCTTCATTTTTACCTAAGTTGGCTCTAATATACTAACTTAGAGCTTATATGCTTAGTTTCCTATAGGTTAGCTCCAAAATAACTTATGTTAGCACAAAATGATCAAGTTTACATAATAAGCTTATAGTCTTTTTCTTATTCTTCTTCTTTTCCAAAATGACATAGGTTAGCTTCATTTTACCTAAGTTGACTCTAATAGACTAACTAAGAGCTTATATGCTTAGTTTCCTATAGGTTGGCTCCAAAATAACTTATGTTAGCACAAAATGATCAAGTTTACATAATAAGCTTATAGTCTTTTTCTTATTCTTCTTCTTTTCCAAAATGACATAGGTTAGCTTCATTTTACCTAAGTTGGCTCTAATATACTAACTTAGAGCTTATATGCTTCGTTTCCTATAGGTTAGCTCCAAAATAACTTATGTTAGCACAAAATGATCAAGTTTACATAATAAGCTTATAGTCTTCTTCTTATTCTTCTTCTTTTCCAAAACTCTTCTTATTCTTCTTCTAGTGTTCTTCTTCTTCTAGTATTCTTCTACTCTTCTTCTTTTTCTTCTTCTAACTTCTTGTTTATCATTTTGCAGATTTGATTTAATTGACGGAAGCTTGCATGGATGGAGTGCTTCTTTTCCATTTGTGTTTTTATTTTGTATCAATGTGAAACTTTTGTGAATTGATGGATAATGGTGTTGGATGAACAATGTGAAACTTTTGTAATATGTAACGACGGAACTATGTGTTGGCTATGTATGTATATATGATGAAACTTGTGTGTTGGATATGATTGCTATATGGATGCTTGTTGTATATATATGTGTTGAATATCTCATATGTGAAATAGTGACCTGAGATTAAGAAAAAACAAAAAAAATTGTTACTAATGGCGCACTACCATGTGGTGCGCTATAAGTATAGCAGATAATAGTGGCGCACTGTGGGCAATACTAATGGCGCACTGCGTGGTGCGCCATTAGAATACCAGATTATAATGGCGCACATGTGGTGCGCCATTAGAAAAAGATTCTAATGGCATGAGGCTAGTGGCGCACCGGCAGTGCGCCATTAGAAGGCAAAACTTGTGCGCCACTAGCATGCCTTTTCCTAGTAGTGCATGATCGAGATAAAAGAAAGAAGACATAAGTCCTAAGATCAACGACATGGGAGAGAAGGATCGGTATGACAATATGCATGCATGTGAGAATGCAGGGAAGAAGGCCCGACAATTGAGCATGTGTTTTTGTCTTTAAGACATAGTGGCGTGGGCTGGATCATGCATCTATGGCGAGCAGAGGGGGTGAGGCGCAACGATTGTGCAAGAGAGATCAACCTACAAATGCATATGTATGGATAGACATATATAGTGTGGGTGATAGGAAGCAAGACTCCGTGCGAGAAAGAAATGTTGACGGAGAAACTACAGATAGATACAGAGATGGAGATGCTAGCTAGAGAGACATCCGTTAGATTGGGCATCGGAGATGACCGTCGGGTGGTTCAAAGGGTGAAGTTATATATGTGTGTGAGAGGGCACTTGACTGCATGCATGTAGAGAGCAACATATGTAGTGTGCGTGATAGGAATCAAGAGTGAGGGCGAGAAAGAATTTTGATGGAGAAACAGATAAATAGAAAGATAAAGATGCTAGCTAGTGTGCGCTAGAGATAGGAGTCGAGTGGATCAGAAGACTGGGTTATGTGTGTGGGTGTGAGAGAGATAGAGAGAGGGTGCATGTGAGTCACATACAAACAAATATCAGAGAGAAATGAGATCCAGAGAGACGGAGTTTTGTGTCTGCGAGAGAGAAAGATATTTCACAATGAGAGTGATAGCTAGAGAGACATATGAGGGAACGCAAGATATCTCTAGGGAGAGAGGGTGTGTTTGAGCGACATACAAGAGAACAATGGAGAAATATGAGACCCTGGGAGACAGAGTTTGTGTTTGTGTGTGAGAAAGAGATATTGAAGAGGAAGAGTCGTAGGTTCTCATATCTAAGGAGCAAAAGACATCTCTGTATGAGGGATGTGCGAGTGGCACACATGGGAATAGTTGAGAGAAATGAGACCCCGGGAGACAAAGTTTTGTGTTTGTGTGAGAGAAAGAGCTTCCACATGGAGAATCATAGCTAGAGACACATAGCAGGGAGCGAGATATACCTAGAGATAGATAGAGTGATGAAGGTCGATGGAGAGAGTACCGTCAGTGTGTTATGAAGATAAAATATCATTGTCGACATACAAGTAGCACGAGAGATGCCTGAGAGACGATGAACGCGTATAGGTCCAGAGAGATAGTCCTATATAAGCATGAGTGATAGCTATATGAGACGAATATCTGGATTAAAGGGGATTCAAATATTTAAACTGGAGATCACCGACATCGATAATATCATAACGCAAATTGGTGTATCAAACATGCATATTCATTTGAATTTGGGCACACGTGTAATGTTATATAGTTTATCAATATTGGTGATCCATAGATTCTTCAATTACAAACAATGCATGGTTTATATGCAATTAGTGTCTAAACAGGATTACACTATATGTTGCGTGTGTGAAACACATTATACATGTTCGATCAGTTAAAAAAACCCGCATGAAACACACATTAATTGGAGATAGTTAGCGAGGAATGCATACACTGGATTTCAACATAAAGTGGTTTCAAATATTTGAAAATCCAAATTGATAGATACAACCTTATGAATCTGAGATCATGCCATTTGTAAACCATATTTATGTATAAATGGTGTTGTGCTTTTGAAAGTATATATGTAAAAAAAAGATGTATATAGAATGTAATTCCAATTGAAAATGGATCCCGCCCGAAAAAAATAGTAGAATACAAACGGGATTCGAACTGAGTTGGCACGGTAAACGTGCACTATGCAAAAATTGAACAAAGCGGGGAAAGTCGCAGTAATCGCCCGAAACCAAAATCTGTGAGATGGAAATCACTATTGCCTATCCCTGCCGCGCAAAGCCTATCTGCTGGATTTCTATAGGTTTCGATGGGGGTAGGTTCGTAATTTCACCCAAACGTGACGTAACCGCCTCTCACAAGGATTCATACATGGTGGGCGCCAAAACACAGTGTGCCCTCGGCCGAAATCGACTCCCTCCCTGATTCATATTCATACACGGTGGGCGCCAAAAACAAACTCTCGTCGGTAAATATTCGGTGTATGCGAGATTATCGTCCTATCCCCAACCGACTAATGTTGTTGTGATGTATTAGAAATTTGAAACGGGGGCTAAGTTTGTAAATTTCCTCGCATTTGAGACAAGCGCGCCCTGGCTACATGGTTCCCCCTTCCTCTCTACCTCCATTTTCCCCATTCATACTCTGTGGGCGCCAAAAACACCCTCTCCACCCCACCCTCCTCCGTCCGCCACCTTCCGCCACCCCATCCACCGCCGTCCTCCTCCACCATGCTGCGACGCCGCCGTCCATTACAAGAGATCGACCTCTTTCATCCACGCCTTCGGACCGGGATCCTTGCATCCTGTCCTCTCGCTTCATCCCCGCCGTCGTCCACCTTGTCGGCGCCGCTCCTACGACCGTCTCGTCCACCGCGCCCCGCCGCCACCGTCTACCCTCCTAGATCTGCTTCCACGCTGCCGACAGCCATCGCTACCGCAGCACCGTCAAATTCTCCCCAGATGCATACACGGCGCCGCACCGGAGCCGGTACTCTTTCGTATCTGCTCAACTTATTTATCGCAGCAAGAAAATAGATCGCCACTGCTTTACTCTGATTTCTTGTCTTGGTTGCGAAGTTTCCTTTGTCCGGTTTGCACCTTCAGATCTGCCATGGCACGCTCAACACTATACTCCCAATGCTTATGGTTTTCCCCTTTTATATTCCACACTAGTTAAATGAAAGTAGACTAAATTTCAAAATTGGGTCAATCGATTTTTCAGAGCTTGCCGGAGTTCGCCGGTGCGATCCAAGGGGCTCGGGTGGTTGTGGAGCCTCGCCAAACGAAGAAAACTCGACACGGGTGGGGGTGGGGTGGCGGAGGAACACAGGCGGTGGGGGCCTGTGGTCCGGCCGGCGGCCCGTGCGATGTTCTGCATGGGAAGAATCACAGACGAGGAAGAAGAAGGGTTAGGAGACGTAGGATCTTCACCCAACCGCCTGAAATGGTCGAGAGACAGCTGGGAGTTGCATTCTTAATGTGCTCTAGTTCATCATGTGTGGGCACTGTGCAACCAACATTTTATTATCCAAAATCTGCTTGCTCTTCTTTACCATGTTCGATAGTGCTGGCCTGTACGCGATCGATAGGCTTTCAATTACAAGCGGCAATACAACACCGTATTTTCAAGCGAGTTCCACTTTCCCAATTTATATATCGTGATTATGGTGTACCCCTGTTATGTACACTATGATCTGCCTAGTTGTTGTGTGCTCTTGTTATCATGGTTTGGCAATAAACTATCTATACAGTATATTATGAACGTATCATCTGCCAGCTATCCTTACTTCTGGAGCCTATTTTTTTGTGTACTTGTGCCAGATTATATAAATGCACGCACGATATTACAGCACACATGAGCTCTCTCATCAGAATCCAGTGATAGCACATAAGTGTTTACAGGGGCGCCCCAATATTAGAATATCATCTGCATTACAAAGATAATATCACAACTATTTATGTTTTCATGGTTCTCAGATATTATACGCAATTACAGTGAATATCAGAATCCGCGCATCATAAGAATATTGTGGAACACTGCAATGACTTACAAAATTGGCACCAAGGCATTGAGTGCCATTTTGGAAGCCATGAAACTCGTACGCTCCCCACCTGTTGATTCTTGTTCAGAATATCATTCTAATGACTATTCTAACCTCGAGGAGTCAAAGGCAGATGGCCTGTCCTGTTCACCCATCAAGGTGCCTATTCTAATTTGGCAAGGTTTTATTGATTGCGCGTATCTTGCATATGTTATCTTCCATTTCTTCTACTTTGTTGCACCACCATCTGCTTAGTTTACTCATCATATAACTTGAGATGCTATGCCCATCCATTATCAATACATATTCCATTTGTCGTCATACCATGTTTTTCCACTCAAATGATGTTCTTGTGCATCAGACATCAAAAAGGAAGAGGGTGATTGCCGAACCTGAAGGAGCACCGGCAAAGTCCTTGAAAACGTGGTGGTGCCAGAGAAATCAGGCAGCGCCCCACTTATATTGGATGTACAACCAGTGACACAAAACATAGGACCGACTCCAGCAGACTGTACCCATACTTCACTGGCCACACCACTAGCCCCACCACACAGGACCTGCACTCCAGCAAAATGTATACCGATTTCATTTGCCATAGCACCAGTCGTACCACAGAAAAATCCCACTCCAGCAAAAAGTACAGCAAGTCCACCGACCGAAGACCTATCCCAACTGCAGAGACGGCCAAATCCTGCAAATTGGAACCCCATTCCATTTATTCCCAGTTTAAAAGACAATGCTTTCAATGTTGTTAGGGACTACGTGCATATATTCCCATCATGGGAAGATTATAGAGAAGACAAACACCATTTTCACATCTTCCTGTCCAACTTACGTGTAAGTGCTATTATTCATGGTTATTATTTTCCTGTTTTCTGCTGATCGAACACATCAATGATTTACATTACATTGTTGTAACTAGGTGAGGGTCAATCTGGATAGTCATGACGAGCAAAGCTTGCTTGTGCTTTTCAAGGAAGCATTGCAGCAGTATCGGTGTTACCTGAGGAAATCAGACTTTGATGGCAAGTCTATAAACGAATTTCCGATGAAGTCTCTTGTGCTAAATTTAGAAGACATTGAATGGAAAAACCTTGTTATGCACTGGTCTCGTTTCCAGGATGAGGTACTATCTATGAAATCACATGACAATTTGAACTTCTACTTTTCCGCATGTACCTTACGGATCTTTTTTGCAGGAAATCAGCTCGAAGAAGAATTCCGGTTTGAAAAGAACGACATGATATCGCAAATATGATGCCCGCTGCTTTGCTCTTGATAGTACCTGTTGTCCTGTATCACTGTACTTGCATACATACCTGGTTCATTATGTGACAGCAGTATGCATGATAGCTTGCTTATCAATTGTTCGCTCCAAATTATCTGATCTGTATGAATGGTTACATTAGTGTAGAATATATCCAATGCCAATGAATTTTTTTAGCTCTGCATTGTTCTTGTAAGTACATGTTGTCCTTTATCAGTGTACTTATATTGATAGGTAGTTGTTCATGTACCATCACTATGCAGCTTATTTTCCTTTGCCCTCCATTTTCTACACATCAGATCTATATTTACTCTTGCCATAAGGTTGGTACTGAAGAAGTTTAGCTGTGCATTGCTCTTGGCTGTGCCTTTTGCCTGTATCGCTGCACATACATTTATAGCTACTTGGTTATGTAGCATCACTCTTCATCTTACCTTAAGTATTCTCCATTTTTTCATATATTATCACATCTATATTTACTCTTAACAAAATGTAGAATAAAGGCAATGCTTATGAAGAACATTCTGTGCTAAACTTCTTGAATTGCCCCCCCCCCATCAGCATGGACAAGGGCTAAGTTTGTCCTTCTCAAGCCTTCAAACTTTGTTGTGTATATTTGGTTAGGCATGACTGCAACAACTGTTTATTTTTGGTGTTTGCATCAAATTGCATGTTTAAAGTTTATTATGTAGTTCATAAACAAAAGTTTGTCCTTCTCAATTTAAGTTTTCAGTTGTACAACCAAGTTCCTTCTTTATGCCATGTAAATTAAACTATACAGAGCAAGTGATCTTCTTTTGCACTGCATGTATGCTTATGTTCTTCATCCGTAATCCAGTGGTGTGGTGAACGTACCCACTACAGCACAATGTCATATTCTGCAATGTCTTAACTATGAACAATGTCATATCATTCTACTATTATTTAAACTGCCTCTTTATTTTCCAATCTGAAATGGGATAAATTGACAGCACACTAACCATTGATACTTATGAGTTCTTGATCTGTAATCCAGTGGTGTCGTGAAGCTGCCAACTCCTTCACAATGTCAATTCCTGCCATGTCTTGACCTGAACAATACCATATTGTGTTCATGCAATTTTAAACTGTGTCATTTTATTCGTTAGTAAGAAATGTGATGAATTGTCAGCACTGATACTTTTATGTGCAAAACCTATCATCTCTGCTTGTTTATCTTTCAGAGTGAGGAAGATATAAGTGTTGAACAAGCGTAGTCTCATCATCTTGCTCAGCTGCTTGCGCTGCAGCTCCCCAGCAGGGCTAACCTTTCTTGAACTCTATTGACGTGCTGTCGGTTTTGTATATTATTTTGTCGGCGTGTTTATTTGCACTGGTGGCGATCTTTGATGCCCAGTGTATGTAATCTGCTGTCTGCTTGTGCTTTATTATCATAGTGGCGAACTTTGATGCCCAGTGGATGTAATATGCCGTAATTTCTTTATTGTATAGTCTAGGTTTTTTCTTATTCACGATGCTGTAGTTATTTTACTGTATATATATCCTATCTTCGCAGTAAACCGGCCAAACTGTAAAATTACGGTACATAATCGGGCCGTCATGCAATCACGATGTATAACCCGCATCATGGGCCCCATCAAACTGTCCCACTAGTAGATTCGGGCCTTTAATAGGCCGAGTAACCCCCGACCCTTTTTTCGCAAGAAAACTCGATGGGCTTTTAGGAGGCTGAGAAGTAGGCTAGGCCTGAACCGTGCCGAATAGCTCATGGGCCGGCGGCAGCCCAAAATGGACCCCGGCCCATGATTGTGCGAATCAATTCACGGGCTTTTAACATGCCAAAGTTGTCTCGGTCCTTGTTTGGCCCAATCAGATATCGGCTCCGAGCAGGCCGGATGCAAACCGGGCCGTAGTTAGGCCCAACTATATGACGGGCTTTTAACAGGCCGAAATAAATATAGGGTAGAAATGTTAAATGGGCCCTTAACAGGCCGAAACTAATATCAGGTCGAATTACTAAATGGGCCTTTAGCAAGTGGGCCCAAAAGCATAGCGTTCAGTCAACGGGCCGAATCTGATATGGGCCATAATTGAGCCCAATGCCTCTTAAAGGGCCGGACCTGATCTGGGTCGTGATTTGGCCCAGAAAGTGGGAGGCTTTTAACGGGCCGGATCTTATATGGGCCATTACTAGGCCCGGAACGTGGCAGGCCATTAAAGGACCGGATCAATTATGGGCCGACATTTGGCCCAAAACATGGCGGCCAGTTAATGGGCCGGCCTACTAGGGTCCTCAAAATCTTGTGGGCCTATAGCTGTGCCAGCCCATTAATGTCGGCGGAATCTCGTGGGCCTTTAGCTGGGCCGGCCCATTATGATCCGCAAGAATTTTATGGGCCTTTACCTGGGTCGGCCCATTATGGCACACAAAAATCTTGTGGGCCTTTACTTCGGCCGGCCTATTATGGCCCGTGAAATCTTGTGGGCCTTTAGCTGGGCAGCCCATTATAGTCCGCAAGATCTCGTGGGCCTTTAACTGGGCCGGCCCATTATGGGCCGCCAAATCTTGTCGGCCTTTAGTTGGGCCGGTCCATTTAAACTTGATTGGCCGTGCCACGTGTCGACGTATCATAGGCGTCTTCTGTCCAATGAGTGGATGACATCTGTCCCAACGATGAGCCGGCACATGTTTCCTCTAGCCAATGATGATTTTACACATGGAAAATCCCCATTGGTCGGGGCTGTTAACGGGTTATCGGATCCAAAACCCGACCCGATAGCTTAACGGTGTTCCATTATGGTGGATGCCACGTGTCGGTCACCCTTGACGAAAGCACTTCTGTGACGCGCGATTTATCGTCATGGAAGTGGACACTTCCGTGATGATAATTTTGGTAATGTCATCGAACACTTCTACGACAGCACAGGTATGACTATCTTGATTCTGTCATAAATTTGTCATGGATGTACATGCATGACAAAAAACGCGACCTACTATGACAAACACGTATCATCACGGAAGTGCATTTTTTTGTAGTGGTATGACTGTTTACGAAATACATGTCTACATTATATTTATGAACTGGAGCTAGTGTCGTATCGCCCTAGGCTATAATTGTCTCATGATGAATATCATCCAACGAGTCACCGATCCAATGCCTGTGAATTTATCATATATTGTTCTTGCTAAGCTACCACTGTTGCTACTGTTATCGTTACTGCTACAATATCACTGCTATCACTGTTATCGCTACTATTGCTACTACTACTATCATCAAAACTATCATACTACTATGCTACTAGTCACTTTGTTGCACTTAATTAATCTCCTGTTGTGGTTGAATTGACAACTCAGCTGCTAGTACCTTCAAATATTTTTTGGCTCCCCTTATGTCAAATCTAAAAATTTGGGTTGAATACTCTACCCTCAAAAAGTATTGCGATCCCCTATACTTATGGGTAATCAAGCTGCCAAAAAAGTAGGAAAATTGTTCCCAAGCTGGGAGAACAGGCGGTGCAATTGATCCCCCCCCCGCTCATTGTACCAACACATATGAGTATCGGCGCCCATCAGCTGGTCAAAACCGACAATCTTAGAACACAGGCTGAAGAGGCCGGTGTCACTGTTGAACAACTGCTATGCATCGAGCCCATGGAAACGTTTAAAAAGGAGGACCTAAAATGGAAATATGTCCACGGCAAACCTCTGGTCAAGCCTGAGGAGATCCCGCATATATCAATGAGAATGTATGAATTGCATCAATGGTACATGAGAGAAGCCAAGACTACCGATCGAGAGTCCCTCATGTTGACAGTCAAGGCAGAGCATTACTTCCATGAAAAATATCTGTGGTTTGAGTTTTAGGAACTATTTCAGTTATTCAATCAAGAAACACTCGACAAATCTATCATCAGTTGCTATTGTCTGTAAGTGATTTCTTTCTATAATTTAAGTCTCTAGCTAGCTGTAGTGCTCGTTCATTACCTGTAATTATCCTCACTATATTCTTTTCTGTGGTATTATGCAGAGTGAAGATGTATGAAATAAAAAAAGTTGGACGCTATGGCATTGGGTTCATTGACCCAAATACCATTAATGAAAAGACATGGTTACAAGAATATAATCGACCACACAAAGAGAAAAGCTTGCTATAGTTCTTGAAGCACCTAAATACCCAACCAGAAATACTACTTCCTTACAACTTCGGGTGAGTCACACTGTCTTGTACTACAAATTCTGTTTTTGCTTACTAGATGTTAATAAGTGTAGTTGGTGAGTTGTGCACATGCCCGCTTAATTATACAAACATGTGTGCATGAAGTTTTCACTAGATCCTGCTAATCATTGAAGTTGACGAGGGAAGAGTTCAAGTACTAGACTCACTACTTAAAGACGTTAATGACTATGAAGTCGTGAGGCGGATGGTCAACAGGTAATATCAATCATTATCGAACTATGTGTCGGCCTCTTTAGTTCCTCATTTCTTGATATCAACTAATTAATAACTCTTTTATTCATTTTCTTTGTCGGCAGGCAGGGCTTGGGAAAAGTCCATCAAACAGGTTGAAGGTCCATGGAAAGAAAAGCTAAAATGGTGTCAACCCAAGGTAATTAATTAAGTAGCTAGTACTTGCTAGCTACCATCTCTTTAATTCTAGTTTCAATACCATTATCATGCTTGATTAATTATTATCTGATTGCATTTTATTATCGTAAAGGCCCTGGAGTAGGAGCCAGGGACTAATTTATGTGCATATTATGTTTGCGAGAACATTCGCATGATGACGTCCGAAAGGCGCAGAACTGATAGAGAGCAATGGATACGTTTGGCAGAACACTATTCACAATTTTTACATCATTATCTAATATATATACACACAACTAATACATGCATATTGATCTCCTTCTTTAAAGATAAAGAAGATGCAGGATAAGCTCCTACCAGCGGATCACGTACGAGTAATCCGAGAGGAAATAGCGGGATTTTTGCTCGACCAGGTAATAGATCCCAAAGGAGAATACTATTACAAGATGTAATGCTTCCATGTAATGATCATTCTGCATATTGTAAGAGAAATTGTATATACCAAATGGTATATATATACACGTGTATGTGAATGGTTGTGCGAGTACACGTGTATGTGTATGTATGTATGTATATCATCGAATTTCTCGCACAACCATTCACATACACGTGTATATATATACCATTTGGTATATACAATTTCTCCTACAATTTGCAGAATGATCATTACATGGAAACATGTAAATGGCAACCGTGTTGCACATTACGAAACTGTCACACACATCCATCGCCGTCAGTTCTGACCGCCCTCCCGATATCCTTCCTTTCCCGCACGTCCTCCCCGACCTCCCTCCCGATTTCTTTGCTTTCCCGCATGTCCTCCCCAATTTTATCGGGCACACTCGCTCGTGCCTTCCTAATTTTCATAATCATCAATAATGGCCCCATGCGCTTCCTAATTTTTGGGCAAAAATAGTACTTGGACTGGGATTTGATCACTGGTCTACAGGTAATCAACAAAGGGAGCTAACCACCTCACCTATGACACTCATTGTTGAACAAGCTAAGTGAAATGCTGTTTTTGACATGTTTTGCCTTTAATATGTTAGCACTAAAAAACATTTTGTTTCACCTATCAAATCTGGCACATAAACTTCTGCCATGGTAAATTCTCCATCACCACCACGATAAATGACGCACAACCAACATGATAACTTTTGTATACCACGCGGTACATTATGTGTAAGTAGCATGGTCATAAGCACTGAAGGCGGGATAACTTTGGTGAAAGCATCGTGGTAACTTTAATCATTGGGAAGAAATTTATTGAACCCGCCCCCCGGTAATTTCTATAAATAGCACGATAACATTCACACCATAGACTTGATAATTTAGATACAAACATCATGGTAACTTTAACCATTGGGGAAGACAAATGTGAAAATATACTCGATAATTTATGTGTAAATAGATGGTCATATACATAGCGCACATCTGATAACTAAGGTAGAAACACAATGGTAAATTTGACCTTATGGAAGATTTCTTTTTGAAAAGATACCCCGGTATCTTCTGTGTAAATAGCACGGTAGTATACCTCCCTCCCCTGGTATTTTTATGTGTAAATAGCATGAAAACATATGCACTGCGATAACTAAACACCATGATAAGTTTTTGACCCGTGGGGAGGGGGGTTTGCTGAAACATACCCCTGATAAATTTCGTGTAAATAACATGATATTTTAAGCACTACGGGCTTGATAGGTTACCTAGAATCACCATGATAACTTTTGTCCCGGCAAAAAGTTGTTCAAAAGATCCCCGATAATTTTTGTGTAAATAACATGATAATATAAGCACCACATAACCGATAACTTGCAATATAAACATGATGGTAACTTTTTTAACAAAGTAAAACAAGTTGTTAAAAACATACACTTGCCTCGCGCGCGGGGCCTCTTGGATGACCACAACACATGGCGTGCCACGGGAAAGTCAGATAATGTTTAGTGTCATGAGGGGAACACGTGCTCGTGGGTTGGCCCAGAAAAAAGGCCCACTTTGACCCGCTATAGGCTTGATAAGTTACACAAGAACATCGTGGTAATTTTTCACCTATGGAAAAAGCTACCGAAACACACCTAGGTTTTTAGGTGCAAGTACCATGATAATAACAAACTGTAGACCCAGTAACTCATGTACAATCCCCCATGGTAACTTTGACCGGGGGGAGGTTGATGTACACATATCTTAATAACTTATGTGTAAGTACCACGGTATTTTACACATCGAAGACCTTATAACTTGTGTACAAACAAAGTGGTAGCTTTCAAAGGGGTGTAGTTGTTGAAGCATAGTACCTGGTAGGTTCTATGTAAATAGCACGATAAGTTACGCAACACAGGCTTGATAACTTGCATACGAATACCATGGTAACTTTGTCCTGAGAAGGAATCATGGTAATTTTCAGTACTTTTCTGTAATAACATAATTGTACAAAAAGGGGTCAAAATGATTAATTTCTTTAGTTTGAGCAACAAATACCTAAGGGTGAGTTGGTTGTACTGGCGTGCTTTGGTGCCATGGAGGTGTGGGTTCGAATCCTACATGTGCAATATTTTTTTTATCATATGGTAGACGTGAAGAAGTGGCAGTTTTCTCGGGGATGGGTGATACGTCTCCAATGTATCTATAATTTATGAAGTATTCGTGCTATTATATTATCCATCGTAGATCTTTTATATGCATTTATATGCTATTTTATATGATTTTTGGGACTACCTATTAACCTAGAGCCCAGTGCCAGTTTCTGTTTTTTTCCTTGTTTTCGAGTTTTACAGAAAAGGACTACCAAACGGAGTCCAATTGACGTGCCAATTTTTGATGATTTTTTATGGACCAAAAGAAGGCCCTGGAGTAAAAGACTTGGGCCAGAAGAGTCCCAGGCTGTCCACGAGGGTGGGGGGGGCGCGCCCACCCCCCTAGGCATGGGCCCCAACCTCGTGGACGATTCAGAGACCCCCGTGACGTGAGACCGACGCCAAATATTCCTATAAATACATAAACCTCCAGAAAATAACCTAGATTGGAAGTTCCGCCGCCGCAAGCCTCTGTAGCCATGAGAAATCAATATAGGCCCTCTTTGGCACCCTGCCAGAGGGGGCCATCATCACCAGAGGCCATGGAGGAGGATCCCGGAGGGGCCATCATTGCCATGAAGGCCAAGGACCAGAGGGAGAAACCTCTCCCCAACTAGGGGGGAGGCCATGGAGGAGGAAGCACAAGGGGGAGAACCTCTCCTCCTCTCTCTTGGTGGCGCTGGAGTGCCATCGGGAGGGTAATCATCGCCGTTGTGATCGTCTTCATCAACATCACCACCATAATCACCATCCTCATATCTTTACGCGGTCCACTCTCCCGCACCCCGCTGTAATCCCTACTTGAACATGGTGCTTTATGCCACATATTATGATCCAATGATGTGTTGCCATCCTATGATGTTTTGAATAGATATACTTTGTCTTTGGGTTGATTGATGATCTAGATTGGTACGAGTTGTATGTTTTATTTTGGTGATTGTCCTATTGTGCCCTCCGTGTCGCCCAAGCATGAGGGATTCCTGCTGTAGGTTGTTGCAATACGTTCATGATTCGTTATAGTGGGTTGCTTGAGTGACAGAAGCATAAACCCGAGTAAGGGGGTTATTGCGTATGGAATAAAGGGGACTTGATGCTTTAATACTATGGTTTGGTTTTACCTTAATGATCTTTAGTAGATGCGGATGCTTGCTAGAGTTCCAATCATAAGCGCAAATGATCCAAGAAGAGAAAGTATGTTAGCTTATGCCTCTCCCTCATATGAAATTGCAATGACGACTACCGGTCTTGTTAACGATTGCCTAGGATAATTCCGCACACCGACCCATCATTATTCCACACTCTCTATTCATAATATTTAGTAATATATTCTAACTTTATGATAAAAGCACCTACTTTTATGTTTTAGCTCTCCTATATCATGCAAAGTTATCCTCTTCATACCCACAACGTAATTTTATTTCTCGTTTCTAGTTGGAAGCAAACATTCGGTGTACGTAGAGTCGTATCAGTGGCAGATAGGACTTGAGATAATATTGATCTTACCTTTAGCTCCTTGTAGGTTCGACACTCCATACTTATCACTTCCACCATTGGTAATTGCTACAATGATTCCCTGCACTTGAGGATTATCAAGTTCTTTTCTGGCGCCGTTGCCGAGGAGCAATAGCGTGGGGTAGATATTCTCGTGTGTGTGCTTGTTTGCTTTCTTCACTAAGTAGACTTTATTTTTCCTTTTTGTTTCTGTTTAGTTGTGGGTGAAACATACAAAAAAATTAAAGAATGAAAATACAAAAAAAATACATGTCTCTCATGCCTAAAAAAGTTTTTCAAAAAGAGAAGTCATTGGAAAGTTATGCATTGAAGAAGTGAGGGTCGACCTTGAGCACTTGTGTTCATGCTCACGGAAACAATGTAGAATGTTTCATGGAAGTTTCTCTATAAATAATTATCCCCTTGTATATATCCAGTGTATTATAAAAATAAAGTGCCAAGCTTTGGTTTTAGGATGATTAGATTACTTGTTTACTATGTGCAGAACAAAAACAGAAACTTTGGATGTAGCGGGTGATTTTACATTGTTTACTGGAAGGTCAAATGGGTCTAAAACTTTTTTCACATTACTTATGTACAAATGTTTCAATTTTTAATATTTATTTAATAATTTTTGGAGTTACAGAAGTTTACTAAACTTCCATATTACTACAGATTATCCTGTTTCTGACAGGTTCTGTTTTCGCGTGGTGTTTGCTTATTTTGATGAATCTATGGCTAGTATCGGGGGTTATGAACCATAGAGAAGTTGGAATAAAGTAGGTTTAACACCAATATAACTAAAGAATGATTTCATTACAGTACCTTAAAGTGGTAGTTTGCTTTATTACACTAACGGATCTCACAAAGTTTTTGTTAAAGTTTTGTGTGGATGAAGTGTTCGAAAATCGAGGAGCTATTAATATGAGAAGAATAAAGAGAGGCAAGAGTTCAAGCTTCGGGATCCCCGAGGCACACCAAGTAAATATTTCAAAGGATACTCATGAATCTAAGCTTGGGGATGCCCCAGTTGGCATCCCATCTTTCTTCTTCAACAAATATCGGGTATACCTCGGTTTTTGTTTTGTTCACATGATTTGTGTCCTTTGTGTTTTTGTTTTTTTCCTTTAAGAACCATGCTATTATGAGTTAGCCCTTAAATTATTTATATAATACTTTATGTGCATCACTTATATCTTTTAAGTATGATCATATAGAATTGCTCTTTGTGCTTCACTTAAATCTTTGAGTATGGTTTTATAGAATGCTTTGTGCGCTTCACTTACATATTTTGAGCTTGGATATTGGTTAGTCTATATTAATTGTAGAATGCTCCATGAACTTCACTTATATCTTTTGGAGTATGAATAATACTATCATGTAAAGTGGGTTTGGAAGAGTGTCAACTTTAGGAATTAGTGATCCCACTATTCCGAATGAGAAGAATTTTGCTTATGTGGAGACTAGAAAAATTTCTATGCTTGTAGATCATGGAAAGAATGCGTTATGTGATGATTATATTGTTGAATTCATTCATCACTCTACTGAAAATTATTATGAGGGGGTAATTTACGCTTGTAGGAGTTGCAATAATACCAAGTTTCCCCTCTATGTGCTTAAAGTTTTGAAGTTATACTTGTTTTGCCTTCCTATGCTAGTTGATTCTTGTTCCTATAAATTATCTGCTCAAAAAATCCCTAGGTATAGGAAGTGAGTTAGGTTTAAATGTTCTAGTCATATTCTTCATGATGCTCTCTTTATGTTTCAATTCTTATCTTTTATGTGAGCATCATTGAAATCATCATGCCTAGCTAAAAGGCATTAAAGAAAAGCGCTTGTTGGGAGACAACCCAATATTTACCCTTACTATTTTTGTGTGTTTACATGATTAATATACTGTATTAATCATGTTTTATAGATTTGTTTCAATAAAATGCCAAGTAATACCTTTGGGAAGACTTGGGTGAAAGTTAATGTGATCTTGCTGTAAAAAACAGAAACTTTGCGCTCGCGGGATTAGCTGCCAGTTTATACAGAAGAGCGATTTTGAGTTGATTCTTTTTGAATAAGATTAGTAGACAAATTCCACAGGTCCAAAAATTTATTTTATAATTTTTGGAGTAGCAGAAGTATGGTTGTTGTTCAGATCATTACAGACTGTTCTGTTTCTGACAGATTCTGTTTTCATTGCATAGTTTGCTTGTTTTCTAGTTTCTATGGCTTATATTTCTCGATATAAATTGTAGAAATGATATGGTACAGTAGGAATTGTGTGAGAACAATTATTAACATTGTCTTTCACAGTACCAAAGTGAATGGTTTACTCTTTATCGTACTAACCTATCTCACGAAGTTCCGTTCAGTTTTCAAGCTTTGGGTGAGATATTGATATGAGGAGAATAAAGAGCGGAAAGACCCTAAGATTGGGGATGTCCAAGGCACCCCAAGGTAATATTCAAGGAAGACTCAAGAGCCTAAGCTTGGGGATTCCCTAGAAGGCATCCCCACTTTCGTCTTCAAAACTATCGGTGTACTTTACTCGGAGCTATATTTTTATTCGTCACATGATATGTGTTTTGCTTGGAGCGTACTTTCAATTTTACTTGCTGTTTGAATAAAATCATTGGATCTGAAATCTTGAATGAAAAAAATCCTCCCATGGCTAGTTAATTATTTGATTACTCGGTGTTCTTCACTTATATCTTTTAGGAGTAGTTTGTCATTTACACACGCGCTTCACGTATATCCTATGAGTAAATGGTTGAATGAATTGAATATATGAAATCTGAATTTATATATGTTTCATATGCTTACACCATGGGGATTAATGACTTCACACAGAATAAGTATAGGTAGTAAACTTATTGAAATTTAGCAAACGCAGAATTGGTCACTTGAACAATTCATGAAAGAATATTGAAGGAAGAGAGATTTCACATATAAATATACTATATTGAACATCTTTTGTAATTGTGAGCACTCATTAAAATATGTCATGTTATAAGGTTGATGTTGGACAAGGAAGACAACTTAATGGGATATGTTTTCCTATATCTAAAATGTTATATTGTCTTGGATCATCGAACATGTTGAGCTTGCCTTTCCCTCTCATGCTAGCCAAATTCTTTGCACCAAGTAGAAATAGTACTTGTGCTTCCAAACATCCCTTAAACTAGTTTTGCCATGAGAGTCCACCATACCTACCTATGGATTGAGTCAGATCCTTCAAGTAAGTTGTCATCGATGCATGCAATAAAAATTGCTCTCTACATATGTATGATATATTAGTGCAAAGAAAATAAGCTTTATACGAACTTGTGATATGGAAGAAATAAAAGCAACGACTGCATAATAAAGGTCTCTATCACAAGAGGCAATATAAAGTGACGTTCTTTTGCATTAAGATTTTGTGCATCCAACCTTTAAATCTCATGACAGCCTCTGCTTCCCTCGGCGAAGGGCCTATCTTTTACTTTTATCTTCTACCCTTATACAAGAGTCATGGTGATCATCACCTTTCCTTTTTAAACTTTTTCCTTTGGCAAGCACTTTGTGTTCGAGCGATCCGGATATATATATCCACTTGGATGTAGGTTTTCATAAAGTATTATTGTTGACATTACCCTTGAGGTAAAAGGTTGGGAGGCAAAACTATAAGCCCCTATCTTTCTCTGTGTCCGATTAAAACTTTGAACCCATAAATATCACATGGGTGTTAGCAATTGTGAAAGACTATATGATAGTTGAGTATGTGGGATTTGCTAAATCAAAGCTCTTACATAGACCCTTCCTGGAAATAAGATGAATTGCAATTGTTTCATGACTAAGAGCACTGTCTGTTAGTTTTCAAGAAAGTTTATGATCTATACTTTAACATGTGAATAGCTTGTTACTTGATCATGAAATTTTTTATGAGATGAGCTACTGTTATGACATATAATGATGCTAGAAAAGGTGATTGAAATTATCATTGATCAAACTTGTGCACCTGCTAGCATTCACACTTCATAAATTATTTCTTTTATCATTTACCTACTCGAGGACGAGCAGGAATTAAGCTTGGGGATGCTGATACGTCTCGAACATATCTATAATTTATGAAGTATTCATGCTATTATATTATCCATCGTAGATGTTTTATATGCATTTATATTCTATTTTATATGATTTTTGGGACTAACCTATTAACCTAGAGACCAGTGCCAGTTTTTGTTTTTTCCTTGTTTTTGAGTTTTACAGAAAAGGAATACCAAACGGAGTCCAATTGATGTGCCAATTTTTGATGATTTTTTATGGACCAAAAGAAGCCCCTGGAGTAAAAGAGTTGGGCCAGAAGAGTCCCGGGCTGTCCATGAGGGTGGGGGGAGAGCCCACCCCCTGGGCGTGGGCCCCTATCTCGTGGACGATTCGGAGACCCCCGTGACGTGAGACCGACGCCAAAAATTCCTATAAATACAGAAACCTCCAGAAAATAACCTAGATCAGAAGTTCTGCCGCCGCAAGCCTCTGTAGCCACGAGAAATCAATCTAGGCCCTCTCTGGCACCCTGCCGGAGGGGTCCATCATCACGAGAGGCCATGGAGGAGGATCCCGGAGGGGCCATCATTGCCATGAAGGACAAGGACCAGAGGGAGAAACCTCTCCCCATCTAGGGGGAGGCCATGGAGGAGGAAGAACAAGGGGGAGAAACTCTCCTCCTCTCTCTTGGTGGCACTGGAGTGTCATCGGGAGGGGAATCATCGCCGGCGGTGATCGTCTTCATCAACATCACCACCATCATCACCATCCTCATCTCATTACGCGGTCCACTCTCCCGCACCCCGCTATAATCCCTACTTGAACATGGTGCTTTATGCCACATATTATGATGTTGAGTAGATATCCTTTGTCTTTGGGTTGATTGATGATCTAGATTGGTACGAGTTTTATGTTTTATTTTGGTGCTTGTCCTATTGTGCCCTCCGTGTCGCACAAGCGTGAGGGATTCCCGCTGTAGGGTGTTGCAATACGTTCATTATTCTCTTATAGTGGGTTGCTTGAGTGACAGAAGCATAAACCCTAGTAAGGGGGTTGTTGCGTATGGGATAAAGGGGACTTGATGCTTTAATACTATGGTTGGGTTTTACCTTAATGATCTTTAGTAGTTGCGGATGCTTGCTAGAGTTCCAATCATAAGTGCATATGATCCAAGAAGAGAAAGTATGTTAGCTTATGCCTCTCCCTCATATGAAATTGCAATGATGACTACCGGTATTGTTAACGATTGCCTAGGATAATTCCGCACACCGACCCATCATTATTCAACACTCGCTATTCATAATATTTAGTAATATATTCTAACTTTATGATAACAGCACCTACTTTTATGTTTTAGCTCTTCGATATTATGCAAAGTTATCCTCTTCATACCCACAACGTAGTTTTATTTCTTGTTTCTAGTTGGAAGCAAACGTTCGGTGTACGTAGAGTCGTATCAGTGGCAGATAGGACTTGAGAGAATATTGATCTTACCTTTAGCTCCTTGTGGGTTCGACACTCCATACTTATCACTTCCACCATTGGGAATTGCTACAATGATTCCCTGCACTTGGGGATTATCAATGGGCACGCGAGATGTGCGGGAGAAGAAGGTTTTTGATATTAGCATAATAGACCGGGTGTATATATATGGACTCAATATTAGCAGAATAGTTATTCTGCTAACACTTTCGAACTGCATGCTCAACGGAAGTGGACATTATTGTTGAAAGCAAGAGCACTGCAATTTTGAGGCGAATGAACTTCACGTCGCAAAAAAACTACACACACTTTTTTGATACTGTTTTTGCTCCAGTTTTTAAACCGTTTGTCGGAACAGGTCGTATAATATACCATTGGAAAGCTATGGATTAGGCGCAACTTCATCATGTATAAAAAATTTCAATATTCCTCACGGTTTAAGAGAAGTTTTGAAAATGGTACACCGCATGACGAGTGGCCGCGAGCTATTTTTGCGTTTGCTTCTATACCACTAGTCGGAATGAAGCAAATGATACACCGTTGAAAAATATTTTCGAGGCGCAACTTTTTTGTATATATTAATTTCTCTAATTCATTACAGTTTAAGAGCACTTTCGAAATTACTAAATCGTGGAATTCTGTCGTTCAAATTTTTTGCAATTTTTTAGTACTATTTTTGCTCCAGTTTTTTAACCATTTATCGAAACGAGGCGTGTGATATGCCGTTGGAAAGCTACGGATGGGGCTCAACTTTCGTATTTAGAAATGTTTTGGAGATTCCTTACGGTTTTAAGTTAATTTTGAAAATTATGCAGTGGACAACAAGCGACAACGGTTGTTTTTCGCGAATTTTTACAAACCGCTCATCGGAATGATTATACGCTATTGGAAACATATCGACAAGACACAAGTTTTTTGTGTAGAATTCTCTCTCTAATTCCTTACGGTTTAAGAGTAGTTTTAAAATTATCGAAATGCGGACACTCTGTTTTTCACGACACCAAAAGCGTCATGTGTACTTCATCAAACAAAAGAATGCACTGCTTCAGACTGAAAACCGCATTGTATCCGACGGGCTAGCGAACTGGATAATTTTTTTTGTCAAATGTAAATTTCCCATACAAGATTGGACTGCGCTTCACACCGGTTGTAAAGTGAACAGCAACACCATCAAAAATTGAACCGCAAACACCATCAAAATGTGAACCCACCATACCAATTGAAGCGAGCCACATGACATTTTTGTCATCTACTGATCTTCTTTTAACAAACGCTTCCCAACTAAAATGGGCGAGGATAGTGAACTTCATAACCTTTTTTGCCTAGGTGCTCTTTTTATAAACATGCCTGGACTGCATAGTCTAACGAACAATATTACTTTTTTGTATTATTCCAATACTTCTTTTTTGTTGAATATGCACTGATGAGACTAGACGAATGGACTGCATTGTCTTTTTTTGAAACACACAGACCACACTGCATTTTGCACAGTGAACTATATGACATTGCATTAGGTCCAGTTTCTCGGCCCTGGGAATTTGGAAAACAAAAAAGAACTGGATCAATCGGCGACAAAAAGAACGACATTACACAGCTGAAGGAACTTCTCAAATACAAACAAAGGACTTCATAATACACACAAACTGCATCTATTTTACAACTTTTTATATTTTTCTCACATATCCAAGAAAAAAAGTGAAACTTAAAAAAATTCTAGATGCACTACAGAACCATGGCAACGGAACCCCGTCGAGAAGTGGGGAGAACTGCAATTCAGAAGAAAAATATTCAGGATGGTGACCCTAGGCTCGATGTGGAGAACTGACTAACAACTGGGTAGTAATCACCACAACTACTACTACACATAATAGCAACAAGAAAATATTCAGAAGAAAATTTGGGCAAGCTAGGCCATGAATGGGAAGAACATAAGAAATTGACCAGCGGAAGCAGTCATAGTGGTGGCAGTGCTAGGCTCGATGACCTCTTCCATGCCACTGATGTGCCATCATGGTAGTCTTTGAACCATGTAACAGGATTTCCAGTGCTTCTTCCATGCCAATTATCTGAAGAAACAACACTGACACTGCTCCACACACCGCAACTAACCAAGAATAGAGACAGAGCACAAGGAAACAAGTGGCAAGCCAGCACATACCTATCATGCATCCAGCCCAAGGCATCGCTCCGCCAGCATGTAGGAACTATAGGACACACGAATCGCCATCTTCACTAAGTTGGAACTGCACTGAAAAAGAAGCAATTTTGGACTGAACATAGCCAAAATAAAAAATAGAGAACTGCACAAAATCAGTTTTTTGGGAAAAGGTGATGCATGAACTGCATTCATGTTCCTAGGGCGACACGTTGGTGGATGTGCTGGAGCGCGGGTGCGAAGTGGCCGCTTGCCGCGGCAAGTGCCTTGCCGTGGTCGTTGTCTTGTCGCGCCCGGAAGCTTGTCGCTCACCGGGCCTTGCCGGGACGCGTGGCGCGACGCGGCAAGTTCCTTGAGATGCCTTGGTTGGCCTTCCCGGCAAGCTCCTCTTGTCGGGGCCTTGTCTCCTTGGGTTAAATACTTTGTTCTTGAACGGCTCCAAAGGAACCACGGAGGACCTTGGCGGTCACCCTGCAAGCCTTGCCGCGGGGTGCTACTATTGCCCGTGCACAAGTTCGGGATACTAGGGTACCCCTACTCTAGTATACCGACACCGTGGGGAAGGACGAACATTGTGGTTAAGTCAGAAGTAGCAGTAGCGCGTTCCGGAAAGCGCGCTACCGCTACAATAGCTACAGCGCGTTCTGGTATACGCGCTACTGCTACTACTTTCTCCTTTTTCCCCTTTTTTATTTATTTTTCTTCACATTTTATTTTCTCCTTTCACCTTCTTCTATTTCTTTCATTTTCAATTACCTTTCTATTTGCTTTTCATTTAATTTTATATCCTTTAGTAGTAGCGAGTTTAGGGCAAAATGCGCTGCTACAAATAAAGTAGCAGTAGCGCTGTTCCATACAGATCGCTACTGCTATGTGTACCATATCGGCTAAGCTGTAGAATTTTAGTAGTAACGTGTATGCAGCAAGACGCGCTACTGCTACGAAGTTATCTGCTGCACGGTTTCCGCAGGCGCGCTGCTGCTACTTAGCACCAGTGTGCTTTTTTGACCCACGCTACTGCTAAAATTCTGTGTATAAGGTTTTCCCTAGTAGTGGATGTGATTCCTCATGTAATAGTTATAACATAGGGTGACACAGAACTAGCTCCAGTTTATCAATGTAATGTAGGCATGTATTCCGAATATAGTCATGCGTGCTTATGGAAAAGAACTTGCATGACATATTTTGTCCTACCCTCCCGTGGCAGCGGGGTCCTAATGGAAACTAAGGGATATTAAGGCCTCCTTTTAATAGAGTACCGGACCAAAGCATTAGCACTTAGTGAATACATGAACTCCTCAAACTACGGTCATCACCGAGAAGTATCCAGATTATTGTCACTTCGGGGTTGTCGGATCATAACACATAATAGGTGACTATAGACTTGCAAGATAGGATCAAGAACTCACATATATTCATGAAAACATAATAGGTTCAGATCTGAAATCATGGCACTCGGGCCCTAGTGACAAGCATTAAGCATAGCAAAGTCATAGCAACATCAATCTCAGAACATAGTGGATACTAATGGTCAAACCCTAACAAAACTAACTTGATTACATGGTAAATCTCATCCAACCCATCACCCTCCAGCAAGCCTACGATAGAATTACTCACGCACGGCGGTGAGCATCATGAAATTGGTGATGGAGGATGGTTGATGATATCGACAGCGACGAATCTCCCTCTCCGGGGCCCCGAACGGAATCTAGATCAGCCCTCTCGAGAGAGATTAGGGCTTGGCGGCGGCTCCGTATCATAAAATGTGATGAAACTTTCTCTCTGTTTTTTTCTCCGCGAAAGGGAATATATATAGTTGGAGTTGAGGTCGGTGGAGCTCCAAGGGGCCCATGAGGCAGGGGGCGCGCCCCCCACCCGCATGGACAGGGTGTGGGCCCCCCTAGCCTTGATTCTTTCGCCAGTACTTTTTATATTTTCTGAAAAGTTCCTCCGTGGATTTTTAGGTCATTCCGAGAACTTTTTATTTCTGCACAAAAATAACACCATGGCAGTTCTGCTGAAAACATCGTCAGTCCAGGTTAGTTTCATTCAATCATGCAAGTTAGAGTCCAAAATAAGGGCAAAAGTGTTTGGAAAAGTAGATACATTGGAGACGTATCAACTCCCCCAAGCTTAAACCTTTGCTTGTCCTCAAGAAATTCAGTTGATAAACTGAAAGTGATAAAGAAAAACTTTTACAAGCTCTGTTTGCTCTTGTTGTAAATATATAAAGCCAGCATTCAAGTTCTCAACAAAGATTATGAACTAACCATATTCACAATAACACTTAGGTCTCATGTTTACTCATATCAATGGCATAATCAACTAGCGAGAAATAATAATAAATCTCGTATGACAACACTTTCTCAAAACAATCATAATATGATATAACAAGATGGTATCTCGCTAGCCCTTCCTGAGACTGCAAAAAATAAATGCAGAGCACCTTTAAAGATCAAGGACTGACTAGACATTGTAATTCATGGTAAAAGAGATCCAGTCAAGTCATACCCAATATAAACTAATAGTAATGCATGCAAATCACAGTGTGCTCTCCAGCGGGTGCTCTTTAATAAGAGGGTGATGACTCAACATAAAAGTAAATAGGTAGGCCCTTCGCAGCGGGAAGAGGGGATTTGTAGAGGTGCCAGAGCTCGATTTTAAAATAGAGATGAATAACATTTTGAGGGGTATAATTTCACTGTCAACGCAACAACTATGAGATCTCAATATCTTCCATGCTACATACATTATAGGCAGTTCCCAAATAGAATGGTAAAGTTTATACTCCCCCACCACCAACAAGCATCAATCCATGGCTTTCTGAAACAATGAGTGCCTCCAACTAGCAACAGCCCTGGGGGAGTTTTGTTTAATTATTTCGATTTGCTTTGATCTTTTTGATCATAGGACTAGGCATCTCGGTTACCAGCCATTTTCTCGTGAATGAGGAGCGGAGTCCACTCCCCTTGAGAATAACCCACCTAGCATGGAAGATACAGACAACCCTAGTTGAAACATGAGCTGCTCGAGCATACAAAACAGAATTTCATTTGAAGGTTTGGAGTTTGGCACATACAAATTTACTTGGAACGACAGGTAAATACCGCATATAGGAAGGTATGGTGGACTCATATGGAATAACTTTGGGGTTTATGGAGTTTGGATGCACAAGAAGTATTCCCACTTAGTACAGGTGAAGGCTAGCAAAAGACTGGGAAGCGACCAACTGAGAGAGCGACAACAGTCATGAACATGAAATAAAATTAATTAACACTGAGTGCAAGCAAGAGTAGGATATAATCCACCATGAACATAAATATCATGAAGACTATGTTGATTTGTTTCAACTACATGCGTGAACATGTGCCAAGTCAAGTCACTCGAATCATTCAAAGGAGGATACCACCCTATCATACCACATCACAACCATTTTAATAGCATGTTGGCACGCAAGGTAAATCATCATAAGCTCCTAGCTAATTAAGCATGGCATAAGCAACTATAATCTCTAATTGTCATTGCAAACATGTTTATTCATAATAAGCTAAATCAGGAACGATGAACTCATCATATTTAAAAAAACAAGAGAGGTCAAGTTCATACCAGCTTCTCTCATCTCAATCAGTCAATCATATATCGTCGTTATTGCCTTTCACTTGCACGACCGAACGGTGTGTATAATAATAATAGTGCACGTGCATTGGGCTAAGCTGGAATCTGCAAGCATTCAATTCAAGGGACAAGACAAAGTAATATGTGCTCTAAGTTCAATCAACGATCATGCATATGAGAGCCACTAAACATTTTCATTATGGTCTTCTCCTCTCGACCCCCAAAGGAAAGAAAAGAAAATAAAACTATTTACACGGGAAAGCTCCCAACAAGCAAAAGAAGAACGATAAATATTTTTGGGTTTTCTTTTTAATTACTACTACAAGCATGGAAATTAAACTAAATATTTTTTTTGGTTTTTCTAAGGTTTATCAAACACATAAGAAGAAAACTAGAAAAAGAAATTAAACTAGCATGGATAGTACAATGAAAAAGTATGAACACCGACAACTAGAATAGTGTGGGAACATGAATGTAATGTCGGTGAAAAATACGTACTCCCCCAAGCTTAGGCTTTTGGCCTAAGTTGGTCTATTCCCAAGGATGGCGGCTACTCTCCCCGGTGTACTGAGGAGTGTCATCTGGATACCACTACAAGTGATCTCCTCCGGATCCCACTGATAACAGGATGGACGATAAGGGTCCAGTGGCGGTTCCGGCCCAGGCTCTGGAGCTGATGTCTGGCCTCGGTGCACGTACACGGCCTTCGGCAAGACGAGGTAATGCCCTGCAGTTAAATCAAACAAAGAAGGTGCAGGCAGGGTAATAATCTCATTGTGTTTCTTATTAAATCTCAGGTTATCTAGAAGCATCTTATCATCATTGTCAACAATAAATTCATGCGCTACCATGCTCCTGTAATCTAAAAAGGTAGGGGGCAACAGTGTCTCCTCTTTCTCATAATGCCTAATAGGTATCTCAAAATGTTTAGCAAGGCGTGCAGCATAGATACCTCCAAAGATGGGGCCCTTTGTACGGTCTAGGCTTAATCGTTTAGCAATAACGGCACCCATACTAAAAGTGTTATCACCGAATAAGGCATGGAGCAGAATAATAATATCAGGAACACTGAAGTTTCCACTATTTCCACGACAAATTAAGCATCGACTAGCAAATATGGCAAAGTAGCGTAAAACAGGAAAATGTATGCTAGTGATTCTCGCATCGGAACCCTTCCTCGATTCCCCTACAGTAATAGTGTCGATAAAACCATCCACATCTTTACGATGTGGTTCATATAAACTATCCTCAAAGGGTATTCTACAAGCCGCACAAAAATTACGTAATGACATTTCCTTAGCCTCATCATATAAATGAAAAGATACTGAAGGAGGTGAATTCTTAGGGTCATAATAAAAGTTTTGCACGAAAGTATTGGTGAGTAAGAGATATTGTTCTCTCCGGTCGTGGAGGAAGTCGGTGAGGCCAGCATTATCAGCCAAAGAATAAAAGTCTTCATAGATCACAGCTGCTCTCAAGAAATTATCACAAGGCCATTCACACGGCCGTACTGTTGGGGAACGTAGCAGAAATTCAAAATTTTCCTACGTGTCACCAAGATCTATCTATGGAGAAACCAGCAACGAGGGGAAGGAGAGTGCATCTACATACCCTTGTAGATCGCTAAGCGGAAGCGTTCAAGAGAACGGGGTTGAAGGAGTCGTACTCGTCGTGATCCAAATCACCGGAGATCCTAGTGGCGAACGGACGGCACCTCCGCGTTCAACACACGTACAGCCCGGTGACGTCTACCATGCCTTGATCCAGCAAGGAGAGAGGGAGAGGTTGAGGAAGACTCCATCCAACAGCAGCACAACGGCGTGGTGGTGGTGGAGGAGCGTGGCAATCCTGCAGGGCTTCGCCAAGCACCTACGGGAGAGGAGGAGGTGTCACAGGAGGGAGGGAGGCGCCAGGGACTCAGGTATGGATGCCCTCCCTCCCCTCCACTATATATAGGGGCAAGGGAGAGGGGGGAGGCGCAGCCTTGCCCCTTCCTCCAAGTAAGGGGTGCGGCCAAGGGGGGGAGGAGTGCCTCCCAAGTCAAGTGGAGGCCCTCCCCCTTAGGGTTTCCCCCCTCCCATGCGCATGGGCCTTGGGGGGCTGGTTACCCTGGCCCATTAAGGCTAGGGCTCCCCCCTACAGCCCATGCTACTGTATTGGACGTGGTGGAACAATTTCCGGACCTCCGGACCCCTCCGGAATCCTCCGGAACCTTTTGGAAGCTTCCCGGTACAATACCGAAAAAACCCGAACTTTTCCCGGAACCCGAACAACAACTTTCCATATATAAATCTTTACCTCCGGACCATTCCGGAACTCCTCGTGACGTCTGGGATCTCATCCGGGACTCCGAACAACATTCGGTAACCACATACAAACTTCCTTTATAACCCTAGCGTCATCGAACCTTAAGTGTGTAGACCCTACGGGTTCGGGAGACATGTAGACATGACTGAGACGTTCTCCGGTCAATAACCAACAGCGGGATCTGGATACCCATGTTGGCTCCCACATGTTCCACGATGATCTCATCGGATGAACCACGATGTCAAGGACTCAATCGATCCCGTATTCAATTCCCTTTGTCTAGTGGTATTGTACTTGCCCGAGATTCGATCGTCTGTATACCGATACCTTGTTCAATCTCGTTACCGGCAAGTATCTTTACTCGTTCCGTAACACATCATCCCGTGATCAACCCCTTGGTCACATTGTGCACATTATGATGATGTCCTACCGAGTGGGCCCAAAGATACCTCTCCCCTTACACGGAGTGACAAATCCCAGTCTCGATTCGTGCCAACCCAACAGACACTTTCAGAGATACCTGTAGTGCACCTTTATAGCCACCCAGTTACGTTGTGACGTTTGGTACACGCAAAGCACTCCTACGGTATCCGGGAGTTGCACAATCTCATGGTCTAAGGAAAAGATACTTGACATTAGAAAAGCTTTAGCACACGAACTACACGATCTCTATGCTAGGCTTAGGATTGGGTCTTGTCCATCACATCATTCTCCTAATGATGTGATCCCGTTATCAACGACATCCAATGTCCATAGCCAGGAAACCATGACTATCTGTTGATCACAACGAGCTAGTCAACTAGAGGCTCACTAGGGACATATTGTGGTCTATGTATTCACACGTGTATTACGATTTCTGGATAATACAGTTATAGCATGAATAAAAGACTATTATCATGAACAAAGAAATATAATAATAACACTTTTATTATTGCCTCTAGGGCATATTTCCAACACGTACTTCCGCTACGCGAGGAAGATTATACTTGGCCATTTCTTCTCCTTAGCTTGTTTATCCTTGAAGCTTTGGCTAGAAGAGCCCCTCAAGAACAATCTCTTCATCTTTTTCTGAAAATTTGTAGTAACTCAAAATAAAAGTGGATCAAATTAAACAAGATTGATAGAAACTACTCCCACAAGTGCCTAGAGCCTATATAATGCATTAGAATTACTTGGGACCTCATAAATTTGACATGCAAGCTCAAGAACTGGGTCTCCTATGCAGCAAAAAACTGCAATGAATAAAGCACTAGAACAAAAACTAATTGGACCATTAGAGGAGTCACATACCAAGCAACAACCTCCCAAAGCGGTTTTGAGAATGGAGCTTTGAGCAAGGAGACCAAAAATCGCAGCAAAATGAGCTAGAACTCGTGCTTGAGCTGGATGGGGATTTTTTTGGGAGGAAGATGGAGTGTGTGGGTGCAGGAATAAGTGGAGGGGGGCCACCACGGGCCCACGAGTTAGGTGTGCCCTGGACCCTCGTGGCCAGGTGCTTGCCCTCCTTTCTATGTTCTCAGTGCCTAAAATCCTCAAATATTCCCTAAAAAATCATACTAAATTTGCAGGGCATTTGGAGAACTTTTATTTTCGGGATATTTTTTATTGCATGTATAATTCAAAAAGCAGACAGAAAATAATATTTTTGCTTTATTTATTCTAAATAACAGAAAGTAAAAGGAGGGAACAGAAGGTTGTGCCTTCTAGTTTCATCCATCTCATGATCATCAAAAGGAATCCACTAACAAGGTTCATCAAGTCTTTTTAACAAACTCATTCCGAATAACATGGAGCCGGAGAAATTTCAAATAACACTAGGTTACCTCAATGGGGACATGAACATCCCCTATAATAAGAATATCATATTTTTTCTTGACAGTAGGAAGAGGAAATTCAAAACCTCCAATAATGATAGTTGGAACTTTTCCAATAGAATTGATGCTATGAACTTGAGGTTGTTTCCTCGGAAAGTGTACAGTATGCCCATTACCATTAACATGAAAAGTGACATTGCCTTTGTTGCAATCAATAACAGCCCCTGCAGTATTCAAAAAGGGTCTACCAAGGATAATCGACATACTATCGTCCTCGGGAATATCAAGAATAACAAAGTCCGTTAAGATAGTGACATTTGCAACTACAATAGGCACATCCTCACAAATACCGACAGGTATTGCAGTTTATTTATCAGCCATTTGCAAAGATATTTCAGTAGGTGTCAACTTATTCAATTCAAGTCTACGATATAAAGAGAGAGGCATAACACTAACACTGGCTCCAAGATCACATAAAGCAGTTTTAACATAGTTTCTTTTAATGGAGCATGGTATAGTTGGTACACCTGGATCTCCAAGTTTCTTTGGTATTCCACCTTTAAAAGTATAATTAGCAAGCATGGTGGAAATTTCAGCTTCCGGTATCTTTCTTTTATTTGTAATGATATCCTTCATGTATTTAGCATAAGGATTTACTTTAAGCATATCAGTTAAGCGCATACGTAAGAAGATAGGTCTAATCATTTCAGCAAAGCACTCAAAATCCTCATCATCCTTTTTCTTGGATGGTTTAGGAGGAAAAGGCATGGGTTTCTGAACCCATGGTTCTCTTTCTTTACCGTGCTTCCTAGGAACAAAGTCTCTCTTATCATAACGTTGATTCTTTGATTGTGGGTTATCAAGATCAACAACAGGTTCAATCTCTACATCATTATTATTGCTAGGTTGACCATGAATGTGAACATTATCATTAACATTATTACGAGGTTCATGTTCATCACCAGAATGTGTTTCAGCATCATAAATAGAAATATCATTGGGATTCTCAGGTGTGTCTACAACAGATTCACTATAAGCATGCAAATTCGTATCATTTTTCTTTTTCTTCTTTTAAGAAGGACTAGGTGCATCTACATTATTTCTCTGAGAATCTTGCTCGATTCTCTTAGGGTGGCCTTTAGGATACAAAGGTTCCTGAGTCATTCTACCAGTTCTAGTAGCCACTCTAACAGCAAAGTCGTGTTTATTATTTAATTCATCGAGCAAATCACTTTGAGCTTTAAGTACTTGCTCTACTTGAGTGGTTACCATAGAAGCATATTTGCTAATGAGTTTAAGTTCACCTTTAACTCTAGCCATATAATCACTCAGGTGTCCTATCATGAAAGCATTACTCTTTAATTCTCTACCAACATAAGCATTAAAACTTTCTTGCCTAGCCATAAAGTCATCAAATTCATCTAAACATTGGCTAGGAAATTTAGTAGACGGGATTTCAACTTTATCATATATATAGAGAGAACTTACCTTTGCTACCTGTGTCGGGTTATCAAGACCATGTGTTTCTTCGACAGGCGGTATATTAAGACCATGTATTTCTTCAATAGGGGTAAATTCTTAACATCTTCAGATTTAATACCTTTTTCTTTCATAGATTTCTTTGCCTCTTGCATATCTTCAGGACTGACAAATAGAACACCCCTCTTCTTCGGAGTTGGTTTAGGAATAGGCTCAGGAGTTGGCTCAGGAGTTGGCTCAATTGGATCAGGAATTGGCTCAGGAAGAGTCCAATTATTTTCATTAGTCAACATATTATTCAATAACAATTCATCTTGGTCGACTGTTCTTTCCCTGAAAACCCAACCAGCACAACTATCCAAGTGGTCCTTGGAGCCATCGGTTAGTCCATTATAAAAGATATCAAGTATTTCATTTTTCTTAAGAGGATGCTCTGGAAAAGCATTAAGTAATTGGAGAAGCCTCCCCCAAGCTTGTGGGAGACTCTCTTCTTCGATTTGCACAAAATTATATATTTCCCTCAAGGCAGCTTGTTTCTAATGAGCAGGGAAATATTTAGCAGAGAAGTAATAAATCATATCCTAGGGACTACACACACAACCAGGATCAAGAGAATTAAACCAAGTTTTAGCATCACCCTTTAATGAGAACGGAAATATCTTCAGTATATAATAATAGCGAGATTTCTCATCATTAGTGAACAGGGTGGCTATATCATTCAACTTAGTAAGATGTGCCACAACAGTTTCAGATTCACAGCCATAAAAAGGATCAGATTCAACCAAAGTAGTTATCAGTAACAAAGATAGGTGAAGTAGCAAAAGCAGGGACATATTTCATTCTAGCATTTAGAGTTTTCTGTTTAAGTTTAGCTAGTAACTTCTTAAGATCAGATCTATCATTGCAAGCAAGAAGATCTCTAGCGGTTTCCTCATCCATAACATAACCCTCTGGGACAACAGGAAATTCATACTTAGGGGAGAACCTTCATCATCACTATCATCAATAATTTCATCTTCAATAATTTTATTCTCTCTAACCCTAGCAAGTTGTTCATCTAGAAATTCACCTAATGGCAAAGTAGTATCAAGCACAGAAGTAGTTTCATCATAAGTATCATGCATAGCACAAGTGGCATCATCAATAACATGCGACATATCAGAATTCATAGCAGTAGCAGGTTTAGGTGTCGCAAGCTTACTCAAACTAGAAGGAGAATCTAGTGCAGAGCTAGATGGCAGTTCCTTACCTCCCCTCGTAGTTGAGGGAAAAATCCAAGTGACTCAAAGAATAGAGCTATGCTCCCCGGCAACGGTGCTAGAAAATAATCTTGATGACCAACAAGTATAGGGGATCGCAACAGTTTTCGAGGGTAGAGTGTTCAACCCAAATTTATTGATTCGACACAAGGGGAGCCAAAGAATATTCTCAAGTATTAGCAATTGAGTTGTCAATTCAACCACACCTGGATAACTTAGTATCTGCAGCAAAGTGTTTAGTAGCAAAGTAGTATGATAGTAATGGTAACAGTGATAAAAGTAACAGTAGCAGTTTTGTAGTGATTGTAACAGTAGCAATGAAAAAGTAAATAAGCAAAACACAATATGTGAAAAGCCTGTAGGCATTGGATCAGTGATGGATAATTACGTCGGATGTGATTCCTCATGTAATAGTTATAACATAGGGTGACAGAGAACTAGCTCCAGTTCATCAATGTAGTGTAGGCATGTATTCCGAATATAGTCATACGTGCTTATGGAAAAGAACTTGCATGAAATCTTTTGTCCTACCCTCCCGTGGCAGCGGGGTCCTAATGGAAACTAAGGGATATTAAGGCCTCATTTTAATAGAGTACCGGACCAAAGCATTAGCACTTAGTGAATGCATGAACTCCTCAAACTACGGTCATCACCGAGAAGTATCCCGATTATTGTCACTTCGGGGTTGTCGGATCATAACGCATAATAGGTGACTATAGACTTGCAAGATAGGATCAAGAACTCACATATATTCATGAAAACATAATAGGTTCAGATCTGAAGTCATGGCACTTGGGCCCTAGTGACAAGCATTATGCATAGCAAAGTCATCGCAACATCAATCTCAGAACATAGTGGATACTAGGGATCAAACCCTAACAAAACTAACTTGATTACATGGTAAATCTCATCCAACCCATCACCATCCAGCAAGCCTATGATGGTATTACTCACGCACGGCGGTGAGCATCATGAAATTGGTGATGGAGGATGGTTGATGATGACGACAGCAACAAATCCCCCTCTCCGGAGCCTCGAACGGACTCCAGATCAGCCCTCCCAAGAGAGATTAGGGCTTGGCAGCGGCTCCGTATCGTAAAACATGATGAAACTTTATCTCTGATCTTTTTCTTCATGAAAGGGAATATATAGAGTTGGAGTTGAGGTCGGTGCAGCTCCAGGGGGCCCACGAGGCAGGGGGGCGCGCTCAGGGGGAGGGGGCGCGCCCCCACCCTCGTGGACAGAGTGTGGGGCCCTTGGCCTTGATTCTTTCGCTAGTATTTTTTATATTTTCTGAAAAGTTCCTTCGTGGATTTTCAGGTCATTCCAAGAACTTTTTATTTCTGCACAAAAATAACACCATGGCAGTTCTGCTGAAAACAGCGTCAGTCTGGGTTAGTTTCATTCAAATCGTGCAAGTTAGAGTCCAAAACAAGGGCAAAAGTGTTTGGAAAAGTAGATACGTTGGAGACGTATCAGTTGTTCTATTTATATGAGTAACATCTTTTATGGTCATGCATCCCTTGTGAATGGTTTATCCTTGTTGAATCCCGATCGTAGTGATACATATGTTCATAATATTGATGCCAAAAGATGCAAAGTTAATGATGATAGTACCATATACTTGTGTGAGTGCCACTTAGGTCATATTGGTGTAAAACGCATGAAGAAACTCCATGCGGATGGACTTTTGGAATCACTTGATTATGAATCATTTGAAACATGTGAACAATATGTCATGGGAAAGATGACTACAACCCCGTTTTCCAGAACAATGGAGTGGGCAAGTGACTTATTAGAAATAATGCATACTGATGTATGTGGTCCGATGAGTGTTGAAGCGCGTAGTGGATATCGTTATTTTCTTACCTTCACGGATGATTTTAGTAAGATATGGGTATATTAGTTAATGAAACACAACTCTGAAACATTTGAAAAGTTTAAAGAATTTTAGAATGAAGTGGAGAATCATCCTGACAAGAAAATAAAGTTTGTACGATCTGATCGTGGAGGTGAATATTTGAGTTACGAGTTTGGCACTCATTCAAGACAATGTGGAAATATTTCACAACTCACGTCACCTGGACCACATCATACTCATGGTGTGTTTGAACATTGTAATAATACTTTATTAGATATGGTGTGTTCAATGATGTCTCTTATTGACTTGGCAACATCGTTTTGGGGTTATGCATTAGAGACCGCCGCATTCACTTTAAATAGGGCACCATCTAAATCTGTTGAGATGATGCCATATGAATTATGGTTTGAAAAGAATCCTAAGTTGTCGTTTCTTAACGTTTGAGGATGCCACGCTTATGTCAAGAGGCTTCAGCCTGATAATCTCGAACATCAAGCGGATAAGTGTGAATTCCTAGGATACCTTAAAGAGACCATTGGGTATACCTTCTACCGCAAATCCGAGGGCAAGATTTTTGTTGCGAATAATGAGTCCTTTCTAGAGAAGGAGTTTCTCCCGAAAGAAATGAGTGGAGGAAAGTAGAGCTTGATGAGGTAATCATACCTCCTCTCGAATTGGAGAGTAGTATATCACATAAAGAAGTTCCTGTGATTCCTACACCTGTCGAAGAAGAAACTAATGATGATGATCAGGACACTTCAGATCAAGCTGTTACTGAATTTCGTAGGTCGACCAGGGTACGTTCTACACCAGAGTGGTACGACAATCCTGTCCTGGAAGTCATGTTGTTAGACAACGGCGAACCTACGAATTTTTAAGAAGCAATGATGAGCCTGGATTTCAACAAATGGTTTGAGGCCAAGAAATCAAAGATGGGTCCATGTATGAGAATGATGTATGGACTTTGGTGGACCTGCCCAATGACTGGAAGGCCATTTAGAACAAATGAATCTTTAAGAAGAAGACATACGCTGATGGTAATGTCAATGTCTATAAAGCTTGACTTGTCACAATGGGTTTTCAAAAAATTCGAGTAGTTGACTATGATGAGTCTTTCACACCCATATCGATGCTTAAGCCGTTAAAATTATGTTAGCAATTGCCCCATATTTCGATTATGAAATCTGGCAATGTTTCTTAATGGTTTCCAAGGAAGAGTTGTATACGATGCAACCAGAAGGTTTTGGTTATTCTAAGGATGCTAACAAATTATGCAAGATCCAGCGATCCATCTATGGACTGGTGCAAGCATCTCGGAGTTGGAATTACGCTTTGATGCGGTGATCAAAGATTTTGGTTTTATACAAACTTATGGATAAGCTTGTATTTATGAGCTCTGTAGCATTCTAATACTATATGTGGATAACATATTATTGATTGGAAATGATATAGAGTTTCTGGAAAGCATAAAGGGTTATTTGAACAAGACTTTTTCAATGAAAGAACTGCGTGAAGCTGCTTACATATTGGGTATTAAGATATATGGAGATAGATCGGGACGCCTGATAGGACTTTCAAAAGGAACATACCTTGACAAGATTTTGAAGAAGTTCAAAATGGTCCAGTGAAAGAAGGGGTTCTTGCATGTGTTGCAAGGTGTGGAGATGAGTCAAACTCAATGCCCGACCAACCCAGAAGAAAGAGAAATGATGAAAGGCATCCCCTATGCCTCAGCCATAGGATCTACAAGATATCCCATGTTCTGTACCAGACCTGATGTGTGCCTTGCCATAAACCTGGCAGGGAGGTACCAAAGTAATCCAGGAGTGAATCATTGGACAGCGGCCAAAAATATCCTAAAGAGAAATAAGGACATGTTTCTCATTTATTGAGGTGACAAAGAGTTCATCGTAAATGGTTACATCGATGCTAGCTTTGACTCGGATCCGGATGACTTGAAGTCTCCAGATACATGTATATTCTTAATGGAGGAGCAGTCAGTTGGAGTAGCTCCAAGCAGAGCGTCGTGGAGGGATCTACATGTGAAGCGGAATATATAGCTGCTTCGGAAGCAGCACAAGAAGGAGTCTGGAAGAAGGAGTTCATATCCGACCTAGGGGTTGTGCCTATTGCTTTGAATCCAATGACAATTTTTTGTGACAACGCTGGTGCTATTGCCATTGCCAAGGAGCCTAGGTTTTACAAGAATATCAAGCACATCAAACACCGCTTCAAATCTATTCCTAATTACATTAAGGATGGCGACATAGAACTTTGCAAAGTACATACAGATCTGAATGTAGCAAACCCGTTGACTAAACCTCTTCCACGAGCAAAACATGATCAGCACCAAGACTCCATTGGTGTTAGATTCATTATGATGTAAACTAGACTATTGACTCTAGTGCAAGTGGGAGACTATTGGAAATATGCCCTAGAGGCAATAATAAATTAATTATTATCATATTCCCTTGTTCATGATAAATGTTTTATTCATGTTAGAAGTGTATTGACCGGAAACTTAGGTACATGTGTGAATACATAAACAACATTGTGTCCCTAGTAGGCATCACCAGACTAGCTCGCTGATCAAACATGGTTAAGGTTTCCTAACCATAGACATGAGTTGTCATTTGATAATGCGATTACATCATTACGAGAATGATGTGATGGATGGACCCAACCATAATCTTAGCAACAGATCATATCGCTTAGTTATTTGCTACAACTTTCTTTACGTCAAGTATCTGTTCCTTAGACCATAAGATTGTGCAACTCCCAGGCACCGGAGTAATACTTAGTGTATATCCAAATGTCACTTCATAACTGGGTGATCATAAAGGTGCTCTACAGGTATCTCTGAAGGTGTTTGTTGGGTTAGTGTGGATCAGGAATGGAATTTGTCACTCTGTATGACGGAGAGATATCTCTGGCCCCTCTATACAATACAAACATCACAAGAAGTTTGCAAGCATGTGACTAATGAGTTTAGTCATGGGATCTTGTATTACGCAACAAGTAAAGAGACTTGCTGGTAACGAGATTGAACTAGGTATGGAGATACCGACGATCGAATCTCGGGCAAGTAACATATCGTTGGACAAAGGAAATTGCATACGGGATTAACTCAATCCTTGACATAATGGTTCAACCGATGAAGATCATGGAATATGTAGGAACTGGTATGGGCATCCAGGTCCCTCTATTGGTTATTGACTGGAGAGGTGTCTCGGTCATGTCTACATGACTCTCGAACCCGCGGGGTCGCGCGCTTAACGTTCGACAATGCTAGAGTAGAATTGGGATATTTGTATTGGTGGTCGAAAGTTGTTTGGAATCCCGGATGAGATCCCGGACATCACGAGGAGCTCGGGAATAGTCTGGAGGTAAAGATTTATATATGAAAGTCATTTTTTGGGATTCAAGAGAAAATAGTTTTTTCTTGATTGTACCGAGAACCTTCATCGGGATTTTGGAGGGTTCCGGAAGTCCAGAAGTGGGTCCACCACACCTCGAGGGCCAACATGGGCTAAGAGGAGGCGCCCTGACCTCTTTGGGTATGGCGCACTAGCACAAAGACCCATGCGGCCAAGGGGGAAAGAGTCGTAGCTCCGTGCGACAAAATGGGAGAAGGACTAGGAGTCCAACTCTTCCCCCTTGGTGCGCCAGCCATATGGGGTGGAGGGGCTGGATTCCTATCCCTCCCATGCATATAAATAAAATAGAAGGGGCGCATCAAAGCCCCCTAACAAATTGGACTTGGCTGCTTCCCCGTTTCTTCCTCCCGGCATAATCCTCGTCCTTGGTTTTCTCGCTTAGTGAAGCGCCGCTAGAATTCCATCACCACCATGCTGTCATGTTGCTTGTATTCCCGTCTACATCTTTGCCCTCGCTTGCTGGATCAAGGAGCCGGAGGCATCACTGAGCCGCACGTGTGCTAAACTCGAAGGTGTCGTCCTTTCGGCGCTAGATCAGTTTCAATCGTGATCGGATCCCGAACAGTACGACTACACCAACCGTGTTTTATACTCTTCCACTTTTGGTCTACAAGGGTATGTAGACACACTCCCCTCTTGTTGATTTGCATATCCTAGATTAGATCTTGGGTGTTCATAGGGAACTTTTTGATTTTAATGAAACGTTCCCCATCAAACGAGAGAGTTCTATTTTTTGTATGTTTCTTTGAGTTTTCTTAGGGTTGGGTCCTGCTCGGGAGGGGGATAAGGCGGCGCCCTCCTGAAGGTGGAATAAGGTTCTTCTTGTTTATCACATGTCCTATTCATGTGTCTAGCATCTTCTGAGGGCGTGTGGAGGGGTGTCTATGGCGGATCTCGTAGGATCGATCGATGGTTGTCTTTGGTGGATTTGCTCAGATCTGGTCTTCACTCGTTTATGTTCGGTGTGTGTTTAGGTTGGATCCTTCCGATCTACGCTTCTCTTCATCAGCGGCGGTTGTTGTTTTGGTGCTCTAGTCCTATGGGGCCTTAACATGACAACTTCCCGACTCTCTACTACAACAAGGTTTGCCCCTCTTCGGCAAGGGAGGGGATATGATGGCGGCGCATCATCGACTCACTTCAGTTCTTATAGTCATCACTAGGTGGTCTATGGATCTGGATGATTTTTTTTGTTATTTCTGGTGTTTGGTGTACTGCCATAATTGAAGATGAATAAATCCGAAGTTTCCCACAAAAAACCGCGACAATTAGATATGTATTGGAATAGCTTACTTATTTGTGCTTCCTCACCTAAAGATCCTAGATCTCTCGAATAATAATTTTTGTGATGAGGACAAGACATCAGTGAAAACCGAACTGGGTATACATGATGAGGATTGGAATGAGAAATACCTCAGGCTTCCCATCAATGTGGGGCGGTCTAGGAAGAAAGCTTTCAGTTACATCAAACGGAACATGTGTGGGCGCGTGTGTGGATGGCAGGAAAGACTTCTAGCAAAGGAGAGAAAGGAGGTCCTAGTCAAGGCTGTGGGGATACCCATTCCCACCTTTGCTATGTCTTGCTTTGATTTGACTAAAACCTTTTGTGCTGAGCTGAATACACTCCTTGGTAATTTTTGGTGGAGCCAGCAAGACAAACAAAATTCCATGCATTGGCTTAGTTGGGAGAAGCTTTCACAACCTAAGGCCATGGGAGGGCTAGGGTTACGAGACATTCACACTTTCAATCTAGCAATGCTTTCGAGACAGGGTTGGAGAATTTTGCAAAACCCATTGAGCTTGTGCGCAAGAATTTTAAAAGCCCGCTATTTCCCTAACAGTACGGTGCTGTAGGCTGTCGAACATGATGGTATTTCATACTCCTGGCGTAGTATTCTCCAGGGTCTGAAGGTGGTGAAGCAGGGCTATATCTGGCGGGTGGGGGGCGGGACAAGGATCAACATCTGGATGGACCCATGGATTCCTAGACCCTGGTCCAGGCAGGTGATCACGCCGAGGGGAGCCAACCTGCTTAACTATGTGCATGAACTGATAGGCCCGATCACAGGTGGATGGGATGAGCGTCTCATCATAGACACCTTCTGTGCGGAGGATGCCTGCCACCTTTTGCAGATTCCACTAAGGGACGGGACCGAGGATTTCGTAGCATGGCACTTCGATTCAAATTGCAGGTATTCGGTCAAAAGCGCCTATAAGCTGCTGATGGAGATGAACAAGCAGAGCAGGAACGGTGCACCTAGCACAAGCGCAGGAGGTTCAGGCCAACTAGACAGACACCCTGACCAGAGCTGGAAGTGGATATGGAAGCTGCCTTGCCTAGCAAAATTGCAAATGTTTGTGTGGCGCATCCGACATGAGTCCCTAGCCCTATGCACCAACCTGTCGAGGCACGGCATGAAGCTTGACTCTGAAAAATGCTTCCTATGTGGGAGAGTGGATGAGGATGGTGGGCATCTGTTCATAAAGTGCAAGTTAGCAAAAGAGGGTTGGAGGCAACTAGGGTTGGAACTGGAGCGGAATCGCCTCGAAGGGATTGGGAGTGTGCATGCGATGCTCGACCCTTTATGGGGACTAGATGAGAAGAAAAGAGTTCTCATCATCTGCTTCTGGTGGCACTGGTGGAACAACCGCAACAAGGTTCAAGAAGGAGAGCTTCCTTTGCATGTGACAGAAATCGTGAGACGGTCTCGCTACGATGCACTCGAATATGAGCAGATCTTCCTACGGGCTGCGCCAAAACGCCCCCCCCCCCCCGGAAAGTGGCAACCGCCTGCGGACGACATCATAAAGTTCAACCTGGACGGCGCTTTCACACCGGGAAACTCCTTCTGTGGATGGGGAGTGGTGGCTCGAGATAGCTCCGGACTTGTCCTCGCTACCTGAGCAAGACGACAAGAAGGGATTTTTGATGCCTTTGGAGTGGAAGTCAATGCACAGACGGCGGCGGTGACAATAGCGGCTGATATGGGAGCTTTCAGGGTCTCCTTTGAGACGGACTCTTAGCTACTGGCTGATGCAATGGATGCCCAGCGCGTGCATTCTTCGCCTTATGCAGCAATCATTGAAGATACAAAGTTTCAGTTAAAGATGTAGTTTTCCAAATGGAGTGTATGTAGTTTTCCAAATGGAGTGTTAGTGCGTGTAGACGTACCATGAACTCTGTTGCTCATGAGTTAGCACAAATTGGTAGTACTTGCACACCTAATACGTGTGTGGAGTGGGACACTATTGTACCACCCAAAGTGGCTACTTGCATGTCGGGCGATATGCCCGATCGTCGTTGATCTATAAAGCTTTGCTTTCCCTCAAAAAAAATATGTGGGCACCCATAAGCTTATTCTCAGGGCCAAGTTCACTCTAGGTCTTGAATCGCAGTTTTAATCGCATCAAAGGAACTCTCCCGGTTACATGCAACTAAAAAAATTGTTAACAAATACATTGTCCCTCCTGAAATACTAATTTAAGTTGCATTTTCTTATTTTCATTATTATGGACTTTTATGTATTTATATTGTTGCACTAAAAGATGATACTTTCTCTGTAATCTAATATAAATTTGTTTGGATCACTCACAAAGCTAATCTTACACGAGTGGCCGAACAAAAACAAAAGGAGGAGGCATATAAATGGTAAAAGTGAGACCTTCTATTTGAAGCAGTCGGTCCTTTGCACACGACACACCTTCACTGCACCGCCCCATTGGCAACACTAGTAAAAATGCCCATGCGTTGCAACGGGAGAAATTCGAAAATGTATGCACCGTAGTCTAATAGGCATGACTCTAGGACACATCCCCCACTCTCATTCCAAGACCTCTATTTGAACAAAGCGTCCTATTTGTGTCACCACCTATCCTTATTCTTGCCGTTGCCGATTGTGGACGGGTTGTTCATCTAATTACATCATGTCTAGACATTGTCAGTGCAAGGGATGAGCTGGACCACCTCACATCATATTTGTCGCTGAACCTCGCATAGCGGAAGGGAATATTTCAACTAATCTCTCGAGCGGGAGATGAGGGGTCCCTCCGTAAGTCCTTCCCCGCATGTGTTTCATCCCTCATACCCTGTTGCTCTACACATGTCTCATCATGCCTCCTTCACACCACATACGCTTGCACTAATATATTATTAAACAAAAATATATTAAATGGCTATTAATAATAGAGTTGAGAAAATAACACTATCCTAGTAAAATGGCAGCCCAATATATCGTTCATAGTAAATTATTCACAGCAACAGAAATTTCATGATTCTTAAATAGCTAACATTTTCTATCAATTCAAATAATTCTGGTTTTTGAACCCTTAAACCAACCACAAAAAAAGTGCTTACCAGACATACAAACTTTAGTGTTTCTTAGCTTGATGTGGCGCAAGATTGGTACCATTTGTTGGCCAACCATGCATTGGTACCCCTTAGAGAATGTACCTTTGCAAAGAACAGGTACAAAACAGTGATGAATTAGCAAACTAAAGCTGGCGGAATGGGATCTCCCCTTGTACTCAGCAAGAGAAACACTAAGCGACATTGCTAAAATATTAATCAACGTATATGTCAGATCCACTCACCTTTCTCTGCTCTTCTAGTGAGCAAAAAGGCCCGTGCAATTGCTTTAGAGTAACAAAATTACAACCTTCAAATCGAGCCATTGAGAATAATAAAACATATAATGATTATTAATAATGTAGTCGCACCTAATTCTCCTATACATATCATGTTAAAGTAAGTGATGGTATACGTATGCAAATATATAACTTATAAATTTCACCAGCAAATAATGCTATAGTCTCACATTTAACAAAATGGTAAGAAATAGCATAAATCATGGCTTATAACAATATAATAAATTCTTGTGAGTGATAGATTGACTCCCGACACAAGAAGGCTTTGTAGCAACATAATGAAAACAAATCCCTCGGAAGAATATTTCAGAAATCAAATTACGTACTATGCACAAGCGTATGGAAAAGGATCACTCAAGTCAGCTAGTAAAAATGCATGAGGAGAAAGATCTGAAAAAATAAGTCAATTATTTGAATGAACTTTCCCCTATTTGTTAATAAATGAGAACAATCATGGTGACATATTAGAGCTTATTCAGGACATCTTCTTCTTTTACTGAAGGAAGTAGTATGTTCTAGCAAAATTGTCAAATCACTGCTCGGTGCCTTGTTAAAATCCTATCCATCAAAATTTATCCCACAACAATATCTACCACTTGTAGTTGTTAAATGGTTTAAAAGCAGCTTGGCTAAGACGTAGAAATGATGGTCTTTGTACCAAGAATATAGTGGAGTGCATGAATCCGTCGTCAGTGTCAACGTTCAAAGTCGAGATTGGGTCACCGGTCATGCACTGCCTCTGATCCCAAACACGGCGAGGATAAGCAGGCCAACCACAAAGTCTGCAGTGGTGGCCGCCAGGGCAACGATCGGGTTACCTATGGTGCGGCGCCAAGCTATAGAACACGCCCATGACCTTGCCGTCTCCAGCAGGGGATCACCTCGGGAAGCGTTGGTCCGATGAGGTACGTGCCCCGCTCACCGCGTAAACCTACATGAAAAATTTGCTGCAGACCTACATGTTTTCAACACTGAACCTTCATGCCAAAACATTGTGAAGTGAGCAGGAGTACTAAATAGGGTGATCATCTCGCCTTCATGCAACAACTTGGTGCAGATTGGTACCACATGGGTACGTACCAATACCATTGACTGCCAACCTTTGGGAGGAGCACTCATTCCCATCAGTCACGCAATGACAGTCGGGGCTGCACCTAAAGCACCGATATTAGAAACTGAACGGAGGAAGATGAGCCATACCTGCCGAGCTCGATGCGTCGCTTGCCGGTTCTGTTCTTTAGGCACCGTGACCGATCCAAAATTTCAGTCGCCATCGCCGCCTTCCTTTTGTTCTTGAGGGAGATTCTGCAATCGACATGACAGGCAGGCCGGGTCACGTGACCTGAGGCTAGTGGTGGTTCTGGAACCACGGTCGATGGTGGACGCATGCCCTACCTTGGCGGGTCTCCTCTCTTCCTCTACTCCGACGCCCAGACTTGGCGTCTCTTCCTCTACTCCGAAGCCCAGACTCGATGTATCTTTCTGCTGGGATGCCCAGACTCGCTTACAACCACGACTCCGCGACAATGGGCAAACTTCTGGGTAAGTCGGCGGGGGTAAGATACTTGTAGACTTGCAAACTTGCGATGCAATTTAGCTTTTTATAGCACAAATTCTTTGTGGAATCCGAATGGGGACATCGATGAATACATATTTTAGTAGTTTTCCTACCCGGATCCGATCCAGAACGGATACGGCACACGGCGCTGGAGAAAAGGGAGCGAGAGGCGGTGGCGCTGCATGCAATACATCATACGTCTTCTCCTCGACCGAGAGTAAGTTTTGGCAACATATGGTCCAAAGGCTCTTTCGTTTTGGAAACCAAAAAATAGTAATATGGGCCGACGAGCTTTTATTATTTTTGGTTTCCTTTACACGTATGGGTCGGGCGGCCGGCTTCAGTTACTTTTATATTTCCTTTACACACGTATGTCTTTGGTTTCCTATGTTCGTTAAACCGAACAAAACCCAAGACATACAGTACATCAATAAAAAAACTCAAAACAGGACAACCTAAGTGGAACCAAACCAAGAATATCACTTCCCTTTAATAGTAGGTATAGATAGTGAACCAAGCCGGCGCCGAGCGGGAGACACTAGGCAGGTCAGCCCATTAGTCCCGGTTCAATCCAGAACCGATACTAATGGGGGCATTAGTCCCGGTTCGTGAGCCCAGGGGGCCGACCGGGCCACGTGGGCCATTTTTCCCGGTTCGTCTGGACCTTTTAGTCCCGGTTGGTGCCACGAACTGGGACTAAAGGGTGCGATGCCCATTAGTACCGGTTGGTGGCACCAACCGGTACTAAAGGTTGGACCTTTAGTCCCGGTTCGATCCACCAACCGGTACTAATGGGGTTTAAGGCATTAGTACCGGTTCATGGCACGAACCGGTACTAAAGGTCCCATTTTCAAACTCTAACCCCCCTTGTGGATCGCCTTTTCAGTTTTAAAAAAAATAAAATAAAATGATGAAAATGTCAAAAAAATAAAATAAAATAAGTTTCCCATGTGATATGTGGTCTAGTTGTTGGGAAAATATACAAATATGAATTTCAACTTTATTTGCAAAATCTCTCTAGAATTTAGTAAAATGGGCATGACTTTTGAATACTAACTCGGATGAAAAAGTTTTTTATATGAAAAATCAATTACTCAAAAAGTTACACGCAAATATAACCGGGGGAACCCTGTTAAACATTTTCAAAATCCTCAAAAACCTAATAGAAAAAAGTTATGGGGCTTTAAGATCTGGAGGCAAAAAAATTCATCAAATTTCAGTTTTTTTTTTTAATTTTTGTTCAAGAAGTGTTAGTGTTACTAAATAATTATTCAAGAATATTAGTGTTACTAAATAATTATTTCAGTTTTTTTGAATTTTGGTCAAATCTAGTCAAACTATGGTCAAACTGTGGTCAAACAATGTTCAAACTAATTATTCAAGAAATATTAGTGTTACTAAATATTAGTGTTATTTTTTAGACCAATAGTTTCAAACTCAAACAGTGAAATGTGTGACTTCTTGCTCAAGCTAAATTCCTGAGGTTAATAGGATTGACATCTTACTATTGTCAGGAAAACAACAAGTGCAGACTTGGAAACGAGGGAGAATAGAACCCGGAAGTTAATCGTGCTGAGGCTGGAGTAGTGAGAGGATGGGTGACCGTCCAGGAAGTTAGATGATGAGGGGGATTAGAGGTTAAAATGAGCAGTGATGAGGGGTGATTAGAGATGAGAGGTTAAAATAATTCAGAAATTTGAAAATCAAAAAAATATTCCAAAAAAAAATTCAATTTTTTTTAAAAAAAATCATAAAAATTCCATTAGTACCGGTTGGTCTTACCAACCGGGACTAAAGGTGGACCTCCAGGCAGCGGCCACGTGGAGAGCCTTTAGTCCCGGTTCATGTAAGAACCGGGACTAAAGGGGGAGGCTTTAGTAACGACCCTTTAGTCCCCGTTCACAGAACCGGCACTAAAGGCCCTTATGAACCGGGACTAAAAGCCTTTTTTCTACTAGTGAGAACTAGTTACTATAGTGGACCCAAAATTGTAGACAATTGGCACCATATCAAAATGGCAGTGTAGCGAAGGTTATTTAAAGGTTTGCGGACAATTTTTGGAAAGATGAATATTCTTAAAATTTTAGATTTTTTAACTCAGAATTCTTTCAATTTTGCAATCTATTTTTGAAATTTATGAATATTTGGTAACGCAAACCATTTTCATAATTTCAAACTTTCTGAAATATCAGAAGAACTTTTGAAATTCTAAAGATATTTTCAAATGTGAAAAAAATGGGCAACCTGGTGCATGTAGCTCCCGCTTGCGCAGGGTCCAGGGAAGGGTCCGACCACTTTGGGTCTATAGTACGCAGCCTTTCCCTACATTTCCGTGAAAAGAAAAAGGAAATTCCAAATATATTTTTAAAAATATGAACCATTTTAAAAAAAATAACTAGAAATCTAGCCATATTTTGAAAGTACGAACAAAGGCTGAAATTTTCAAACATTCTTTGGAAACCCATACAAATTTTGAAATTTTAAACTTTTCTTGAACAAATGAAAAAGGAAAGTAAAAACAAGAAAATTAGAATAGAAAGCCATAAAAACCCAGTAAAAGAGAACACCAGAAAAAATGAGAATAACCAGACTAAATCATCCTAGAAGGTTCCCAAAACTGGTAATAAACTGGATAGGAATCCTCTAGATGGTTCTGACTACCTGAATGGTAGAACATATTGTAATAGCTAATGGGAGGCGAAAGTAAGTCCCTCGCTCAAAATGTATAGAGGATTCAGGACAATCCTGAATCCTATATGACACTTGGTGGGAAGATTGTCGACCAAACGCACAGGGAATAGTGCGAGGCATCAGGAGATGGGCCGGCACATTATTAATCTGCCATATGTTCCACAGATCCCGGTTATGTGAAGCTTGTTCTTGTACAGTTCTTTTACAAGATTGGGACCTTCTAGAAGGTTCTCGTGTGGTTCATTTTTTACCAGTTTTTTTCTTTTTTTGTTTTTCAGTTATCCTGTCTCTTTTTTTGTCATTCAATTTTCTAAAAAATTGCACGACAATTCAAAAAATGAAAATATTTGGAATAAAAGAAAATGCTCATTTTTTGAAATATAATAATTCAAAATTGTTCATGCTTATTTTAGAAAACGTTTAGAATTTCAAATTTAAATCATAATTTTCAAAGATGTTCATAATTTGAGAAAAAAGTTTGCAATTTCAAAATTTGTTCACTTTTCCCCAAAAATGTTTGCTTATTCTTTTTCAATGTTCATAGTTTTAAAAAATATTTAAAATTTCAGAAGGTGATTGCTTTTTCAAAAATGTTGTTTGGAAATTATTAAAAAGTCAAATTTGGACAAAATCGGGATTTCTAAAAAATGATTCAGAATTTTAAGGAAAATTTGGAATATTCAAACAAAATCAGAAGTTTTGAAATGTGTTCCAAAATTTTTAAACAAAATTTTTGACATTGTTAGGTAAGCTGGAAATTTCAAAATTGTTCGGCATTGTCGAAAAAAGTTTAGAAATGTCAAATTTGTTTGAAATTTTCGTTAAAAATTTTGGAAATTTGAAAAATGTTCAACTTTGACAAATTAAGTAATATTAATGTGTTTTGAAAAACCGAAAAAATAAAAAGAATTAAAACTTGTTTTTTAGGAAAAAAATCAAAAACCAATTGAAAAAGGTGATGCAACGCTCGATACAGCAGCTAGCGTTATTGGTCAATTGTCCTCGAGGGATGCCACCATTCTGAGGCAAGGTGCGTCATATAGGACCTGTCTATTGACGCAATATCGGTAAAAGCAGCCCAACAATGACATGCAGCATCAGAACCAGGAGATATTTTTGTACTTTTCGTTCATGGTAGGGCTTCTTTTCCTCCGGAGGCGATGGCGCCGCTGATGAGGTTCTGACCTTCCCTACCGTCGATCTCCCATAGTTCTCGGCCCTGTTTTCTGATGTTGATCTGACGATCGCGGCGGGACCTAGCGGGCCTACATGGGTAACGGTAGACTTAGGGTTCCACCACAAAAACCCGGTTGATTTTCATCGGGTTAGGAATTCAGATGGCTTCGGGAGACGCTTCGGGATCAGCGGAGATCAGCGATGTCGACAGGATGATGAAGGAATTGGGGCTACGCAAAGAGGATCTGAATGACGTTGTTTTTGACGATAAGCTCCACCGGTGGCCGCATGGTGGATAGCTCTAGCTAGGTTTCACTCTGAGAAAACTTATAGTCAGACATGGTTTTTCAGAAATATGCGCACTGCTTGGGATCTGGCGCAGGAGGTAAAGTTCAGACCGCTGGAAGAAAATCTATACACCATCCAGTTCTCATGCTTGGGGGATTGGGAAAGAGTGATGCAAGATGGACCACGGAACTTCCGAGGCGATGCGGTGATCATCAAGGAGTATGATGGGGTGACCAAGCCATCAACTATCAATTTGGACACCATAGAGATATGGATTCAGATCCATGATGTCCCTGATCTCTATGCCCATCTAGTCCCTGCCTGGTGGCCAAGGTGGGAGAGCTGTTGTTCTCTGAACCCAAGATTTCACGGGTAACTTCTACCGAGGATTGGTCCGAATCAATGTTACAAAGCCACTTAAGAATGCGGTGTCAATGGTGCATGACTCGAGGCGCCAAATCTACAAAGTGAAGTATGAAAAATTGCCATACTGGTGCACTATGTGCGGCATGCTAGGGCATCTCTATAAGGAACATGGCGCTGGGATTCACCCTCCGTCAGCCTTGATTTTCAAGGAATTCAGAGCAGATTGGTACATGAGGACGGGACAGGCCTAGGCAGAGGGTCTGGCTACAGGGGAGGCCGCCGAGGAGGGTGCAGTGGTGTTTGGGACAATGCAAGAAAGGAGGATAAAGAGGAGGACCCAGTGGATGACCTGAATGTTGTTGATATGGAACAAAACAACAGGAAAAGAGATAGTAGCAAGGTGTTGGTCGGGGAATGAGCTAGCACGCAGATTGGGAATCACCTGTGTAATAATCAACTAGCGATAATGCCCCATGACTCTTCCATGGTCAGTCCACCACCAAAATAGGGACCCAAAGAGATCAAGGGCAAGTGCTAAAGCTAGAGAGAATCTAACAACAGTATCAAAAAACTTGGTGGGCCCACTAGAGGGGCGCCGCCGGGCCCAATGAGTATCATAAGAAGGAACTGTCACGGTGCTGGCAAACCCGCGACAGTTGAAGAGCTTTGTACTCTAATGAGGCGCTTTTCCCCCTCTATATTATGTATCCTTGAAACTCAGATAGAGGGATCGAGAGTAGAAAGTTTGTTAGACACTCTAGGGTTCAATAAAAGTTTTGCAGTTGGTAGTTTAGGTAGGAGTGGTGGTCTTGGTGTATTTTGGAAAGATTCAATAAAAGCAAAAGTTATCGGTTACTCTTAGTATCACATAGACATGGAAGTTGAGGATCTGGTGACTACTCCCTTTCAAATCACTTTTGTTTATGGTGAGGCTCGAGTTCTTGAATGGTATAAAACTTGGGATATGATGAGAGGCATTATGAACGCTAGTACGCTCCCATGTGTAGCTATGGGTGATTTTAATGAAGTGCTAGACGCTAATGAACATGACGGAGTTGGCAGCCGTAGCCAGGCGCAGATGGATGCATTTAGAGATGCCCTAGTTACCTGTGGCCTTTCGGACATAGGGTACAAGGGGAATCCATGGACTTTCGAGATAAGGTGGCAGGAGGGACTTCCACTCATGTCAGGTTGGGTAGATGTGTGGCCTCGGCGGACTGGGCTCTAGCGATGCAACAAGCTGAGTTGTGCCATAAAATAGCTGCTTCTTCCGATCACGCACCCCTGGTGTTACGCTTGATCGACGTGCATGCATGCGCAGGTGGACCCCGACCTTTTAAATATGAAGTGATGTGGGAATCGCATGAGAATGTAGCAGCTATAGGGGCGCAAAGCTGGGGACAGCGATAGGAGGGAACAATTCAAGGAGTTAAAGAAAAATTTGGGTCTCTTTCAGAAGATCTAGCTGCTTGGGATCGCAATGTCTTTGGTAATGTCAGGCTCGAGATCCGAAACCTACAGAATTAGCTAGCTCTGTTACGAGCGGTCCCAGGGAGAACCGAGCCTTCTCGGGTAGAAGTTAAAATATGTGACCGGCTGGTTGAATTCTTCAATAGAGAAGAGATAATCTGGCGTCAAAGGACACGGGTGGAGTGGTTAATACATGGTGATAAGAACACTTACTTCTTCCATTTAAGGGCACGCAGAAGGAGGAAAAAGAATCAAATTAAGGCTCTATGTTTGCCAGATGGGAGGGTGACCGAGGTTGTAGTCGAGATGGAAGAGCATGCTACAAACTTATACACTTCCTTGCATTTGTCTGAAGGAGTACATTATATGGATTGGGTGCTAGATTCAGTACCCCTAAAGGTAACCCCGGCCATGAACCAGATCCTTGAAGCAGAATATATGAACGAGGAAGTCAGAGTGGCACTTTTCCAGATGTTTCCCATGAAGGCGCCGAGACGAGATGGTTTTCCAGCACACTTTTTTCAGCGACATTGGGATGTGTGTGGGATGGAGGTGACAGATATTGTTCATCGCATTATAAATGGAACTAGATCAACAGAGTGCATAAATGATACAATCCTGGTAGTCATACCGAAGGTAAAGAACCCCACTTCGCTGACACAGTTTAGACCTATCTCTCTTTGCAATGTGCTTTACAAGATAGCGTCCAAGATTATATCAAATAGGTTCAAGTTAGTGCTTTTGGACATCATTTTAGAGGAACAGTCTGCATTTGTTCTGGGTAGGCTTATCACTGACAATATTATTACTGCTTATGAGTGTCTTCACTTTATGAAGCATAACAGATCAAAGAGAAACACTCATTGTGCACTTAAACTTTACATGATGAAGGCATACGATAGAGTTGAGTGGCACCATCTCCAGGGAATCATGCTAAAACTGGGATTCACTGAATGGTGGGTCAACATAGTCATGAGTATGGTACGATCTGTGAAATTCTTAGTTCTTTTTAATAGAAGGAAGTTAGATGAGTTCAAACCTTCTCGTGGAATTCGACAGGGAGACCCCATCTCCCCATATCTATTCTTGATTGCAGCAGAGGGCCTTTCATGCCTCCTAAAAACTATTGATGAGTCATCCAACATAGGTGGGATTCAGGTGGCAGCTTCTGCACCATTAGTTAACCACTTATTATTCGCTGATGACAGCCTGCTGTGTTTTAAGGATAGTGCAGATGGGGCGAATGAGGTAAACCATTTGTTGAACACATATTGTCAGGCCTCGGGACAAAGGATTAACCATGAGAAGTCATCAATTTTCTTCAGTAAGAAATATCCTGACAGCATAAAACAGGAGGTAAAAACTTTGCTCCAAGTTCCAAATGAAACCTTAAGTGCAAAATATTTAGGGATGCCCTCTGATGTGGGATCCTCCAAGAATGGCGCATTCAAGTACTTGAAGGACTATTTGTTGAGTAAAGTGCAAGGCTGGATTGAAAAAACTATGTCAACAACAGGCAAGGAGGTGTTAGTTAGGTCAGTGGCCCAGGCAGTTCCAGTTTTCTTTATGTCATGTTTCAAGTTACCTAGGGAACTATGTGAACATCTAAATAAGCTGATTCGGAAGTTTTGGTGGGGGAGCAAGATGGAAAACGCAAACCTAACTGTGTCTCATGGAAGGCGATGACACAACCAAAGTGTATGGGAGGCTTCGGTTTCAAGGATTTTGAATTGTTCAATTTGGCACTTTTGGCAAAGCAAGCATCACTAGAAGAAAAGAGGGCTTTCGTCACAGCGTGATCGGAACATTAGTCCTGGTTCTATTACGAACCAAGACTAATGTGTGCATTAGTCCCGGTTCTAGCGGCTAGGGCGTCGGGAAGGCATTAGTCCCGATTCAAATGGGACCTTTAGTCTCGGTCTGAGGCCCTTTAGTCCCGATTCGTGTCTCAAACCGGGACTAAAGGTTAGACTTCCCCATTTGAGACACGAACCGGGACTAAAGGGTGCGATGACCTTTAGTCCTAGTTTGTGTCTCAAACCAGGACTAAAGGGGTTCTAAAATTTGTTTTTCGCTTTTTGTAGTTTCTGTTTCAAATTTCTTAAATCTTTAAGGATATTTGATGTTTTTGAGTGATTGTTTTTGCATTAGATTCAAAATTTTGTCTAGTTTCTGTTTGTGCCATTAGTTTTCAAATTTGAATAATTTAAATATGATTTTTTTCAAATTTTCTTCAAACCCTAAATTGTTAATAATTTGAGTTTAAAAATAGTTTTTAATTTAATTCTTTTTGCTCCTAGTCACATGTGAGATTGTTGTCACAGTAAGATTTATTTGATTATTTTTATAATAATTTAAATTAGGATTTTAATAAAAACAGTACTCCTTTCCTTATATAGTTATTTTAGTCCTTTAATTGTTGTATTCAAATATTTTTAGTTAGTTCTTTCTGTAGATTTTAACATGTTGTAGTATGCTTCTGTTAGACAACAGTAGAAAGATTTTTATAATTAATTAATATTAATTTTGCTACTATTTTGTATTAATAGTTGTTTAGCCTTTAATAATAGTTGATAGAATTAGTTTTGCTATATTAAAAAGTAATTCCTTTTGCCACTTTAATAGAACGTGACTCTAGCTTGGTTAATCTTAGTTGTGACTCTAGCTGGGATGGTGCTAGTAGATGTAGTCGACGGTAGGATTCGATGGACACCATCCCAGACTAAAGGGGTTCAAACTCTACCCCCCCCCCCCGTGTATCGCCATTTCAGTTTTGAAAAAAACAAAAGAAAATGATAAAAACTTCAAAAATTAAAATCCTTCGAGATGTAGTTTTGTTACTACATCTACTAGTTTGGAAAATTAAAGAGCATAAATTTGGACATGTTATGCAAAAAAAGTTATGAAAAAGTAAAATGGCTATAACTTTTGCATACGATGTCGAAAAAAACTTATAATATGTCAAAATGTTCAACACGAAAATCCGCATCCGATTTTCACCGCCATAGGCCGTTTTGCAAATTTTTAGAATCCTCAAATTCTAAAAGGAAAAAAAAATTGTGCTCAAATTTCTGTTTTTTTTCGAATTTTGGTCAAACTACTTATTCAAGAAATATTAGTGTTATAAATAATTATTCAAGAATATTAGCGTTACTAAATAATTATTTCAGTTTTTTGAATTTTGGTCGAATCTGGTCAAACTATGGTCAAACTACTTATTTAAGAAATATTAGTGTTAATAAATATTTATTGTTTTTTAGAATAATAGTTTCAAACTCAAACGGTGAAACGTGTGACTTATGCTCAAGTTAAACTCCCGAGGGTTAATAGGATTGACAGCTTACTATTGTCAGGAAAACAACAACTGCAGACTTGGAAACGAGGGGGAATAGAACTCGGAAGTTAAGCGTGCTCAGGCTGGAGTAGTGAGAGGATTGGTGACCGGCCGGGAAGTTAGACTATTTGGACTGATGAGGGGTGATTAGAGATTAGAGATAAAATTGAGCAGTAATGAGAGGTGATTAGAGATCAAATAATTCAAAATTTTGAAAATTAGGAAAAAAATCAAAAAAAATCAAATTTTTTCCAAAAATATCAAAAAAATTCAAACAAATTCGTTTAGTCCCGGTTGGTGTTACCAACCAGGACTAAAGGTGGAGCTTCAGACAGTGGCCACGTGGAGGGCCTTTAGTCCCGGTTCGTAACACAACCGGGACTAAAGGGGGTCCTTTAGTCCCCAGAACCGGAACTAAAGGCCCTCTGGAACCAGGACTAAAGGCCCATTTTATATTAGTGCATGGAGGATCCTCCAATACCCGGAGTCGTTAAGTGCTCGGATTCTTAAAAAGCATATATTTCCCAGGGTCATCTATCCTATCAGCCGAGCTAGGCAGCCACCTGAGCTGGGTATGGAGATCTATAGTGGAAGGCCGAGACATATTAAAACAAGGATTAATCAGGACAATTGGCAATGGCAACTCCACTAACATTTGGAATGAGAATTGGATCCCTGGGAAGGACATGATGAGGCCATATGGTGCATGAATCGAAAAATCCTCCCCAGATGTTCGCTGAACTGATTGATGCCACCTGGGCCACATGGAATATAACCAGACTGGAGGAAGTTTGCCTCCCAATTGATATAACAGCGATACTGGAGATACTGGTGTGCACTAGCAATATCCCAGATACATGGACATGGTTCTTTGAGAAGAACGACTGTTTCTCGGTAAGATCAGCATACAGAATGATGGTAGAAACTAAATATAGAAGAGGTGAGAGGCTGGATGGATCGAAAGGATCTTCAAGTTCGGCTAGAGATACTGATTCATGAAAGAAAATGTGGCAGACTCGGGTTCCTAGCAAGATCATAATGTTTCTTTGGAGACTAGCTAAGCAATCCATCCCAACGGAAGATTTCCGAACACGTGGAAACATGGCGACCTCATGTGTGTGTGGGCTTTCTGGTGCGCCAGACTCATGGCGACATTCCCTTTTGGAGTGCTTGATGTCTTGATGCATTTGGGCCATGGTGGATGGAGAACTAGCAGAACATCTCTGCGCGACGACAGAACCGCTTGCAAAATAGTTGTTGTTCACTATGATTGATACTTTATCTCATGAGGCATTCATTTGCCTAGTGTCACACTCTGGGCTATAAGGTGGGCAAGGAGGAAGGCGATCCACGAACAAATCTTTCAAAGTCCCGCCCCAACTCACCAATTCATCTCGAGGTTCATCCACGAACTCGACCTTCTACCAGTTCAAGGGAAGAAGATACAGGTAGCCACCCACTACCGGACTACCCCTCTATGCCAACGCCCGCCGGCCATCGGCTTAGCTCTATGTCAACGGCCCCCGTCGGCATATCCCCGTCGGCGTAGATCACATCAGCATAGATGGGTCAGACCGTCGGCATAGGAAAGCCGTCGGCATATGTAGTTATGCCAACGGCCTCCATACGGCCGTCGGCATATATAAGCCGCCAGCAATGATTTTCAGACGGCGCCGTCAAACGGGCCAACAAATTGCAGGCTGCCACGTGGCAGAGGAAAGCTTTGCCGTCGGCATAGGTGGAAATCTATGTCGACGGCTCCGCTAGGAGCTCCTAGCAGCAGAGATATGCTGACGGCTTTGCTGTTGGCACAGATTTTCATCATATCCCTGCCACGTGGCAAACGCTGGGCAGTCCTGGGCATATCTATGCCGACGGCTTTGCCGTCGGCATAGATCTGTGATGTTTTTTTTATTTTCTCTGTTTTCTTTGTTTCAATTCATTTTGACAGCATTTCAAACCAAAAAATAGATATACACAAAAATATGACAGATCATCATCAAGTTCATCATCTAAAGATACTCAAGATCATCATCATCATCATTTAAACATACTCAAGTTCATCATCTAAAGATCAGGATTGGTGCGAAACTTCATGAACATAGAGATTTGCAAGACATGGAACATCGTCATCTAAAGAAACTAACAAGTAGGAACATGAAAGGTATGGCACGACGGCCACACGCACGGGTATCATCAACGACATCAGGCAAAACCATCACCGCCAAAACCACCACCGCCAAGACCACCACTGCTAAAACCACCACCGCCAAGACCACCTCCGCCAAAACCACCACCGCCAAGACCAACACCACTCTGCCAGATCGGGGTGACTGGGGTCAATGAAGCAGGAGTCGAGCCACCGGTCCCCTACATGTTTGAGAGAATATTCTAACAGTAAATATGATATGATGGTGTTGAATGAATGAGAACTAGTTTGTGAGTAGTTAGGCAAATGTACTAACCGGACTATCACTGCCTAGTGCCACACACTCATCGAATGTGGGCACGTGTGGGGGTTCTCCCGCAGGTGGTGGTGGGGTCCCATTTGTGGTAGATCCGTGCGGTTACTCCAAGACGCCAACATAGCATGGATGTTAGTTAAACAAACAAACTAGAAGGTCAGAAGGAATGAAAGTGCAAAAATTTATCTTGGTTTTAAGAGGGCAAAACTAACCGTCATCATCTGAAGGTTGTAATCATCATTTGCCTTCACTCATTGCAAGTACTCCCGCACCTCGAGATTCCTATGCTCGATAAAGGCCTTATATGCCTACAAAATTTAGGTTGTTTCTAAGTGAGCAATGCTGAAAATAAACTGAGAAAGTTAGAGAGAAAGAAGATAAAGGGGAAGTACTTACAGCATGCTGGCGGGCTAAGGGAGGCTGCGAATGCCCTGTACTCTCTAACGGGTTCGGGTTGGTAGCCCAAAGCCGTGTGTACGAGACCAAAGGAGTGATCAAGCCATTGAAACACGGATACTGGTCATGGGGCTTCCCCTTGATGGACACCACCACCGTGTCATCGATGGAAATAAAGTGGGAAAAAAAGTGGATGAGGTCATGCAATTATTGCTCACCCTCCGATTTAGAGGATGTAGTCGATCAAAGGAGGGACGATCATGGACCAACACCTCCAACATCGACGATCACTCCACGAAGATCGAACACCACAAATCCTATTAATTCCACCGAGTGATAAAAATTTAGGTCATCACCTCACATTAACCATTTGGCACAACATTATGAATCGACATGAAACAACATGTCAAATTGCAAAAAAAAAAATCTTTATTAAGTATTTTAGAAACCAAGTTCCTCAATTTTCTTCTTATATATGAATCAACATGACCAAATCACTAACTTGACCAATATCCATCCATCTATCACAAACTTGCCCAACATCTATTCATCTATATTCACTAACTTAGTCAAAACTATCTAGTATGTATCTAAATACCTAATAAAACTACACAAAACAAACAAAAAAATACATTTTATTCATCTATTTAGCATCCATCTATCTATTCATCTAGCATCCATCCATCTATCTAGCATCTATCTATTCATCTGGCCACCATGAACACGAGCAGCGGTGATACGTCCATTTTGCATCATGCTTTTATATCAATATTTATTGCATTATGGGCTGTTATTACATAATATAACTCAATACTTATGGCTATTCTCTCTTATTTACAAGGTTTACCATGAAGAGGGGGAATGCCGGCAGCTGGAATTCTGGCTAGAAAAGGAGCAAATATTGGAAACCTATTCTGCACAGCTCCAAAAATCCTGAGACTCCACCGAACTTATTTTTGGAATTAATAAGAATTATTGAGTGAAAGAAACATCTGAGGGGGCCCACACCCTGGCCAGGAGGGTGGGGGCGCGCCCACCTCTACTGGGCGCACCCCCCTGTCTCCTGGGCCCCCTGGTGGCCCTCCGGTGTCCATCTTCTACTATATGAAGGCTTTTACCCTGGAAAAAATCGTGGGCAAGCCTACGGGACGAAACTCTGCCGCCACGAGGCGGAACCAATCTAGAGCTCTGGCAGAGCTGTTCTGCCGGGGAAACTTCCCTCCGGGCGGGGGAAATCATCACCATCGTCATCACCAACGATCCTCTCATCGGGAGGGGGTCAATCTCCACCAACATCTTCACCGGCACCATCTCCTCTCAAAACCCTAGTTCATCTCTTGTATCCAATCTTGTACCAAAACCACAAATTGGTACCTGTGGGTTGCTAGTAGTGTTGATTACTCCTTGTAGTTGATGCTAATTGGTTTACTTGGTGGAAGATCATATGTTCAGATCCTTAATGCATATTATTACTCCTCTGATTATGAACATGAATATGCTTTGTGAGTAGTTATGTTTGTTCCTAAGGACATGGGTGAAGTCTTGCAATTAGTAGTCATGTGAATTTGGTATTCGTTCGATATTTTGATGAGATGTATGTTGTCTTTACTCTAGTGGTGTTATGTGAACATCGACTACATGACACTTCACCATTATTTGGGCCTGGAGGAAGGCATTAGGAAGTAATAAGTAGATGATGGGTTGCTAGAGTGACATAAGATTAAACCCTAGTTTATGCGTTGCTTCATTAGGGGCTGATTTGGATCCATATGTCTAATGTTGTGGTTAGGTTTACCTTAATACTTCTTTTGTAGTTGCGGATGCATGCAATAGGGGTTAATCATAAGTGGGATGCCGATAACCCGCAAGTATACGGGATAGTTGTAGCCTCTTTCGATAAGTAAGAGTGTCGAACCCAATGAGGAGCTAAAGGTAGAACAAATACTGTCTCAAGTCCTATCTGCCACAGATACGACTCTACGCACGCTTGACGTTTGCTTTACCTAGAACAAGTATGAAACTAGAAGTACTTTGTAGGTGTGATAGGATAGCTTTTCAAGATAAAAAAGATAGCGTAAATAAAAAGTAGGGGCTGTTTAGATAAAGATGCAATAAAGTAAATATAGCGAGTGTGGAAAAGTGGTGGTAGGAGTTGTGAAATTGTCCCTAAGCAATTGACTACGTTACTAGACCGATAATCACTATTGCAATTCTATTTGAGGGAGAGGCATAATCTAACATAATTCCTCTTCTTGGATCATATGCACTTATGATTGGAACTCTAGCAAGCATCCGCAACTACTAAAGATCTTTAAGGTAAAACCCAACCATAACATTAAAGCACCAAGTCCTCTTTATCCCATACGCAACAACCTACTTACTCGGGTTTGTGTTTCAGACACTCACGCAACCCACTATAAGCGAATCATGAACGTATTGCAACACCCTACAGCGGGAATCCCTCACGCTTGCGTGACACGGAGGGCACCATAGGACAGCACCAATAATAAAACAGGCAATAATAATCCCTTCTTCTTCTTCTTCCTTCACCTCCTCCCTAGATGGGAGAAGGGTTTCCCCTCTGGTCCTTGACTCCCATGGCTTGGGAGGGGCGAGAGCCCCTCCGAGATTGGATCTATCTCTTTGTTTCTGCATTCTCTGATTCTACCCCTTCACCGTTTCTTAAATATCCGGAGATCCGTAACTCCGATTGGGGTGAATCTTTCACCCAGATTTTTCTCTTAAAATTAGCTTTCTTGCGGCAAAAGAAGAGCATCAACCGCCTTACGGGTGGCCCACGAGAGTCCAGGGTGCGCCCAGGGGGGAGGGCGCGCCCCCCTGTCTCGTGGCCACCTCGGACACCGTTTCGCGTTGATTCTTCCTCCGTAAAATCCCAAATATTCCGAAATAATTCTTCGTCCGTTTTTATCCCATTTGGATTCCGTTTGATATTGGTTTTCTGCAAAACATAAAACATGCAACAAACAGGAACTGGCACTGGGCACTGGATCAATATGTTAGTCCCAAAAATAGTATAAAAAGTTGCCAAAAGTATATGAAAGTTGAATAATATTGGCATGGAACAATCAAAAATTATAGATACGACGGAGATGTATCAGCATCCCCAAGCTTAATTCCTGCTCATCCTCGAGTAGGTAAATGATAAAAAAGATAATTTTTTATGTGGAATGCTACCTAGCATAATCTTGATCATATGTCTAATCATGGCATGAATATTAAGACACGAGTGATTCTAAGCAATAGTCTATCATCTGACATAAAAACAATAATACTTTGAGCGTACCAATAAAGCAATCATGTCTTTTCAAAACAACAAGGCCAAAGCAAGCTTATCCCTACAAAATCATATAGTTTCGCCATGCTTCATTTTCGTCACACAAAATGCTCCCATCATGCACAACCCCGATGACGAGCCGAGCAATTGGTTCATACTTTTTAACGCGCTTCAGCTTTTTCAACCCTCACGCAATACATGAGCGCAAGTCATGGATATAGCACTATAGGTGGAATAGAATATGATGGTGGAGATTTATATGGAGAAGACAAAAAGGGAGAAAGTATCACATCGACGCGGCTAATCAATGGGCTATGGAGATGCCCATCAATTGATGTCAATGTGAGGAGTAGGGATTGCCATGCAACGGATGCACTAAGAGCTATAAATGTATGAAAGCTCAACAAAAGAAACTAAGTGGGTGTGCATCCAACTTGCTTGCTTATGAAGACCTAGGGCATTTGAGGAAGCCCATTGTTGGAATATACAAGCCAAGTTCTATAATGAAAATTCCGACTAGTATATGAAAGTGACAACATAGGAGACAATCTATATGAAGAACATGGTGCTACTTTGAAGAACAAGTGTGGGAAAAGGATAGTAACATTGCCTCTTTTCTTTTCTTTTTTTTCTTTTTTCGGTGGGCTTCTTTGGCCCCCTTTTTTATTTAGACTTCTTTGGCCTTTCCTTTTTTCTTTCTCTTTTTTTTCTTTTTTTTCTTTTTTTATGGGGCAATGCTCTATAATGATGATCATCACACTTTTATTTACTTACAACTCAATATTACAACTCGATACTAGAACAAAGATATGACTCTATATGAATGCTTCCGGCGGTGTACCGGGATGTGCAATGATCTAGCATAGCAATGATATCAAAAAACGGACAAGCCATGAAAACATCATGCTAGCTATCTTACGATCATGCAAAGCAATATGACAATAAATGCTCAAGTCATGTATATGATGATGATGGAAGTTGCATGGCAATATATCTCGGAATGGCTATAGAAATGCCATAATAGGTAGGTATGGTGGCTGTTTTGAGGAAGATATAGTGAGGCTTATGTGTGATAGAGCGTATCGTATCATGGGGTTTGGATGCACCGGCGAAGTTTGCACCAACTCTCGAGGTGAGAAAGGGCAATGCACGGTACCAAAGAGGCTAGCAATGATGGAAAGGTAAAAGTGCATATAATCCATGGACTCACATTTGTTGGAAATATGCCCTAGAGGCAATAATAAAAGGATTATTATTATATTTCCTTGTTCATGATAATTGTCTTTATTCATGCTATAACTGTATTATCCGGAAATCGTAATACACGTGTGAATACATAGACCATGATATGTCCCTAGTAAGCCTCTAGTTGACTAGCTCGTTGATCAATAGATAGTCATGGTTTCCTGACTATGGACATTGGATGTCGTTGATAACGGGATCACATCATTAGGAGAATGATGTGATGGACAAGACCCAATCCTAAGCATAGCACAAGATCGTGTAGTTCGTTTGCTAGAGCTTTTCCAATGTCAAGTATCTTTTCCTTAGACCATGAGATCGTGTAACTCCCAGATACCGTAGGAGTGCTTTGTGTGTACCAAACGTCACAACGTAACTGGGTGACTATAAAGGTACACTACAGGTATCTCCGAAAGTGTCTGTTGGGTTGACACAGATCGAGACTGGGATTTGTCACTCTGTATGACAGAGAGGTATCTCTGGGCCCACTCGGTAATGCATCATCATTATGAGCTCAAAGTGACCAAGTGTTTGGTCATGGGATCATGCATTACGGTACGAGTAAAGTGACGCTAGGGTTGTATGAATATGAGTATGCAGCATACCGAATGTTGTTCGGAGTCCCGGATGAGATCTCGGACGTCACGAGGAGTTCCGGAATGGTCCGGAGGTAAAGAATTATATATAGGAAGTGATGTTTCGGCCATCGGGAAAGTTTCGGGGTCACCCGGTATTTTACCGGGACCACCGGAAGGGTCCCGGGGGTCCACCGGGTGGGGCCACCCATCCCGGAGGGCCCCAAGGGCCAAAGTGGGGAGGGGAACCAGCCCATAGTGGGCTGGTGCGTCCCCCTTGGCCCACCCCCTGCGCCTAGGGTTGAAACCCTAGGGTGGGGAGGCGCCCCACTTGGCTTGGGGGGTACTCCACCCCTTGGCCGCCGCCCCCCTTGGGAGATTGGATCTCCCAGGGCCGCCCCCCCCCTGGGGGCCTATATAAAGGGAAGGGGGGAGGGGGCAGCCGCACCCTGAAGTTCTGGCGCCTCCCTCCCCTCCTACACCTCTTCCTCCTCCGTCACGTGCTTGGCGAAGCCCTGCCGGAGTGCTGCTGTTCCACCACCACCACGCCGTTGTGCTGCTGCTGGAGCCATCATCATCAACCTCTCCTTCCCCCTTGCTAGATCAAGAAGTAGGAGACATCATCCGCTCCGTACGTGTGTTGAACGCGGAGGTGCCGTCCGTTCAGCGCTAGGATCTTCGGTGATTTGGATCACGGCGAGTACAACTCCATCATCCACGTTCTAGTGAATGCTTCCGCTCGCGATCTACAAGTGGTATGTAGATGCAATCTATCTCCCATGACTCGTTGCTTAGATGAACTCATAGATGGATCTTGGTGAAACCGTAGGAAAAAATTTTATTTTCTGCAACGTTCCCCAATAGTGGTATCAGAGCCAGGTTTATGCGTAGTTCTCTATTGCACGAGTAGAACACAATTTTGTTGTGGGCGTAGATCTTGTCAACTTGCTTGCTGCTACTAGTCTTATCTTGCTTCAGTGGTATTGTGGGATGAAGCGGCCCGGACCAACCTTACACGTACGCTTACGTGAGACCGGTTCCACCGACTTACATGCACTAATTGCATAAGGTGGCTGGCGGGTGTCTGTCTCTCCCACTTTAGTTGGAGCGGATTCAATGAAAACGGTCCTTATGAAGGGTAAATAGAACTTGACAAAATCACGTTGTGGTTATTCATAGGTAAGAAAACGTTCTTGCTAGAACCCAATTGCAGCCACGTAAAAGATGCAACAACAATTAGAGGACGTCTAACTTGTTTTTGCAGCAATTGTCATGTGATGTGATATGGCCAGAAGTTGTGATGAATGATGTATGATATATTGTGATGTATGAGATCATGTTCTTGTAATAGGAATCACGACTTGCATGTCGATGAGTATGACAACCAGCAGGAGCCATAGGAGTTGTCTTTATTTTTTGTATGACCTGCATGTCATTGAAGAACGCCATGTAAATTACTTTACTTTATTGCTAAACGCGTTAGCCATAGAAGTAGAAGTAGTCGTTCGCATGACAACTTCATGAAGACACGATGATGGAGATCATGGTGTCATGCCGGTGACAAGATGATCATGGAGCCCCGAAGATGGAGATCAATGGAGCTATATGATATTGGCTATATCATGTCACTACTATATAATTGCATGTGATGTTTATTATGTTTATGCATCTTGTTTACTTAGAATGACGGTAGTAAATAAGATGATTCCTTACAACAATTTCAAGAAGTGTTCTCCCCTAACTGTGCACCGTTGCTAAAGTTCGTCGTTTCGAAGCACCACGTGATGATCGGGTGTGATAGATTCTTACGTTCACATACAACGGGTGTAAGACAGTTTTACACATGCAAAACACTTAGGGTTAACTTGACAAGCCTAGCATGTACAGACATGGCCTCGGAACACGGAGACCGAAAGGTCAAACACGAGTCGTATGGAAGATACGATCAACATGAAGTGTTCACCGACGATGACTAGTCCGTCTCACATGATGATCGGACACGGCCTAGTCGACTCGGATCGTGTAACACTTAGATGACTAGAGGGATGTCTAATCTGAGTGGGAGTTCATTAAAATAATTTGATTAGATGAACTTAATTATCATGAACTTAGTCTAAAACCTTTGCAAATATTTCTTGTAGATCAAATGGCCAACGCTCATGTCAACATGAACTTCAACGCGTTCCTAGAGAAAACCAAGCTGAAAGATGATGGCAGCAACTATACGGACTGGGTCCGGAACCTGAGGATCATCCTCATAGCTGCCAGGAAACAATATGTCCTAGAAGGACCGCTAGGTGATGCACCCGTCCCAGAGAACCAAGACATTATGAATGCTTGGCAGTCTCGTGCTGATGATTACTCCCTCGTTCAGTGCGGCATGCTTTACAGCTTAGAACCAGGGCTCCAAAAGCGTTTTGAGCAACACGGAGCATATGAGATGTTCGAGGAGCTGAAACTAGTTTTCCAAGCTCATGCCCGGGTCGAGAGATATGACGTCTCCGACAAGTTCTATAGTTGTAAGATGGAGGAAAATAGTTATGTCAGTGAGCACATACTCAAAATGTCTGGGTTGCACAATCGCCTGTCCCAGCTAGACATTAACCTCTCGGACGAGGCGGTCATTGACAGAATCCTTCAGTCGCTCCCACCAAGCTACAAGAGCTTTGTGATGAACTACAATATGCAGGGGATGGTGAAGACCATTCCTGAAGTATTTTCCATGCTGAAGTCAGCAGAGGTTGAAATCAAGAAAGAACATCAAGTGTTGATGGTCAATAAGACCACTAAGTTCAAGAAGAGCAAGGGTAAGAAGAACTTCAAGAAGGACGGCAAAGATGTTGCCGCGCCCGGTAAGCCAGCTGCCGGGAAGAAGTCGAAGAATGGACCCAAGCCTTAGACTGAGTGCTTTTATTGCAAGGGGAAGGGTCACTAGAAGCGGAACTGCCACAAATACTTAGCGGATAAGAAGGCTGGCAACACTAAAGGTATATTTGATATACATGTAATTGATGTGTACCTTACCAGTACTCGTAGTAACTACTGGGTATTTGATATCGGTGCCGTTGCTCATATTTGTAACTCACAGCAGGAGCTGCAGAATAAGCGGAGACTGGCGAAGGACGAGGTGACGATGCGCGTCGGGAATGGTTCCAAGGTCGATGTGATCGCCGTCGGCACGCTACCTCTACATTTACCTACGGGATTAGTTTTAAACCTTAATAATTGTTATTTGGTGCCAAGTTTGAGCATGAACATTGTATCTGGATCTCGTTTGATATGAGATGGATATTCATTTAAATTCGAGAATAATGGTTGTTCTATTTATATGAGAGATATGTTTTATGGTCATGCCCCGATGGTCAATGGTTTATTCTTAATGAATCTCGAGCGTAATATTACACATATTCATAGTGTGAATACCAAAAGATGTAAAGTTGATAACGATAGTCCCACATACTTGTGGCACTGCCGCCTTGGTCACATTGGTGTCAAGCACATGAAGAAGCTCCATGCTGATGGACTTTTGGAGTCTCTCGATTATGAATCATTTGACACATGCGAACCATGCCTCATGGGCAAGAGGACCAAGACTCCGTTCTCTGGAACAATGGAGCGAGCAACCAACTTGCTGGAAATCATACATACCGATGTGTGCGGTCCAATGAGCGTTGAGGCTCGCAGAGGATATCGTTATGTTCTCACTCTCACTGATGACTTGAGTAGATATGGGTATGTCTACTTAATGAAACACAAGTCTGAGACCTTTGAAAAGTTCAAGGAATTTCAGAATGAGGTAGAGAATCAACGTGACCGAAAGATAAAATTCCTATGATCAGATCATGGAGGAGAATACTTAAGTCACGAATTTGGTACACACTTAAGGAAATGTGGAATCGTTTCACAACTCACGCCGCCTGGAACACCTCAGCGTAACGGTGTGTCCGAACGTCGTAATCGCACTCTATTGGATATGGTGCGGTCTATGATGTCTCTTACCGATTTACCGCTATCATTTTGGGGATACGCTCTAGAGACAGCTACATTCACTTTAAATAGGGCACCGTCTAAATCCGTTGAGACGACACCGTATGAATTATGGTTTGGGAAGAAACCTAAGCTGCCGTTTCTAAAAGTTTGGGGATGCGATGCTTATGTCAAGAAACTTCAACCTGAAAAGCTCAAACCAAAGTCGGAAAAATGCGTCTTCATAGGATACCCTAAAGAAGCCATTGGGTATACCTTCTACTTAAGATCCGAGGGCAAGATCTTTGTTGCCAAGAACGGATCCTTTCTGGAAAAAGAGTTTCTCTCGAAAGAAGTAAGTGGGAGGAAAGTAGAACTCGATGAAGTACTACCTCTTGAACGGGATAGTAGTGTAGCTCAGGAAAATGTTCCTGTGATGCCTACACCAACTGAAGAGGAAAATAATGATGATGATCAAGGTACTTCGGATCAAGTTGCTACTGAACTTCGTAGGTCCACAAGGACACGTTCCGCACCAGAGTGGTACGGCAACCCTGTCCTGGAAATCATGTTGTTAGACAACGGTGAACATTCAAACTATGAAGAAGCGATGGCGGGCCCAGATTCCATCAAATGGCTTGAAGCCATGAAATCTGAGATAGAATCCATGTATGAAAACAAAGTATGGACTTTGACAGACTTGCCCGATGAACGGCGAGCGATAGAAAACAAATGGATCTTTAAGAAGAAGACGGACGCGGATGGTAATATTACCGTCTATAAAGCTCGACTTGTCGCTAAGGGTTATCGACAAGTTCAAGGGATTGACTACGACGAGACATTCTCTCCGTAGCGAAGCTGAAGTCCGTCCGAATCATGTTAGCAATTGCCGCATACTATGATTATGAGATATGGCAGATGGACGTCAAAACGGCATTCCTTAACGGACATCTTAAGGAAGAACTGTATATGATGCAGCCGGAAGGTTTTGTCGATCCTAAGAACGCTAACAAAGTATGCAAGCTCCAGCGATCCATTTATGGGCTGGTGCAAGCATCTCGGAGTTGGAACATTCGCTTTGATGAGATGATCAAAGCGTTTGGGTTTATGCAGACTTATGTAGAAGCCTGCGTTTACAAGAAAGTGAGTGGGAGCTCTGTAGCATTTCTCATATTATATGTAGATGACATACTCTTGATGGGAAATGATATAGAACTTTTGGACAGCATTAAGGGCTACTTGAATAACTGTTTTTCAATGAAGGACCTTGGAGAAGCTTCTTATATATTAGGCATCAAGATCTATAGAGATAGATCGAGATGCCTCATAGGTCTTTCACAAAGCACATACCTTGATAAGATTTTGAAGAAGTTCAAAATGGATCAGTCCAAGAAGGGGTTCTTGCCTGTATTGCAAGGTGTGACATTGAGCTCGGCTCAATGCCCGACCACGGCAAAAGATAAAGAAGAGATGAGTGTCATCCCCTATGCTTCAGCCATAGGATCTATTATGTATGCCATGCTGTGTACCAGACCTGATGTAAACCTTGCCGTAAGTTTGGTAGGAAGGTACCAAAGTAATCCCGGCAAGGAACACTGGACAGCGGTCAAGAATATCCTAAAGTACCTGAAAAGGACAAAGGACATGTTTCTCGTTTATGGAGGTGACGAAGAGCTCGTCGTAAAGGGTTACGTCGACGCTAGCTTCGACACAAATCTGGATGACTCTAAGTCACAAACCGGATACGTGTATATGTTGAATGGTGGAGCAGTAAGCTGGTGCAGCTGCAAGCAGAGCGTAGTGGCGGGATCTACATGTGAAGTGGAGTACATGGCAGCCTCGGAGGCAGCGCATGAAGCAATTTGGGTGAAGGAGTTCATCACCGACCTAGGAGTCATACCCAATGCGTCGGGGCCGATCAAACTCTTCTGTGACAACACTGGAGCTATTGCCCTTGCCAAGGAGCCCAGGTTTCACAAGAAGACCAGGCACATCAAGCGTCGTTTCAACTCCATCCGTGAAAATGTTCAAGATGGAGACATAGATATTTGCAAAGTACATGCGGATCTGAATGTCCCAGATCCGTTGACTAAACCTCTCTCGCGAGCCAAACATGATCAACACCAGAACTCTATGGGTGTTCGATTCATCACTATGTAACTAGATTATTGACTCTAGTGCAAGTGGGAGACCATTGGAAATATGCCCTAGAGGAAATAATAAAAGGATTATTATTATATTTCCTTGTTCATGATAATTGTCTTTATTCATGCTATAACTGTATTATCCGGAAATCGTAATACACGTGTGAATACATAGACCATGATATGTCCCTAGTAAGCCTCTAGTTGACTAGCTCGTTGATCAACAGATAGTCATGGTTTCCTGACTATGGACATTGGATGTCGTTGATAACGGGATCACATCATTAGGAGAATGATGTGATGGACAAGACCCAATCCTAAGCATAGCACAAGATCGTGTAGTTCGTTTGCTAGAGCTTTTCCAATGTCAAGTATCTTTTCCTTAGAACATGAGATCGTGTAACTCCCGGATACCGTAGGAGTGCTTTGGGTGTACCAAACGTCACAACGTAGCTGGGTGACTATAAAGGTGCACTACAGGTATCTCCGAAAGTGTCTGTTGGGTTGACACGGATCGAGACTGGGATTTGTCACTCCGTATGACAGAGAGGTATCTCTGGGCCCACTCAGTAATAAATCATCATTATGAGCTCAAAGTGACCAAGTGTTTGGTCATGGGATCATGCATTACGGTACGAGTAAAGTGACTTGCCGGTAACGAGACTGAACGAGGTATTGGGATACCGACGATCGAGTCTCGGGCATGTAACGTACCGATTGACAAAGGGAATTGTATACGGGGTTGTTTGAATCCTCGACATCGTGGTTCATCCGATGAGATCATCGAGGAGCATGTGGGAGCCAACATGGGTATCCAGATCCGGCTGTTGGTTATTGCCCGAGAGCCGTCTCGGTCATGTCTACGTGTATCCCGAACCCGTAGGGTCTACACACTTAAGGTTCGGTGATGCTAGGGTTGTATGAATATGAGTATGCAGCATACCGAATGTTGTTCGGAGTCCCGGATGAGATCCCGGACGTCACGAGGAGTTCCGGAATGGTCCGGAGGTAAAGAATTATATATAGGAAGTGATGTTTCGGCCATCGGGAAAGTTTCGGGGTCACCCGGTATTGTACCGGGACCACCGGAAGGGTCCCGGGGGTCCACCGGGTGGGGCCACCCATCCCGGAGGGCCCCAAGGGCCAAAGTGGGGAGGGGAACCAGCCCATAGTGGGCTGGTGCGCCCCCTTGGCCCACCCCCTGCGCCTAGGGTTGAAACCCTAGGGGGGCCCACTTGGCTTGGGGGGTACTCCACCCCTTGGCCGCCGCCCCCCTTGGGAGATTGGATCTCCTAGCGTCGGCGCCCCCCCTGGGGGCCTATATAAAGGGAAGGGTGGAGGGGGCAGCCGCACCCTGAAGTTCTGGCGCCTCCCTCCCCTGCTACACCTCTTCCTCCTCCGTCACGTGCTAGGCGAAGCCCTGCCGGAGTGCTGTTGTTCCACCACCACCACGCCGTTGTGCTGCTGCTAGAGCCATCATCATCAACCTCTCCTTCCCCCTTGCTGGATCACGAAGGAGGAGACGTCATCCGCTCCGTACGTGTGTTGAACGCGGAGGTGCCTTCCGTTCGACGCTAGGATCTCCGGTGATTTGGATCACGGCGAGTACGACTCCATCATCCACGTTCTAGTGAATGCTTCCGCTCGCGATCTACAAGTGGTATGTAGATGCAATCTCTCTCCCATGACTCGTTGCTTAGATGAACTCATAGATGGATCTTGGTGAAACCGTAGGAAAAATTTTTATTTTCTGCAACGTTCCCCAACAACATTAGTCATAAAGAACTCATATACTTATTGCAAAAATTTATTAGCCCTTGAAGCAAAGTACTACTACGGATGCCCCTGGGGGGATAGATTGGTAGGAAAAGACCATCACTCGTCCCCGACTGCCACTCATAAGGAAGAAAATCAAAGAAACACCCCATGCTTCAAATTTGTCACACAACGGTTACCATACGTGCATGCTACGGGACTTGCAAACCTCAACACAAGTGTCTCTACAATCCACAACCACCCACTAGCATGACTCTAATATTACCACCTTTATATCGCAAAACTATTGCAAGGAATCAAACATATCATATTCAGCGATCTACAAGTTTATGTAGGATTTTATGACTAACCATGTGAATGACCAATTCCTGTCTTCTCTCTAAATAGATATAAGTGAAGCAATAGAGTTTAATTCTTTCTACAAAAGATATGCCCACGCTCTAACAAATATAAGTGAAGCAAAAGAGCATTCTACAAATGGTGGTTGTCTATGTGAAGAGAAACAGGCAATCCAAACTTCAAACGATATAAGTGAAGCACATGAAGCATTCTATAAAGCCATACTCAAAAGATTTAAGTGAAGTGCAATTAGCATTCTATAAATCAACCAAGGACTATCTCATACCAGCATGCTGCATAAAATAAAAATGAAAACTAAATGCAAAAGACGCTCCAAGACTTGCACATAATGCATAAACGAAACAAATACGAAAACATACCGATACTTGTTGAAGAAAGAGGGGATGCCTTCCGGGGCATCCCCAAGCTTAGACGCTTGAGTCTCCTTGAATATTTACTTGGGGTGCCTCGGGCATCCCCAAGCTTGATCTCTTGCCTCTCTTCCTTTTCCTCATATCGAGACCTCCTCGATTAGACACTTCATCCACACAAAACTTCAACAAAAAACTCGGTAAGATCCGTTAGTATAATAAAGCAAATCACCACTCTAAGTACTATAGCAAACCAATTCATTTTTTTGCATTGTTTCTACTGTAATATAACTTTTCCATGGCTTAATCCACTAATATAAATTGATAGATTCATCAAAACAAGCAAACTATGCATCAAAAACAGAATCTGTCAAAATCAGAACAGTCTGTAGCAATCTGAACATCCACCATACTTCTGGTACCCCAACAATTCTACCAAAATTAGGAACAATAAACAAGTTGTATAGCAAGACAGTGCAAAAGAAATCAGAACCAATTGACGTTCCAGTTAAAAATGTAAAATCACGCACTACAGCCAAAGTTTCTGTCCTGCACCGTACAAACCAACAAGCATTGTAAACATCCTAAAGGCAAACCTTGGCACTTTATTTTTATAATACAATGGAATTGTACAAGGGGATAATTATTTTTGATGAAAAGTTTCTGTAATCAAGATTCACAAAGTTTCCGTGAGCATGAACAAAGTTCAAGGAGCTCTCCCACTTCAACAATGCTTGTCCCTCTCACTTTCACTTTTATTTTTGAAAAGTTTTTAGGTTCCCCTCTTTATTTTATTTTGTTTTTAAACTATTTGAAAGCACTAAACAGAAATAAATGACTCTCTAAAACTTCCGAGTTCTCTCCCTGGCAGCGCTTTCTTTAAAGCCATTAAGCTAGGCATATAGTGCTCAAGTAATGACTCCACCCAGATCCCAAGGTATATCAAAGCCAATTTTAATTAACAATGATTTGTAATTTAGTAGTGAGCACAAAGTAACATTTATCATGCAACAGCTAAGTCTAACTCTCTTCCTATGCATCGGCATGTCATAAAAGAAAAATTCATGCACACACAGTAAAGGCCAATGCATAGTATAAGCAGTTTCTTTCAATTCTATCATGTTGGAAACATAGAGAGGTGGAGATATAGTTCCCCTCTCATAATAATTGCAAGTAGGAGCAGCAAGCACATGCATATTATATCTATCAAGATTATCATGTGCAATGGTAAAAGTCAACCCATCAATATAATACTTAATAAGCACAAACTTCTCCGACATAGTGTAGTAGGGAGAATTCAAAAAGATAATAGGACTACCGTGTGTGGGTGCAATAGCAACAATTTCATGTTTAACATAAGGAACTATAGCAAGTTCATCTCCATAAGCATAATCCATATTGGCATCTTGGCCACAAGCATAGCAAGCATCATCAAAAAGGGATATTTCAAACAAATTTAAGGGATCATAGCAATCATCATAGCAATCATCCTTCGGTAAGCACGAAGGGAAATTAAACAATGTATGAGTTGAAGAGTTACTCTCATTAGAAGGTGGGCACGGGTAGCTAATCCGCTCTTCCTCCTTTTGTTCTTCGCTCTCCTCATCATCTTTTTCATCCAATGAGCTCACAGTTTCATCAATTTATTCTTCCATAGCTTCCTGCAAAATATCAGTCTCTTCTTGGACAGCGGAGAATTTCTCAATATATGGTTTAACATAGGCATTAGAAGCATAATTATCATAACAATATTCAAGTATGGCAAAACTTTCAGATTTGTAAAGAGTAGCATCATACTTTTCAATCAAAGAAGCAATTTCAAAAGCACCCTTAAAAGCAACAAATTCTTCAATTTGTTGAACATCATAGTAATTATAAACACCCTTAGCATACGAAGATACGATTCCATTATCAATAAACTCACATTGTTAGGGAAGGTGTTTCTTAGGGTTTTCATAACAACAAGTAACATCATATATTTCACATAAATTCCAAGCATAGCATTGCAAACGTTGAATTTTATCCCATAATAGTTTCCCTTTTTTAGATATACGGTGTCGCACATAACAAGCAAGCTCATCTAAAGATTTTCCCTCAACTAAGCTAGTTGGGGTTTCAGCACGAGCACATAGGGATCGAAGATGATCCAAGTAAAAAGCTTCAGTAGTGTGATAGATTTTGAGTGGTTCTTCTGCCATTGGAGCAGTAGGTACAACTAATTTTTTTGGTATTTTGCATTTCCTACCCATAACTAAAGATAGAAAACAACTAAGAACAGCAAATAAAAATTACTTAGTGATAAAGCAAACAAGAACACACAAGAATATTCACCCCACGCTACGACTTCCCGGCAACGGCGCTAGAAAAAGGTCTTGATAACCCACAAGTATACGGGATAGTTATAGCCTATTTTGATAAGTAAGAGTGTCGAACCCAACGAGGAGCTAAAGGTATAACAAATACTCACTCAAGTCCTATCTGCCACATATACGACTCTACGCACGCTTGACGTTCGCTTTACCTAGAACAAGTATGAAACTAGAAGTACTTTGTAGGTGTGATAGGATAGCTTTGCAAGATAAAAAAGAACGTGTAAATAAAAAGTAGTGGCTGTTTAGATAAAGATGCAATAAAGTAAATATAGCGAGTGTGGAAAAGTGGTTGTAGGAGTTGTGAAATTGTCCCTAAGCAATTGACTATGTTACTAGACAGATAATCGCCATTGCAATTCTATTTGAGGGAGAGGCATAAGCTAACATACTTTCTCTTCTTGGATCATATGCACTTATGATTGGAACTCTAGCAAGCATCTGCAACTACTAAAGACATTAAGGTAAAACCCAACCATAGCATTAAAGCATCAAGTCCTCTTTATCCCATACACAACAACCTACTTACTCGGGTTTGTGTTTCAGTCACTCACGCAACCCACCATAAGTGAATCATGAACGTATTGCAACACCCTACAGTGGGAATCCCTCACGCTTGCGCGACACGGAGGGCACCATAGGACAGCACAAATAATAAAACATGCAACTCAAACCAATCATAGCAATTCATCAATCACCGATAGGACAACGAAGATCTACTCAGACATCATAGGATGGCAACACATCATTGGAAAATAATATGAAGCATAAAGCACCATGTTCAAGTAGAGGGTACAGCGGGATGCGGGAGAGTGGACCGCTGAATATAGAAGGGGGAAGGTGATGGAGATGTTGGTGAAGATGACGGCGGTGTTGGTGAACATCGTGGTGATGATGATGGCCCACGGCAGCGCTCCGGCGCCACCGGAAGCAAGGGGGAGAGACGGCCCCCTTCTTCTTCTTATTCCTTCACCTCCTCCCTAGATGGGAGAAGGGTTTCCCCTCTGGTCCTTGACTCCCGTGGCTTGGGAGGGGCGAGAGCCCCTCCGAGATTGGATCTATCTCTTTGTTTCTGTATTCTCTGATTCTACCCCTTCACCGTTTCTTAAATATCCGGAGATCCGTAACTCCGATTGGGGTGAATCTTTCACCCAGATTTTTCTCTTAAAATTAGATTTCTTGCGGCAAAAGAAGAGCATCAACCGCCTTACGGGTGGCCCACGAGATTCCAGGGCACACCTAGGGGGGAGGGCGCGCCCCCTGTCTCGTGGCCACCTCGGACACCATTTCGCGTTGATTCTTCCTCCGTAAAATACCAAATATTCCAAAATAATTCTCCGTCCGTTTTTATCCCATTTGGATTCCGTTTGATATTGGTTTTCTGCAAAACATAAAACATGCAACAAACAGGAACTGGCACTGGGCACTGGATCAATATGTTAGTCCCAAAAATAGTATAAAAAGTTGCCAAAAGTATATGAAAGTTGAATAATATTGGCATGGAACAATCAAAAATTATAATACGACAAAGACGTATCAGATGCTTGTCCAAGTAAGGGCAGTACCCAAGCACCGGTCCACCCACATATCAAAATATCAAAGTACTGAACGCGAATCATATGAGTGTGATAAAAACTAGCTTGACGATAATTCCCATGTCTCCTCGGGAGCTCTTTTCTCATTATAAGAAATTGTCCAGGCTTGTCCTTTGCTACAAAAAGGATTGGGCCACCTCGCTGCACTTTATTTACTATATTTACTTGTTACTCGTTACAATTTATCTTATCACAAAACTATCTGTTACCTACAATTTCAATGCTTGCAGAGAAAACCTTACTAAAAACCGCTTATCATTTCCTTCTGCTCCTCGCTGGGTTCGACACTCTTACTTATCGAAAGGACTACGATAGATCCCCTGCACTTGTGGGTCATCAAGACTCTTTTCTGGCGCCGTTGCCGGGGAGCGTAGCACTTCTGGTGAGTGGAACTTGGTAAGGAAACATTTATATAGTGTGCTGAAATTTTTTGTCACTTGTTACTATGGAAACTAATCCTTTGAGGGGCTTGTTCGGGGTATCTTCACCGCGACCAGAAGAGCAAAGAGTTGCTCCTCACCCTACTGAACCTATTGAAAATATTTACTTTGAGATTCCTTTGGGTATGATAGAGAAACTGCTAGCTAATCCATTTGTAAGAGATGGAACATTGCATCCCGATTTACACCTTATCTTTGTGGATGAAGTTTGTGGATTATTTAAGCTTGTAGGTATTCCCAATGATGTTGTCAAAAGGAAGGTCTTCCCTTTATCTTTGAAGGGGGATGCATTGACATGGTATAGGCTATGTGATGATACGGGATCTTGGAATTATAAATGATTGAAGTTGGAATTTCACCAGAAGTTCTATCCTATGCATCTTGTTCATCATGATCGTAATTACATATATAATTTCTGGCCTCGCGAAGGAGAAAGCATCACTCAAGCTTGGGGGAGGCTTAAGTCAATGTTATATTCATGCCCCAATCATGAGCTCTCCAGAGAAATGATTATTCAAAAAATTTATGCTCGGCTTTTCTTAATGATCGCAACATGCTCGATACTTCTTGTGTTGGTTCTTATATGTTGAAGACTATTGAATTCAAATGGGACTTATTGGAAAGAATTAAATGCAACTCTGAACATTGGGGTACCGACGATGGTAAGGAGTCAGGTATGACACCTAAGTTTGATTGTGTTAAATCTTTTATGGATACCGATGCTTTCCGTGGATTTAGCGCTAAATATGGACTTGACTCTGAGATAGTAGCTTCTTTCTATGAATATTTTGCTACTCACGTTGATCTCCCTAAGGAGAAGTGGTTTAAATATAATCCTCCCGTTGAAGTAAAAGTAGTTGCACCTATTACAGTTGAAGAAAAGACTGTCACCTATAGTGATCCTATTGTTCCTACTACTTATGTTGAGAAACCTCCTTTTCCTGTTAGGATAAAGGATCATGCTAAAACTTCGACTATTGTTCGTAAGAGTAATACTAGGACTTATACACCTCCTGAGCAAATAAAAGTTGAACCTAGTATTGCTATGGTTAAAGATCTCTTGGATGATGATTTAGATGGGCATGTTATTTATTTCTGTGGTGAGACTGCTAATATTGTTAGACCAGATACTAAGATACATAGACCTGTGGTAGGCATGTTTGTTATTTCTGTTAAAATAGGAGATCATTGTTATCATGGCTTATGTGATATGGGTGCTAGTGCTAGTGCAATACCCTATGATTTATATAAAGAAATTATGCACGACATTGCACCCGCTGAAATAGAAGACATTGATGTTACTATTAAGCTTGCTAATAGGGACACCATTAAACCAGTTGGGATTGTTAGAGATGTTGAAGTCTTGTGTGGGAAGGTTAAATATCCTGCTGATTTTCTTGTTCTTGGTTCCCCACAAGATGATTTTTGTCCCATTATTTTTGGTAGACCCTTCTTGAATACAGTTAATGCTAGGATTGATTGCGAAAAGGATACTATTACAATTGGCTTAGAGGGTATGTCTCATGAGTTTAATTTTGCTAAGTTTCATAGACAACCTCGTGATAGAGAATCATCTAGTAAGGATGAGATTATTGGTCTTGCTTCTATTGTCGTGCCTCCTACTTATCCGTTAGAACAATATTTACTAGACCATGAAAATGATATGTTTATGAAGGAAAGAAGGGAAATAGATAAAGTGTTCCTTCAACAGGAACCTTTGCTGAAACACAACCTACCCGTTCAAATTCTAGGGGATCCCCCTCCACCCAAGGGTGATCCCGTGTTTGAAATCAAACTATTACCTGATAATCTTAAGTATTCTTATCTTGATGAAAAGAAAATATAGCATGTTATTATTAGTGCTGACCTTTCAGAGCAAGAAGAAGAAAGATTATTGAAAACTCTGAAGAAGCACCGTGCTGCTATTGGATATACTCTGGATGATCTCAAGGGCATTAGTCCCACGTTATGCCAACACAAAATTAATTTGGAGGACAGTGCCAAACCAGTTAGAGATCCTCAACGATGATTGAATCCTAAGATGAAAGAAGTGGTAAGAAAGGAGATACTAAAGATCCTTGAGGCAGTATAATTTATCCTGTTGCTGATAGTGATTGGGTAAGCCCTGTCCATTGTGTTCCTAAAAAGGGAGGTATTATCGTTGTTCCTAATGATAAAGATGAATTGATCCCGCAAAGAATTATTACAGGTTATAGGATGGTAATTGATTTCCGTAAATTAAATAAAGGTACTAAGAAGGATCATTACCCTTTACCATTTATTGATCAAATGCTAGAAAGACTATCCAAACACACATGCTTTCTAGATGGTTATTATCGTTTCTCTCAAATACCTGTGTCAGCGAAGGAACAGTCAAAAACTACTTTTACTTGCCCTTTCGGTACTTTTGCTTATAGACGTATGCCTTTTGATTTATGTAATGCACCTGCTACCTTTCAAAGATGTATGATGGCTATATTCTCCGACTTTTGTGAAAAGATTTGTGAGGTATTCATGGATGACTTCTCCGTTTATGGATCCTCTTTTGATGATTGCTTGAGCAACCTTGATCGAGTTTTGCAGAGATGCGAAGACACTAGTCTCGTCTTGAATTGGGAAAAGTGCCACTTTATGGTTAATGAAGGCATTGTCTTGGGGCATAAGATTTCTGAGAGAGGCATTGAAGTTGATAAAGCCAAAGTTGATGCTATTGAAAATATGCCATGTCCCAAGGACATAAAAGGTATAAGAAGCTTCCTTGGTCATGCTGGTTTTTATAGGAGGTTCATTAAAGACTTTTCTAAAATCTCTAGGCCTCTGAGTAATTTATTGCAAAAAGATATTCCTTTTGTCTTTGATGATGATTGTATAGAAGAATTTGAAATACTTAAGAAAGCTTTGATCACTGCACCTATTGTTCAGCCACCTGATTGGAATTTACCCTTTGAAATTATGTGTGATCCTAGTGATTATGTTGTAGGTGCTATTCTAGGGCAAAGAGTCGATAAGAAATTGAATGTTATCCAGTATGCTAGTAAGACTCTTGATACTGCCCAGAGAAATTATGCTACTACTGAAAAAGAGTTCTTAGCAGTTGTGTTTGCATGTGATAAGTTTAGACCTTATATTGTTGATTCCAAAGTTACTATTCACACTGATCATGCTGCTATTAAATATCTTATGAAAAGGAAAGATGCTAAGCCTAGACTCATTAGATGGGTTCTCTTGATCCAAGAATTTGATTTGCATATTATTGATAGAAAGGGAGCTGAGAACCCCGTTGCAGACAACTTGTCTAGGTTAGAGAATGTTCTTGATGACCCACTTCCTATTAATGATAGCTTTCCTGATGAACAATTAGCGGTCGTTAATGCTTCTCGTGCTGCTCCTTGGTATGCTGATTATGATAATTACATTGTTGCTAAATTTATACCACCTAGTTTCACATACCAGCAAAAGAAAAAGTTCTTTTATGATTTAAGACATTACTTCTGGGATGATCCACACCTTTATAAAGAAGGAGTAGATGGTGTTATTAGACGTTGTGTACCTGAGCATGAACAGGAACAGATCCTATGCAAGTGTCACTCTGAATCCTATGAAGGACACCACGCTGGAGATAGAACTGCACATAAGGTACTGCAATCTGGTTTTTATTGGCCTACTCTCTTCAAAGATGCTCGTAAGTTTGTCTTATCATGTGATGAATGTCAAAGAATTGGTAATATTAGTAGACGTCAAGAAATGCCTATGAATTATTCTCTTGTTATTGAACCATTTGATGTTTGGGGCTTTGATTATATGGGACCTTTTCCTACCTCTAATGATTATACACATATTTTAGTTGTTGTTGATTACGTTACTAAGTGGGTAGAAGCTATTCCAACTAGTAGCGTTGATCATAACACTTCTATTAAAATGCTTAAAGAAGTTATTTTTCCGAGGTTTGGAGTCCCTAGATATCTTATGACTGATGGTGGTTCACATTTTATTCATGGTGCTTTCCGTAAGATGCTTGCTAAGTATGATGTTAGTCATAGAATCGCATCTCCTTATCACCCGCAGTCTAGTGGTCAAGTAGAGTTGAGCAATAGAGAGCTCAAATCAATTTTGCAAAAGACTGTGAATAGATCAAGAAAGAATTGATCCAAGAAACTTGATGATGCATTATGGGCCTATAGAATTGCATACAAAAATCTTATGGGTATGTCTCCGTATAAGATGGTTTATGGAAAAGCATGTCATTTACCTCTCGAACTTGAACATAAAGCATATTGGGCTATTAAAGAGCTCAACTTGACTTCAAACTTGCCGGTGAGAAGAGGTTATTTGATATTAGCTCAGTCGATGAATGGAGAACCCAAGCCTATGAGAATGCCAAGCTATTCAAAGAAAAAGTCAAATGCTGGCATGACAAAAGGATACAAAAGCATGAGTTTAACGTAGGTGATTATGTGTTATTATTCAACTCTTGTTTAATATTTTTTGCAGGAAAACTTCTCTCTAAATGGGAAGGTCCTTACGTTATCGAGGATGTCTATCATTTTGGTGCCATAAAAAACAACAACTTCGAAGGCACAAGTCCGAGGGTGGTGAACGGTCAAAGAATTAAACATTATATCTTAGGTAATCCTATCAATGTTGAAACTAATATTATTGAAACCGTGACCCCAGAGGAATACATAAGGGACACTTTCCAAAACGTTCCCGACTCCGAAAAGGAATAGGTATGTGGTACGGTAAGTAAACTGACTCCAAAACAATTCTAATGGCAATTTTTATCAGTTTTGGAACATTTAAGAATTTTAGAAAGAAAGAAGTAGTCCGGGAAGGACACGAGGCCTCCATGAGGGTGGAGGGCGCGCCCACCCTTCCTGGGCGTGCCCCCCTGTCTCGTGGCCACCTCGTGTGCCCCCCGGACTCCATTTTCTTGCACGTTACGTATTTTGGTCAGTAAAAATTCATTATATAATCTCCCGAAGGCTTTGACCACCGTATCACACAAATATCCTCTGTTTTCGTTTCGAGCTGTTTCTGTTTCAGATCTAGAGCATCATGATGTCTCCAAGCGCTCCCAAGGACAAGTTTTTCGGGAGGGTTATCAACCCCTATCTCGAGGAGGTGCTGCAACACCCTCAAACCATTGAGATGCGTGAGGGCCGGGTGCTGCACATCCGCGATGTGGAGGGACCAAGGCGTACCGAGAGCATGGAGACAAAGCTCGAAGCCGTGGAGCAGCAAGTTTTCAAGTGCCAAGGGATGGTGGAGCGTGGACTCAACACTAACCAGATGATGATCACGGAGTTCACCAACAAGGACAAGCTAGATGCCAAGGTCATTATGGAGACCATCTTCAAGCTTCAAGAGAAAATCGAGCACCTCCAAGCCCAGATCTATGACCTGCAAAACCAGAACTATGAGTATGAATAAAGATTCAAGAGGATGAGTTTGGCTGCAGATTTAAGGATCCTGGAGACTCGATCATCCTTCTATGATGGTGAGCCTATGCCTTGGAAGATGGACGACAAGCCTACATCATCAACAACTCCTACTTCACAACCTCCGAGGACATAATCACATGGGTATGGGCACTCCCCTTGGCAACTGCCAAGCTTGGGGGAGGTGCCCCAGTATCGTATCACCATCACACTCCTATCTTTACCGTTTATTTAGTTTGATCCTTTTAGTAGTATCTTGATATAGTAGATTGAAGTTTTAGTATCAAGTAGTTTTGAGTTTTTCTTTGTGATCTCTTTATGTAATCGAGTCCGTGAGCTATCTATAATAAAGATTAGTATTGAGTCAAGGGCTTCGCTATTTTGCTATGATCTTCAGGAAGTAGAAAGAATAAATAGAATAAAAGAGTGCATATTGATCTTATGGATAGGAATGACTTCACACATAGAAAGTATAAAGAATAAAAGTTGTTGAGAGTTGATAAACGTAGTTTTGGTCATCGTTGCAATTAATAGGAAGTAATAAGGAAAGAGAGGTTTCACATACAAATATATTATCTTGGACATCTTTTATGATTGTGAAGCACTCATTAAGTATGACATACTAAAAGAGTTGACGTTGGACAAGGAAGACAACGTAATGTTTTATGTTTTCTCACATCTCAGTTAAAGTATATTGTCATTAACCTTCCAAACATGTTGAGCTTGCCTTTCCCCCTCATGCTAGCAAAATTCCTTGCACCAAGTAGAGATACTACTTGTGCTTCCAAATATCCTTAAACCCAGGTTTTGCCATGACAGTCCACCATACCTACCTATGGATTGATTAAGATCCTTCAAGTAAGTTGTCATGCTGCAGGCAATAAAAATTGCTCTCTAAATATGTATGACTTATTAGTGCAGAGAAAATAAGCTTTATACGATCTTGTTGTGGAAGCAATAAAAGCGACGGACTGCATAATAAAGGTCCACATACAAGTGGCAATATAAAGTGACGTTCTTTTGCATTAAGATTTTGTGCATCCAACCCTAAAAGCACATGAGAACCTCTGCTTCCCTCTGCGAAGGGCCTATCTTTTACTTTATGTTTTTACTTTATGCTTGAGTCAAGGTGATCTTCACCTTTCCCTTTTTCATTTTATCCTTTGGCAAGCTCCTCGTGTTTGAAAGATCTTGATACATATATCCAATTGGATGTAAGTTAGCATGGACTATTATTGTTGACATCACCTAAAGGTGAATACATTGGGAGGCAACACAATAAGCCCCTATCTTTCTCAGTGTGTGGCTGAAACTCCATAACCAGAAGTATTGCGTGAGTGTTAGCAATTGTAGGAGACTACATGATACTTGAGTATGTGGACTTGCTGAAAAGCTCTATTCTTGACCCTTTCTGATGTTATGATAAATTGCAATTGCTTCAATGATTATAGTTTGTTAGTTCCCAATGAAGTTTCTGAACCATACTTGACATTGTGAATTGATCGTTACTTGAGCATAAGAAATTACATGATAAAATCTATATATGTTGTTGTTATAAGAATGATCATGATGCCCTCATGTCCGTATTTTATTTTTATCGACACCTCTATCACTAAACATGTGGACATATCTTTCGATATTGGCTTCTGCTTGAGGACAAACGAGGTCTAAGCTTGGGGGAGTTGATACATCCATTTTGCATCATGCTTTTATATCAATATTTATTGCATTATGGGTTGTTATTACACATTAAATTTCAATACTTATGGCTATTCTCTATTATTTTACAAGGTTTACCATGAAGAGGGGGAATGCCAGCAACTGGAATTCTGGCTCAAAAAGGACAAATATTGGAAACCTATTCTGCACAGCTCCAAAAATCCTGAAACTCCACGGAACTTATTTTTGGAATTAATAAGAATTATTGAGCGAAAGAAACACCTGAGGGGGCCCACACCCTGGCCAGGAGGGTGGGGGCGCGCCCACCCCTACTGGGCGTGCCCCCTGTCTCCTGGGCCCCCTGGTGGCCCTCCGGTGTCCATCTTCTGCTATATGAAGGCTTTTACCCTGGAAAAAATCGTGGGCAAGATTACGGGACAAAATTCCGCCGCCATGAGGTGAAACCTTGGCGGAACCAATCTAGAGCTCTGGCAGAGCTGTTCTGCCGGGGAAACTTCCCTCCGAGAGGGGGAAATCATCACCATCGTCATCATCAATGATCCTCTCATCGGGAGGGGGTCAATCTCCACCAACATCTTCACCAGCACCATCTCCTCTCAAAACCCTAGTTCATCTCTTGTATCCAATCTTGTATCAAAACCACAAATTGGTACCTATGGGTTGCTAGTAGTGTTGATTACTCCTTGTAGTTGATGCTAATTGGTTTACTTGGTGGAAGATCATATTTTCATATCCTTAATGCATATTATTACTCCTCCGATTATGAACATGATTATGCTTTGTGAGTAGTTACGTTTGTTCCTGAGGACATGGGTGAAGTCTTGCTATTAGTAGTCATGTGAATTTGGTATTCGTTCGATTTTTTGATGAGATGTATGTTGTCTTTCCTCTAGCGGTGTTATGTGAACGTCGACTACGTGACACTTCACCATTATTTGGGCCTAGAGGAAGGCATTGGGAAGTAATAAGTAGATGATGGGTTGCTAGAGTGACAGAAGCTTAAACCCTAGTTTATGCGTTGCTTCGTTAGGGGCTGATTTGGGGGCTGTAGCCATCATGGATCTCGCATGGAGTAGCTACTAGGAGAGGAGGAAGTGGCCCACCAGTAGGGGAAAATGCCGGCCGCCCCCAGATCCGGTGGGGCAATGGTTGTGTGGTGGCCATCGGCATCTCCATAGAAGCCGCTGGTCGGAGCTGGCCTAGGGATGGGTGGCGTAGCTGGAGGCCTGGGGATGGGTCACAAAGAGGAGGATGTGGAGTCATTAACTTGATTGATGTTGCTCGCGAGGGTGCTCGCACGCCGCGACGGGGGCCGAGCTGCACGCCGGGGGGAGGTGCACTGCACGCCATAGTTTCCAGCACTGCATGCTGTGCAGTTCGGAGGAGAGTAAAGGGGAGTCCAATGAGGGAAGCCAGGGGCGCGGCGCCGGCAGTGGCAGCCCGGATCCACCCGTGATGTAGAACGGAGGTGGTGGCAGCGAGGGTCGAGATCTAGGGGTGGTTGGTCCACGCCGGAGGAGGGGGCACCTAGGCCTTGCCAGAGAGGAGGAGAGAGCCGGCTGCTCTCCTCCCTCGGGCCTGTCTGGATCGAGCGTCGCCATGGAGAGATGAATCCGATGGTGTTGGAAGGGAAGGTAGCAGGGACGGCACGGCGGCGGGAGATATTGGAGAGGAGGCTCAGTCCTCTCCCGAGCGCAGGATGCCACGCCTCTCGTCGGCGCATGTTGTATCCAACGGCGGGGGTGCCGTTGTGGCTATGGCCGACGAGGAAGGAAGAAGTGGAGGGGTGTAGCACGGGGTAGGAGGTATTTGGGGGCAGAGGAATCGATCCAGGCGGGGAGGCAGCTTCGGGTCGGAGGTGGTGTTGGGGTCGGTCCAAGCGGCGGCGGCGGACAAACTGGAGGAGGGCGCGTGATGGATGGGGTTTGTGGGCGTTCATCTCGAGGTGTGGGAGAGGCTCTTTCTTCCATCGGTGTGTTCGCTCGTGTAATTTGTGTCGCAGGTTTTGCTTGGGTGTTATTAGATTAAGCCCAGGTGTTATCAGAATAAGACTCTTAAGGGGTGTTATCATAATAGACCCATCATATATATATAATTATATTTATATATATGCATAATGTGTACAATATGTATTAGTGTAAAATATGTTTGAAATGAAAAAGAATTAAATGGAAAACACAAAACTAAAAGGAAAAATAAATCATAAACCCATAGACCTTTTAGTACCGGTTGGTGTAACCAACCGGGACTAAAGGCCCCCAGCCCCCCGGCGCGGGCTCGTACCACATGGTGGGCCTTTGGTCCCGGTTCGTGTTGAACCAGGACTAAAGGGGGGCCTTTAGTCCCCACCATTTAGTGTCGGTTGCGGAACCGGCACTAAAGGTCCTTACGAACCGAGACAATAGCCCGATTCTGCACTAGTGAATCTACCGAATGAAGTAGCGATTGATAGGGATCTTCAGTCACTACCACCAAGCTATTAAGCGTTCGTGATGAACTATAATATGCAAGGGATGGAGAAAACGATCATGGAGCTCTCCGTGATGCTTAAGGACACATAAGTAGAAATCAAGAAAGAGCATCAAGTGTTGATGGTCAACAAGACCACCAATTTCAAGAAGAAAGGCAAGGGAAAGGAAGTGAACTTCAAGAAGAATGGCAAGCCAGTTGCCGCTCCCGAGAAGAAACCCATGGCTGGACCCAAACTTGACTGAGTGCTTCTATTGCAAGGGGAATGGTCACTGGAAGCGGAAATGCCCCCAAATACTTGGCAGATTAGAAGGCGGGCAATGTCAACAAATTTATATTTGATATACATGTTATTGATGTGTACCTTACCAGCGCTCATAGTAGCGCCTGGGTATTTGATATTGGTTCGGTGCTAATATTTGATACTGGAATAAACGGATACTAGCTAAGGACGAGGTGACGATGCACGTTTGAAATGGCTCCAAGGTTGACGTGATTGCCGTTGACATGCTCCCTCTACGTCTACCTACGGGATTAGTTTTAAACCTAAGTAATGTTTATTTGGTTCCAGCGTTAAGCATGAACATTATATCTAGATCTTGTTTATTGCGAGATGGTCATTCAAAGAATAATGATTGTTGATAACCCACAAGTATAAGGGATCGCAACAGTTTTCGAGGGTAGAGTATTCAACCCAAATTTATTGATTCGACACAAGGGAAGCCAAAGAATATTCTCAAGTATTAGCAGTTGAGTTGTCAATTCAACCACACCTGGATAACTTAGTATCTGCAGCAAAGTATTTTGTAGCAAAGTAGTATGATAGTAATGGTAACAGTGATAAAAGTAACAGTAGCAGTTGTAGTGATTGTAACAGTAGCAACGGAAATGTAAATAAGCAAAGCACAATATGTGAAAAGCTCGTAGGCATTGGATCAGTGATGGATAATTATGTTGGATCACTACTAGGGAAAACCCTAGCAGTTGCGCGTGTTTTGTGTCCACTAGTAGCGCGGGGGGCCGCGCTACTAATAAGGCGCTACAGCTATTGCCTAGTAGTAACGCGTGCCCGCACGCGCTACTGCTAGGACAAATAGCTGCAGCATTTGTTCAGTACCACGCTACTGCTAAGGTAACTACTTGCAGCGTGTTTTCTGTCCATCGCTACTAGTATTTTTTTAGTGTATTTATGCGCCATCGTACAAATATTGGTACAATACCAGCTGTTATGAGGTTTACATCATTATGTCCATAACAGTGTGTCAAATGAAGGTGGATTAGGTTCAAGTGGAGGCAATATGTGGTGCATGTCAAAAGTATACTACTAATCCAAACTTGATCTAGTTTGGACTAGTAGTACTTTTGATGTGCACCACATGTTGCCTCCACTTGAATCTAATCCGCCAGCACAAGCTATTTAATCATCATCATAGTCATTACCACCAACAGTATTTATTTAATCAGCACTAACACTAGCTAATAATAATCATCATAGTCATTACCACCAACACTAGCTATTTTATCATCATAGTAATAGTGTAGCACATCATCATCCTCAAACTCATTTCTAGGTAGCTAATCACTCCTACTGCTCTCTCTTAGGTAAAATAACATAAAACATGTATAGCTCTCCTCCTCGATCAAACCGGAGCATGCAGATGAACCTGTCTCCTAATCGTGGGTAGCGCATCTGTTTTCTGCCCCCTAGTACTTCTCTGCGCTCCCCCATCACATATTTGGTCCAGTCTTGCACTATTAAGCATCCGTCGGTAATCTTGAATGCACTAAAGTAATCTGTAGGATATCTTGGCCGTAAGCTGATAATACTCATGGTACCTTTAGTCTCGATCCCATAAGGCACAACATTCATCGGGAGTCCCTGTTGAAGAACATCGTACAGTAACATACTTAGCAATGAAGTTTAGCTTCAAAAATAATGTATGGAAAAGATGCACTGATGACAAATAGTAAAAATCTTACCATCCTTCCTAAATAGATGTGACCGTAGTTCATTACGAACACTATTGGTCGCACATTTTCAGTACTAACATTTCTAAATGCAGGAAGAAAATTTGTCTTGACAGTATCAAGATCCTCAAGCCATGAAACATAATGACTGAGCTCCTCGCAGTTGAGCTCAGGCCCAGGACAGTATACGGTCCTGTCTACCAAGCGCTGGACATGTTTGCTTGCACCGAAAATAAGCTGACAATACAAATTAGTTGTCAACTATTTTTGAATAAACAATATCAAAGACATAAATATGGTTGAGAAACTTACATAATGGTATAACTGGAGGCGTCTGCACATCGACCCAGATGTCGGTATTACCTTCAATATCATCTTCCGGACGAATATCAAAGGTGATAACCATATCAGGCTCAAATGCATAAGTCTTGCATAGTGCTCGCCATGTTTTGCATCCAAAATAGGTGTAGTCGTCTGAATTGTATAACTTTGCATCGAAAATATAACCATGCTCGGTCTTCAAGTAAACTATTTTTTCCTCCATACTATGACTGAAACCTATCTTATCCAATACAAAAACTCTTGCATGGCAGGGGATACGCTAGTAGAATACTAAAAAATTAAGTTGAAGCAAATGAAGCAGATGTCATGCTTAATTACGAAAAAAGACTTGTCGTTGTGACTTACTGTATCCACTTCGAAGTTCTCGTCCATCTTGAAGCTGAAGCGCCTATCATCATCTAGGAAGATTTCATCGCAGGCCGCGCTCGTCTTCGCAGTATTTGCGAATACCGAAATCCTTTTCGTCGTCAGACATTTCCTATGTTCATAGTTAAAACATTAATTGAAAATCGATCGAAGACAACTACCAAGATACTCAACACACAAATCCGGGGCACTCGATATTTCCTACATATTCTGGCACAAGTCATGCCAAAATTCACGGAAAAATCCGGCATGACCTTTGCTAAAATAGGACATATCGAGCGCCTGAAATTTGCCGGAACGGAAATGAATCAACACTCCGGCAAAACATAGGCCACTCGAAGGTGTAACCTGCAAACATGACCGGCCACTTGGATATTGAGCAACACAAGATATACATTTCAAAATATCTTATAGGACTCAAATTAGCATGCATTCAATAAGAAAAAGTAAATCATCTCATGCGTCAGTACATCGTCGAATATTATCACTAGTACATCACGAATAGTGTCATACATATAACATCACTAATACAACTAAAACTCTAGCACACGACGGGTATCGGCGCGGGCGGTGGACACCCATAGAGAAGGCACCATCACGGGATCATAGCTCTAGTGAGATCCCCGAAGAACCTGCCAGGTATTGGAGAACGGCATGTGCTCCAACGCAAACAAGTAGCGACAGACGTGCGCATCCTCCTCACTAACACGGTGATGCACCACCTCCCCGGAGTCCTCGAGCCTCTGGATCGTCACTGGCCCACGCGACCGCCAGCAAAGAAGGTTCGGGTCAACGACAGGTTGGCTCCTCACCAACCTGCGCCCCCCGGTAGGTAGCGCCTCCCAGTACCACCCCGGCGGAGCCCAGTCCTGGACATGGCCGATCTGGTCAAGCAGGTGTCGTCCTCCACCGACTCGACGACGAGGATGCGGGATAGGCATCGTCCACGTCGAGGCGGGAAAAATTGTTTTAACTAAAAAATCACCTAATTAGTACCTAGTTCTTACTAACTAAATAGAAGAGGGTCAAATTTTACTCGTTTTATTATGCATTACACTAGTGTTTATTCATCATCTAACTAATTCATTTCCACCCATAGATGAACCCTAACTAATTTGATGCAACTAAAATTTGAAGAACCCTATCTAGGCAGAGGTAGGGGAGGGTGAGGAGCAGGCGTGCTCACCTCGGGTGCCTACGGCGAGAGAGAGGCAGGCGGCGTCGAGGTCGGGCTTGGGGCTCGGGCGCACGACGGAGGGCGGCGTCGAGGTCGGCGCCGGGGGCGGCGTCCGGGGCAGCGTTGAGGTCGGGGGCGGGGGCGGCGTTGAATCCGGGGTCGGGGCGGTGTAGAGGGTGTGCAGAGAGCGCGCGGCGACTAACGGGCAACGACGGCGGCGAGAGCGGAGGAGTTTGATTTGGGGGGAAGTGGCCGTGTGTCGGGGAAACTGATCCACGAACACCTATGGGACCGGCGGACCGAGCCCCTTTCGGTTCGGTGGGGGGCGGATATCGCACGAAGAGCAGATCGAGGCGAAGCACACGAGCAGTTTACCCAGCTTCAGAGCTCTCCGGAGAGATAATACTCCTACTGCTGCTTGTCTGATTGTATATTGTGTTCTTGCTCGAGAGCGCTGATTGCTACAGTACACTCGAGAGCGAGCGTGAGTGTGTTCTGGCTTCGAACCCTTCGAACCCCTCTCTACGTTGTGCATGGGCCTCCTTTTATATGCTCAAGGGGTTACCGACAGGTGGCAACGCATGCAAGGGCAAAAATGGCAAAAGAGCTGCGGTAGGTACAACTACCTGCACTGTGTATACAGTGTATCATACCTAACCCTAACGGCAGGGGACAAAGGCATTAAATGCCCGTCTGCGTCGCCCAAACAATGCAGAAAGGGGCCGTTAGGGGCGCCACCGCTTGCCACGATGGTAATCTTGTCAGCGCCACTTGCCACCGCGCACCGCTGGCTGCACGGCCTCTCGCCACGCGCGCCTGGAGAGGCCCCAGGGCGACACGTTGGTGGATGTGCTGGAGCGCGGGTGCGGAGTGGCCAGTTGCCGTGGCAAGTGCCTTGCCGCGGTCGTTGTCTTGTCGCGCCCGGAAGCTTGTCGCTCACCGGGCCTTGCCGGGACGCGTGGCGCAATGCGGCAAGTTCCTTGAGATGCCTTGGTTGGCCTTCCCGGCAAGCTCCTCTTGCCGGGGCCTTGTCTCCTTGGCTTAAATACTTTGTTCTTGAACGGCTCCAAAGGAACCACGGAGGACCTTGGCGGTCACTCGGCAAGCCTTGCCGCGGGGTGCTACTACTGCCCGTGCACAAGTTCGGGATACTAGGGTACCCCTACTCTAGTATACCGACACCATGGGGAAGGACGAACATGGTGGTTAAGTCAGAAGTAGCAGTAGCGCGTTCCGGAAAGCGTGCTACTGCTACAATAGCTACAGCGTGTTCTGGTATACGCGCTACTGCTACTACTTTCTCCTGTTTCCCCTTTTTTATTTATTTTTCTTCACATTTTATTTTCTCCCTTTCACCTTCTTCTATTTCTTTCATTTTCAATTACCTTTCTATTTGCTTTTCATTTAATTTTATATCCTTTAGTAGTAGCGAGTTTAGGGCAAAATGCGCTGCTACAAATAAAGTAGCAGTAGCGCTGTTCCATACAGATCGCTACTGCTATGTGTACCATATCGGCTAAGCCGTAGAATTTTAGTAGTAACGTGTATGCAGCAAGACGCGCTACTGCTACGAAGTTATCTGCTGCACGGCTTCCGCAGGCGCGCTGCTGCTACTTAGCACCAGCGTGCTTTTTTGACCCACGCTACTGCTAAAATTTTGTGTATAAGGTTTTCCCTAGTAGTGGATGTGATTCCTCATGTAATAGTTATAACATAGGGTGACACAGAACTAGCTCCAGTTTATCAATGTAATGTAGGCATGTATTCCGAATATAGTCATGCGTGCTTATGGAAAAGAACTTGCATGACATATTTTGTCCTACCCTCCCGTGGCAGCGGGGTCCTAATGGAAACTAAGGGATATTAAGGCCTCCTTTTAATAGAGTACCGGACCAAAGCATTAGCACTTAGTGAATACATGAACTCCTCAAACTACGGTCATCACCGAGAAGTATCCAGATTATTGTCACTTCGGGGTTGTCGGATCATAACACATAATAGGTGACTATAGACTTGCAAGATAGGATCAAGAACTCACATATATTCATGAAAACATAATAGGTTCAGATCTGAAATCATGGCACTCGGGCCCTAATGACAAGCATTAAGCATAGCAAAGTCATAGCAACATCAATCTCAGAACATAGTGGATACTAATGGTCAAACCCTAACAAAACTAACTTGATTACATGGTAAATCTCATCCAACCCATCACCCTCCAGCAAGCCTACGATGGAATTACTCACGCACGGCGGTGAGCATCATGAAATTGGTGATGGAGGATGGTTGATGATATCGACAGCGATGAATCTCCCTCTCCGAGGCCCCGAACGGAATCCAGATCAGCCCTCTCGAGAGAGATTAGGGCTTGGCGGCGGCTCCGTATCATAAATGTGATGAAACTTTCTCTCTGTTTTTTCTCCGCGAAAGGGAATATATATATAGTTGGAGTTGAGGTCGGTGGAGCTCCAGGGGGGCCATGAGGCAGGGGGCGCGCCCCCCACCTGCATGGACAGGGTGTGGGCCCCCCTACCCTTGATTCTTTCACCAGTACTTTTTATATTTTCTGAAAAGTTCCTCCGTGGATTTTTAGGTCATTTCGAGAACTTTTTATTTCTGCACAAAAATAACACCATGGCAGTTCTGCTGAAAACATCGTCAGTCCAGGTTAGTTTCATTCAATCATGCAAGTTAGAGTCCAAAATAAGGGCAAAAGTGTTTGGAAAAGTAGATACATTGAAGACGTATCAACTCCCCCAAGCTTAAACCTTTGCTTGTCCTCAAGAAATTCAGTTGATAAACTGAAAGTGATAAAGAAAAACTTTTACAAGCTCTGTTTGTTCTTGTTGTTGTAAATATATAAAGCCAGCATTCAAGTTCTCAGCAAAGATTATGAACTAACCATATTCACAATAACACTTAGGTCTCATGTTTACTCATATCAATGGCATAATCAACTAGCGAGCAATAATAATAAATTTCGGATGACAACACTTTCTCGAAACAATCATAATATGATATAACAAGATGGTATCTCGCTAGCCCTTCCTGAGACTGCAAAAAATAAATGCAGAGCACCTTTAAAGATCAAGGACTGACTAGACATTGTAATTCATGGTAAAAGAGATCCAGTCAAGTCATACCAATATAAACTAATAGTAATGCATGCAAATCACAGTGTGCTCTCCAGCGGGTGCTTTTTAATAAGAGGGTGATGACTCAACATAAAAGTAAATAGATAGGCCCTTCGCAGAGGGAAGCGGGGATTTGTAGAGGTGCCAGAGCTTGATTTTAAAATAGAGATGAATAACATTTTGAGGGGTATAATTTCACTGTCAACGCAACAACTATGAGATCTCAATATCTTCCATGCTACATACATTATAGGCAGTTCCCAAATAGAATGGTAAAGTTTATACTCCCCCACCACCAACAAGCATCAATCCATGGCTTTCTGAAACAACGAGTGCCTCCAACTAGCAACAGCCCTGGGGGAGTTTTGTTTAATTATTTCAATTTGCTTTGATCTTTTTGATCATAGGACTAGGCATCTCGGTTACCAGCCATTTTCTCGTGAATGAGGAGCGGAGTCCACTCCCCTTGAGAATAACCCACCTAGCATGGAAGATACAGACAGCCCTAGTTGAAACATGAGCTGCTCGAGCATACAAAACAGAATTTCATTTGAAGGTTTGGAGTTTGGCACATACAAATTTACTTGGAACGGTAGGTAAATACCGCATATAGGAAGGTATGGTGGACTCATAAGGAATAACTTTGGGGTTTATGGAGTTTGGATGCACAAGAAGTATTCCCACTTAGTACAGGTGAAGGCTAGCAAAAGACTGGGAAGCGACCAACTGAGAGAGCGACAACAGTCATGAACATGAAATAAAATTAATTAACACTGAGTGCAAGCAAGAGTAGGATATAATCCACCATGAACATAAATATCGTGAAGACTATGTTGATTTGTTTCAACTACATGCGTGAACATGTGCCAAGTCAAGTCACTCGAATCATTCAAAGGAGGATACCACCCTATCATACCACATCACAACCATTTTAATAGCATGTTGGCACGCAAGGTAAACCATCATAAGCTCCTAGCTAATTAAGCATGGCATAAGCAACTATAATCTCTAATTGTCATTGCAAACATGTTTATTCATAATAAGCTAAATCAGGAACGATGAACTCATCATATTTAAAAAAAAGAGAGGTCAAGTTCATACCAGCTTCTCTCATCTCAATCAGTCAATCATATATCGTCGTTATTGCCTTTCACGTGCACGACCGAACGGTGTGTATAATAATAATAGTGCACGTGCATTGGGCTAAGCTGGAATCCGCAAGCATTCAATTCAAGGGACAAGACAAAGTAATATGGGCTCTAAGTTAAATCAACGATCATGCATATGAGAGCCACTAAACATTTTCATTATGGTCTTCTCCTCTCGACCCCCGAAGGAAAGAAAAGAAAATAAAACTATTTACACGGGAAAGCTCCCAACAAGCAAAAGAAGAACGATAAATATTTTTGGGTTTTCTTTTTCATTACTACTACAAGCATGGAAATTAAACTAAATAATTTTTTTGGTTTTTCTAAGGTTTATCAAACACATAAGAAGAAAACTAGAAAAAGAAATTAAACTAGCATGGATAGTACAATGAAAAAGTATGAACACTGACAACTAGAATAGTGTGGCAACATGAATGTAATGTCGGTGAAAAATACGTACTCCCCCAAGCTTAGGCTTTTGGCCTAAGTTGGTCTATTCCCAAGGATGGCGGCTACTCTCCCCGGTGTACTGAGGAGTGTCATCTGGATACCACTACAAGTGATCTCCTCCGGATCCCACTGATAACAGGATGGACGATAAGGGTCCAGTGGCGGTTCCGGCCCAGGCTCTGGAGCTGATGTCTGGCCTCGGTGCACGTACACGGCCTTCGGCAAGACGACGTAATGCCCTGCAGTTAAATCAAACAAAGAAGGTGCAGGCAGGGTAATAATCTCATTGTGTTTCTTATTAAATATCAGGTTATCTAGAAGCATCTTATCATCATTGTCAACAATAAATTCATGCGCTACCATGCTCCTGTAATCTAAAAAGGTAGGGGGCAACAGTGTCTCCTCTTTCTCATAATGCCTAATAGGTATCTCAAAATGTTTAGCAAGGCGTGCAGCATAGATACCTCCAAAGATGGGGCCCTTTGTACGGTTTAGGCTTAATCATTTAGCAATAACGGCACCCATACTAAAAGTGTTATCACCGAATAAGGCATGGAGCAGAATAATAATATCAGGAACACTGAAGTTTCCACTATTTCCACGACAAATTAAGCATCGACTAGCAAATATGGCAAAGTAGCGTAAAACAGAAAAATGTATGCTAGTGATTCTCGCATCGGAACCCTTCCTCGATTCCCCTACAGTAATAGTGTCGATAAAACCATCCACATCTTTATGATGTGGTTCATATAAACTATCTTCAAAGGGTATTCTACAAGCCGCACAAAAATTATGTAATGACATTTCCTTAGCCTCATCATATAAAATGAAAAGATACTGAAGGAGGTGAATTCTTAGGGTCATAATAAAAGTTTTGCACGAAAGTATTGGTGAGTAAGAGATATTGTTTGCTCCGGTCGTGGAGGAAGTCGGTGAGGCCAGCATTATCAGCCAAAGAATAAAAGTCTTCATAGATCATAGCTGCTCTCAAGAAATTATCACAAGGCCATTCACACGGCCGTACTTCCGCTACGCGAGGAAGATTATACTTAGCCCTTTCTTCTCCTTAGCTTGTTTATCCTTGAAGCTTTGGCTAGAAGAGCCCCTCAAGAACAATCTCTTCATTTTTTCTAAAAATTTGTAGTAACTCAAAATAAAAGTGGATCAAATTAAACAAGATTGATAGCAACTACTCCCACAAGTGCCTAGAGCCTATATAATGCATTAGAATTACTTGGGACCTCATAAATTTGACATGCAAGCTCAAGAACAGGGTCTCCTATGCAGCAAAAAACTGCAATGAATAAAGCACTAGAACAAAAACTAATTGGACCATTAGAGGAGTCACATACCAAGCAACAACCTCCCAAAGCGGTTTTGAGAATGGAGCTTTGAGCAAGGAGATCAAAAATCGCAGCAAAATGAGCTAGAACTCGTGCTTGAGCTGGATGGGGATTTTTTTGGGAGGAAGATGGAGTGTGTGGGTGCAGAAATAAGTGGAGGGGGGCCACCACGGGCCCATGAGGTAGGGGGCTCGCCCAGTCAGAGTGGGTGTGCCCTGGACCCTCGTGGCCAGGTGCTTGCCCTCCTTTCTATGTTCTCAGTGCCTAAAATCCTCAAATATTCCCTAAAAAATCATACTAAATTTGCAGGGCATTTGGAGAACTTTTATTTTCGGGATATTTTTTATTGCATGGATAATTCAAAAAACAGACAGAAAATAATATTTTTGCTTTATTTATTCTAAATAACAGAAAGTAAAAGGAGGGAACAGAAGGTTGTGCCTTCTAGTTTCATCCATCTCATGATCATCAAAAGGAATCCACTAACAAGGTTGATCAAGTCTTGTTAACAAACTCATTCCGAATAACATGGAGCCGGAGAAATTTCAAATAACACTAGGTTACTTCAATGGGGATATGAACATCCCCTATAATAAGAATATCATATTTTTTCTTGACAGTAGGAAGAGGAAATTCAAAACCTCCAATAATGATAGTTGGAACTTTTCCAATAGAATTGATGCTATGAACTTGAGGTTGTTTCCTCGGAAAGTGTATAGTATGCCCATTACCATTAACATGAAAAGTGACATTGCCTTTGTTGCAATCAATAACAGTCCCTGCAGTATTCAAAAAGGGTCTACCAAGGATAATCGACATACTATCGTCCTCGGGAATATCAAGAATAACAAAGTCCGTTAAGATAGTGACATTTGCAACTACAATAGGCACATCCTCACAAATATCGACAGGTATTGCAGTTTATTTATCAGCCATTTGCAAAGATATTTCAGTAGGTGTCAACTTATTCAATTCAAGTCTACGATATAAAGAGAGAGGCATAACACTAACACTGGCTCCAAGATCACATAAAGCAGTTTTAACATAGTTTCTTTTAATGGAGCATGGTATAGTTGGTACCCCTGGATCTCCAAGTTTCTTTGGTATTCCACCTTTAAAAGTATAATTAGCAAGCATGGTGGAAATTTCAGCTTCCGGTATCTTTCTTTTATTTGTAATGATATCCTTCATGTATTTAGCATAAGGATTTACTTTAAGCATATCAGTTAAGCGCATACGTAAGAAGATAGGTCTAATAATTTCAGCAAAGCGCTCAAAATCCTCATCATCCTTTTTCTTGGATGGTTTAGGAGGAAAAGGCATGGGTTTCTGAACCCATGGTTCTCTTTCTTTACCGTGCTTCCTAGGAACAAAGTCTCTCTTATCATAACGTTGATTCTTTGATTGTGGGTTATCAAGATCAACAACAGGTTCAATCTCTACATCATTATTATTGCTAGGTTGAGCATGAACATGAACATTATCATTAACATTATTACGAGGTTCATGTTCATCACCAGAATGTGTTTCAGCATCATAAATAGAAATATCATTGGGATTCTCAGGTGTGTCTACAACAGATTCACTATAAGCATGCAAAGTCCTATCGTTTTTCTTTTTCTTCTTTTAAGGACTAGGTGCATCTACATTATTTCTCTGAGAATCTTGCTCGATTCTCTTAGGGTGGCCTTCAGGATACAAAGGTTCCTGAGTCATTCTACCAGTTCTAGTAGCCACTCTAACAGCAAAGTCATGTTTATTATTTAATTCATCGAGCAAATCACTTTGAGCTTTAAGTACTTGCTCTGCTTGAGTGGTTACCATAGAAGCATATTTGCTAATGAGTTTAAGTTCACCTTTAACTCTAGCCATATAATCACTCAGGTGTCCTATCATGAAAGCATTACTCTTTAATTCTCTACCAACATAAGCATTAAAACTTTCTTGCCTAGCCATAAACTCATCAAATTCATCTAAACATTGGCTAGTAAATTTAGTAGACGGGATTTCAACTTTATCATATATATAGAGAGAACTTACCTTTGCTACCTGTGTCGGGTTATCAAGACCATGTGTTTCTTCGACAGGCGGTATATTAAGACCATGTATTTCTTCAATAGGGGTAAATTCTTAACATCTTCAGCTTTAATACCTTTTTCTTTCATAGATTTCTTTGCCTCTTGCATATCTTCAGGACTGAGAAATAGAACACCCCTCTTCTTCGGAGTTGGTTTAGGAATAGGCTCAGGAGTTGGCTCAGGAGTTGGCTCAATTGGATCAGGAATTGGCTCAGGAAGAGTCCAATTATTTTCATTAGTCAACATATTATTCAATAACAATTCAGCTTGGTCGACTGTTCTTTCCCTGAAAACCCAACCAGCACAACTATCCAAGTGGTCCTTGGAACCATCGGTTAGTCCGTTATAAAAGATATCAAGTATTTCATTTTTCTTAAGAGGATGATCTGGAAAAGCATTAAGTAATTGGAGAAGCCTCCCCCAAGCTTGTGGGAGACTCTCTTCTTCGATTTGCACAAAATTATATATTTCCCTCAAGGCAGCTTGTTTCTAATGAGCAGGGAAATATTTAGCAGAGAAGTAATAAATCATATCCTGGGGACTACGCACACAACCAGGATCAAGAGAATTAAACCAACTTTTAGCATCACCCCTTAATGAGAACAGAAATATCTTCAGGATATAATAATAGCGAGATTTCTCATCATTAGTGAACAGGGTGGCTATATCATTAAACTTAGTAAGATGTGCCACAACAGTTTCAGATTCATAGCCATAAAAAGGATCAGATTCAACCAAAGTAGTTATCAGTAACAAAGATAGGTGAAGTAGCAAAAGCAGGGTCATATTTCATTCTAGCATTTAGAGTTTTCTGTTTAAGTTTAGCTAGTAACTTCTTAAGATCGGATCTATCATTGCAAGCAAGAAGATCTCTAGCGGTTTCCTCATCCATAACATAACCCTCTGGGACAACAGGAAATTCATACTTAGGGGAGAACCTTCATCATCACTATCATCAATAATTTCATCTTCAATAATTTTATTCTCTCTAACCCTAGCAAGTTGTTCATCTAGAAATTCACCTAATGGCAAAGTAGTATCAAGCACAGAAGTAGTTTCATCATAAGTATCATGCATAGCACAAGTGGCATCATCAATAACATGCGACATATCAGAATTCATAGCAATAGCAGGTTTAGGTGTCGCAAGCTTACTCAAACTAGAAGGAGAATCTAGTGCAGAGCTAGATGGCAGTTCCTTACCTCCCCTCGTAGTTGAGGGAAAAATCCAAGTGACTCAAAGAATAGAGCTATGCTCCCCGGCAACAGTGCTAGAAAATAGTCTTGATGACCAACAAATATAGGGGATCACAACAGTTTTCGAGGGTAGAGTGTTCAACCCAAATTTATTGATTCGACACAAGGGGAGCCAAAGAATATTCTCAAGTATTAGCAATTGAGTTGTCAATTCAACCACACCTGGATAACTTAGTATCTACAGCAAAGTGTTTAGTAGCAAAGTAGTATGATAGTAATGGTAACAGTGATAAAAGTAACAGTAGCAGTTTTGTAGTGATTGTAACAGTAGCAATGAAAAAGTAAATAAGCAAAACACAATATGTGAAAAGCTCGTAGGCATTGGATCAGTGATGGATAATTATGTCGGATGTGATTCCTCATGTAATAGTTATAACATAGGGTGAAAGAGAACTAGCTCCAGTTCATCAATGTAGTGTAGGCATGTATTCCGAATATAGTCATACGTGCTTATGGAAAAGAACTTGCATGAAATCTTTTGTCCTACGCTCCCGTGGCAGCGGGGTTCTAATGGAAACTAAGGGATATTAAGGCCTCCTTTTAATAGAGTACCAGACCAAAGCATTAGCACTTAGTGAATGCATGAACTCCTCAAACTACGGTCATCACCGAGAAGTATCCCGATTATTGTCACTTCGGGGTTGTCGGATCATAACGCATAATAGATGACTATAGACTTGCAAGATAGGATCAAGAACTCACATATATTCATGAAAACATAATAGGTTCAGATCTGAAGTCATGGCACTTGGGCCCTAGTGACAAGCATTATGCATAGCAAAGTCATCGCAACATCAATCTCAGAACATAGTGGATACTAGGGATCAAACCCTAACAAAACTAACTTGATTACATGGTAAATCTCATCCAACCCATCACCATCCAGCAAGCCTATGATGGTATTACTCACGCACGGCGGTGAGCATCATGAAATTGGTGATGGAGGATGGTTGATGATGACGACAGCAACAAATCCCCCTCTCCGGAGCCTCGAACGGACTCTAGATCAGCCCTCCCAAGAGAGATTAGGGCTTGGCGGCGGCTCCGTATCGTAAAACGTGATGAAACTTTATCTCTGATCTTTTTATTCATGAATGGGAATATATAGAGTTGGAGTTGAGGTCGGTGCAGCTCCAGGGGGCCCACGAGGCAGGGGGCGCGCTCAGGGGGAGGGGCGCGCCCCCACCCTCGTGGACAGGGTGTGGGGCCCTTGGCCTTGATTCTTTCACTAGTATTTTTTATATTTTCTGAAAAGTTCCTTCGTGGATTTTCAGGTCATTCCGAGAACTTTTTATTTCTGCACAAAAATAACACCATGGCAGTTCTGCTGAAAACAGCGTCAGTCTGGGTTAGTTTCATTCAAATCGTGCAAGTTAGAGTCCAAAACAAGGGCAAAAGTGTTTGGAAAAGTAGATACATTGGAGTCGTATGGGTTGTTCTATTTATATGAGTAACATCTTTTATGGTCATGCACCCCTTGTGAATGGTTTATCCTTATTGAATCCCGATCGTAGTGATACATATGTTCATAATATTGATGCCAAAAGATGCAAAGTTAATGATGATAGTACCATATACTTGTGTGAGTGCCACTTAGGTCATATTGGTGTAAAACGCATGAAGAAACTCCATGCGGATGGACTTTTGGAATCACTTGATTATGAATCATTTGAAACATGTGAACAATATGTCATGGGAAAGATGACTACAACCCCGTTTTCCAGAACAATGGAGTGGGCAAGTGACTTATTAGAAATAATGCATACTGACGTATGTGGTCCGATGAGTGTTGAAGCGCGTAGTGGATATCGTTATTTTCTTACCTTCACGGATGATTTGAGTAGATATGGGTATATTAGTTAATGAAACACAATTCTGAAACATTTGAAAAGTTTAAAGAATTTTAGAATGAAGTGGAGAATCATCCTAACAAGAAAATAAAGTTTGTACAATCTGATCGTGGAGGTGAATATTTGAGTTACGAGTTTGGCACTCATTCAAGACAATGTGGAAATATTTCACAACTCACGTCACCTGGACCACATCATACTGATGGTGTGTTTGAACATTGTAATAATACTTTATTAGATATGGTGCGTTCAATGACGTCTCTTATTGACTTGGCAACATCGTTTTGGGGTTATGCATTAGAGACCGCCGCATTCACTTTAAATAGGGCACCATCTAAATCTGTTGAGATGATGCCATATGAATTATGGTTTGAAAAGAATCCTAAGTTGTCGTTTCTTAACGTTTGAGGATGCGACGCTTATGTCAAGAGGCTTCAGCCTGATAATCTCGAACATCAAGCGGATAAGTGTGTCTTCCTAGGATACCTTAAAGAGACCATTGGGTATACCTTCTACCACAAATCCGAGGGCAAGATTTTTGTTGCGAATAATGAGTCCTTTCTAGAGAAGGAGTTTCTCCCGAAAGAAGTGAGTGGAGGAAAGTAGAGCTTGATGAGGTAATCGTACCTCCTCTCGAATTGGAGAGTAGAATATCACATAAAGAAGTTCCCGTGATTCCTACACCTGTCGAAGAAGAAACTAATGATGATGATCAGGAAACTTCAGATCAAGCTGTTACTGAATTTCGTAGGTCGACCAGGGTACGTTCTACACCAGAGTGGTACGACAATCCTGTCCTGGAAGTCATGTTGTTAGACAACGGCGAACCTACGAATTATTAAGAAGCAATGATGAGCCTGGATTTCAACAAATGGTTTGAGGCCAAGAAATCAAAGATGGGTCCATGTATGAGAATGATGTATGGACTTTGGTGGACCTGCCCAATGACTGGAAGGCCCTTTAGAACAAATGAATCTTTAAGAAGAAGACATACGCTGATGGTAATGTCAATGTCTATAAAGCTTGACTTGTCACAATGGGTTTTCAAAAAATTCGAGTAGTTGACTATGATGAGTCTTTCACACCCATATCGATGCTTAAGCCATTAAAATTATGTTAGCAATTGCCCCATATTTCGATTATGAAATCTGGCAATGTTCCTTAATGGTTTCCAAGGAAGAGTTGTATACGATGCAACCAGAAGGTTTTGGTTATTCTAAGGATGCTAACAAATTATGCAAGATCCAGCGATCCATCTATGGACTGATGCAAGCATCTCAGAGTTGGAATTACGCTTTGATGCGGTGATCAAAGCTTTTGGTTTTATACAAACTTATGGAGAAGCTTGTATTTATGAGCTCTGTAGCATTCTAATACTATATGTGGATAACATATTATTGATTGGAAATGATATAGAGTTTCTGGAAAGCATAAAGGGTTATTTGAACAAGACTTTTTCAATGAAAGAACTGCGTGAAGCTGCTTACATATTGGGTATTAAGATATATGGAGATAGATCGGGACGCCTGATAGGACTTTCAAAAGGAACATACCTTGACAAGATTTTGAAGAAGTTCAAAATGGTCAAGTGAAAGAAGGGGTTCTTGCATGTGTTGCAAGGTGTGGAGTTGAGTCAAACTCAATGCCCGACCAACCCGGAAGAAAGAGAAATGATGAAAGGCATCCCCTATGCCTCAGCCATAGGATCTACAAGATATCCCATGTTGTGTACCAGACCTGATGTGTGCCTTGCCATAAGTCTGGCAGGGAGGTACAAAAGTAATCCAGGAGTGAATCATTGGACAGCGGCCAAAAATATCCTAAAGAGAAATAAGGACATGTTTCTCATTTATTGAGGTGACAAAGAGTTCGTCGTAAATGGTTACATCGATGCTAGCTTTGACTCGGATCCGGATGACTCGAAGTCTCCAGATACATGTATATTCTTAATGGAGGAGCAGTCAGTTGGAGTAGCTCCAAGCAGAGCATCGTGGAGGGATCTACATGTGAAGCGGAATATATAGTTGCTTCGGAAGCAGCACAAGGAGTCTGGAAGAAGGAGTTCGTATCCGACCTAGGGGTTGTGCCTATTGCTTTGAATCCAATGACAATTTTTTGTGCAATGCTGGTGCTATTGCCATTGCCAAGGAGCCTAGGTTTTACAAGAATATCAAGCACATCAAACACCGCTTCAAATCTGTTCCTAATTACATTAAGGATGGCGACATAGAACTTTGCAAAGTACATACAGATCTGAATGTAGCAAACCCGTTGACTAAACCTCTTCCACGAGCAAAACATGATCAGCACCAAGACTCCATTGGTGTTAGATTCATTATGATGTAAACTAGACTATTGACTCTACTGCAAGTGGGAGACTATTGGAAATATGCCCTAGAGGCAATAATAAATTAATTATTATCATATTCCCTTGTTCATGATAAATGTTTTATTCATGTTAGAAGTGTATTGACCGGAAACTTAGGTACATGTGTGAATACATAAACAACATTGTGTCCCTAGTAGGCATCACCAGACTAGCTCGCTGATCAAACATGGTTAAGGTTTCCTAACCATAGACATGAGTTGTCATTTGATAATGCTTTTACATCATTACGAGAATGATGTGATGGATGGACCCAACCATAAGCTTAGCAACAGATCGTATCGCTTAGTTATTTGCTACAACTTTCTTTACGTCAAGTATCTGTTCCTTAGACCATAAGATTGTGCAACTCCCAGGCACCGGAGTAATACTTAGTGTATATCCAAATGTCACTTCATAACTGGGTGATCATAAAGGTGCTCTACAGGTATCTCTGAAGGTGTTTGTTGGGTTAGCGTGGATCGGGAATGGAATTTGTCACTCTGTATGACAGAGAGATATCTCTGGCCCCTCTATACAATACAAACATCACAAGAAGTTTTCAAGCATGTGACTAATGAGTTTAGTCATGGGATCTTGCATTACGCAACAAGTAAAGAGACTTGCTGGTAACGAGATTGAACTAGGTATGGAGATACCGATGATCGAATCTCGGGCAAGTAACATATCGTTGGACAAAGGAAATTGCATACAGGATTAACTCAATCCTTGACATAATGGTTCAACCGATGAAGATCATGGAATATGTAGGAACTGGTATGGGCATCCAGGTTCCGCTATTGGTTATTGACTGGAGAGGTGTCTCGGTCATGTCTACATGACTCTCGAACCCGCGGGGTCGCGCGCTTAACGTTCGACAACGCTATAGTAGAATTGGGATATTTGTATTGGTGGCCGTAAGTTGTTTGGAATCCCGGATGAGATCCCGGACATCACGAGGAGCTCCGGAATAGTCTGGAGGTAAAGATTTATATATGAAAGTCATTTTTTGGGATTCAAGAAAAAATAGTTTTTTCTTGATTGTACCGAGAAGCTTCATCGGAATTTTTGAAGGTTCCGGAAGTCCAGAAGTGGGTCCACCACACCACGAGGGCCAACATGGGCTAAGGGGAGGCGCCCTGACCTCTTTGGGTTGGGCGCACTAGCACAAAGACCCATGCGGCCAAGGGGGAAAGAGTCTTAGCTCCGTACGACAAAATGGGAGAAGGACTAGGAGTCCAACTCTTCCCCCTTGGTGCGCCAGCCATATGGGGTGGAGGGGCTGGAATCCTAGCCCTCCCATGCATATAAATAAAATAGAAGGGGCGCATCAAAGCCCCCTAACAAATTGGACTTGGCTGCTTCCCCGTTTCTTCCTCCTGGCATAATCCTCGTCCTTGGTTTTCTCGCTTAGTGAAGCGCCGCTAGAATTCCATCACCACCATGCTGTCATGTTGCTTGTATTCCCGTCTACATCTTTGACCTCGCTTGCTGGATCAAGGAGCCGGAGGCATCACTGAGCCGCATGTGTGCTAAACTCGAAGGTGTCATCCGTTCGGCGCTAGATCAGTTTCAATCGTGATCGGATCCCGAAGAGTACGACTACACCAACCGTGTTTTATACTCTTCCGCTTTCGGTCTACAAGGGTATGTAGACACACTCCCCTCTTGTTGATTTGCATATCCTAGATTAGATCTTGGGTGTTCATCGGGAATTTTTTGATTTTAATGAAACGTTCCCCATCAAACGAGAGAGTTCTATTTTTGTATGTTTCTTTGAGTTTTCTTAGGGTTGGGTCCTGCTCGGGAGGGGGATAAGGCGGCGCCCTCCTGAAGGTGGAATAAGGTTCTTCCTGTTTATCACATGTCCCATTCGTGTGTCTAGCATCTTCTGAGGGCGTGTGGAGAGGTGTCTATGGCGGATCTTGTAGGATCGATCGATGGTTGTCTTTGGTGGATTTGCTTAGATCTGGTCTTCACTCGTTTATGTTCGGTGTGTGTTTAGGTTGGATCCTTACGATCTACGCTTCTCTTCATCAGCGGCGGTTGTTGTTTTGGTGCTCTGGTCCTATGGGGCCTTAACATGACAACTTCCCGACTCTCTACTACAACAAGGTTTGCCCCGCTTCGGCAAGGGAGGGGATATGATGGTGGCGCATCATCGACTCACTTCAGTTCTTATAGTCATCACTAGGTGGTCTATGGATCTGGATGATTTTTTTTGTTATTTCTGGTGTTTGGTGTACTGCCATAATTGAAGATGAATAAATCCGAAGTTTCCCACACAAAACCGCGACAATTAGATATGTCTTGGAATAGCTTACTTATTTGTGCTTCCTCACCTAAAGATCCTAGATCTCTCGAATAATAATTTTTGTGATGACGACAAGACATCAGTGAAAACCGAACTAGGTATACATGATGAGGATTGGAATGAGAAATACCTCAGGCTTCCCATCAATGTGGGGCGGTCTAGGAAGAAAGCTTTCAGTTACATCAAACGGAACATGTGTGGGCGCGTGTGTGGATGGCAGGAAAGACTTCTAGCAAAGGAGAGAAAGGAGGTCCTAGTCAAGGCTGTGGGGCAAGCCATTCCCACCTTTGCTATGTCTTGCTTTGATTTGACTAAAACCTTTTGTGCTGAGCTGAATACACTCCTTGGTAATTTTTGGTGGAGCCAGCAAGACAAACAAAATTCCATGCATTGGCTTAGTTGGGAGAAGCTTTCACAACCTAAGGCCATGGGAGGGCTAGGGTTACGAGACATTCACACTTTCAATCTAGCAATGCTTTCGAGACAGGGTTGGAGAATTTTGCAAAACCCATTGAGCTTGTGCGCAAGAATTTTAAAAGCCCGCTATTTCCCTAACAGTACGGCGCTGTAGGCTGTCGAACATGATGGTATTTCATACTCCTGGCGTAGTATTCTCCAGGGTCTGAAGGTGGTGAAGCAGGGCTATATCTGGCGGGTGGGGGACGGGACAAGGATCAACATCTGGATGGACCCATGGATTCCTAGACCCTGGCCTAGGCAGGTGATCACGCCGAGGGGAGCCAACCTGCTTAACTATGTGCATGAACTGATAGGCCCGATCACAGGTGGATGGGATGAGCGTCTCATCATAGACACCTTCTGTGCGGAGGACGCCTGCCATCTTTTGCAGATTCCACTAAGGGACGGGACCGAGGATTTCGTAGCATGGCACTTCGATTCAAATTGCAGGTATTCGGTCAAAAGCGCCTATAAGCTGCTGATGGAGATGAACAAGCAGAGCAGGAACGGTGCACCTAGCACAAGCGCAGGAGGTTCAGGCCAACTAGACAGACACCCTAACCAGAGCTGGAAGCGGATATGGAAGCTGCCTTGCCTAGCAAAATTGCAAATGTTTGTGTGGCGCATCCGACATGAGTCCCTAGCCCTCTGCACCAACCTGTCGAGGCACGGCATGAAGCTTGACTCTGAAAAATGCTTCCTGTGTGGGAGAGTGGATGAGGATGGTGGGCATCTGTTCATAAAGTGCAAGTTAGCAAAAGAGGGTTGGAGGCAACTAGGGTTGGAACTGTTGCGGAATCGCCTCGAAGGGACTGGGTGTGTGCATGCGATGCTCGACCCTTTATGGGGACTAGATGAGAAGAAAGGAGTGCTCATCATCTGCTTCTGGTGGCACTGGTGGAACAACCGCAACAAGGTTCAAGAAGGAGAGCTTCCTTTGCATGTGACAGAAATCGTGAGACGGTCTCGCTGCGATGCACTCGAATATGAGCAGCTCTTCCTACCGGCTGCGCCAAACCGCCCCCCCCCCCCCCCAGAAAGTGGCAACCGCCTGCGGACGACATCATAAAGTTCAACCTGGACGGCGCTTTCACACCGGGAAACTCCTTCTGTGGATGGGGAGTGCTGGCTCGAGATAGCTCCGGACTTGTCCTCACTACCCGAGCAAGACGACAAGAAGGGATTTTTGATGCCTTTGGAGCGGAAGTCAATGCACTGACGGCGGCGGTGACAATAGCGGCTGATATGGGAGCTGTCAAGGTCTCCTTTGAGATGGACTCTTAGCTACTGGCTGATGCAATGGATGCCCAGCGCGTGCATTCTTCGCCTTATGCAGCAATCATTGAAGATACAAAGTTTCAGTTAAAGATGTAGTTTTCCAAATGGAGTGTATGTAGTTTTCCAAATGGAGTGTTAGTGCGTGTAGACGTACCATGAACTCTATTGCTCATGAGTTAGCACAAATTGGTAGTACTTGCACACCTAATACGTGTGTGGAGTGGGACACTATTGTACCGCCCAAAGTGGCTGCTTGCGTGTCGGGCGATATGCCCGATCGTCGTTGATCTATAAAGCTTTGCTTTCCCTCAAAAAAAATATGTGGGCACCCATAAGCTTATTCTCAGGGCCAAGTTCACTCTAGGTCTTAAATCGCAGTTTTAATCGCATCAAAGGAACTCTCCCGGTTACATGCAACTAAAAAAATTGTTAACAAATACATTGTCCCTCCTGAAATACTAATTTAAGTTGCATTTTCTTATTTTCATTATTATGGACTTTTATGTATTTATATTGTTGCACTAAAAGATGATACTTTCTCTGTAATCTAATATAAATTTGTTTGGATCACTCACAAAGATAATCTTACACGAGTGGCCAAACAAAAACAAAAGGAGGAGGCATATAAATGGTAAAAGTGAGACCTTCTATTTGAAGCAGTCGGTCCTTTGCACACGACACACCTTCACTGCACCGCCCCATTGGCAACACTAGTAAAAATGCCCATGCGTTGCAACGGGAGAAATTCGAAAATGTATGCACCCTAGTCTAATAGGCATGACTCTAGGACACATCCCCCACTCTCATTCCAAGACCTCTATTTGAACAAAGCGTCCTATTTGTGTCACCACCTATCCTTATTCTTGCCGTTGCCGATTGTGGACGGGTTGTTCATCTAATTACATCATGTCTAGACATTGTCAGTGCAAGGGATGAGCTGGACCACCTCACATCATATTTGTCGCTGAACCTCGCATAGCGGAAGGGAATATTTCAACTAATCTCTCGAGCGGGAGATGAGGGGTCCCTCCGTAAGTCCCTCCCCGCATGTGTTTCATCCCTCATACTCTGTTGCTCTGCACATGTCTCATCATGCCTCCTTCACACCACGTACGCTTGCACTAATATATTATTAAACAAAAATATATTAAATGGCTATTAATAATAGAGTTGAGAAAATAACACTATCCTAGTAAAATGGCAGCCCAATATATCGTTCATAGTAAATTATTCACAGCAACAGAAATTTCATGATTCTTAAATAGCTAACATTTTCTATCAATTCAAATAATTCTGGTTTTTGAACCCTTAAACCAACCACAAAAAAAGTGCTTAGCAGACATACAAACTTTAGTGTTTCTTAGCTTGATGTGGCGCAAGATTGGTAGCATTTGTTGGCCAACCATGCGTTGGTAGCCCTTAGAGAATGTACCTTTGCAAAGAACAGGTACAAAACAGTGATGAATTAGCAAACTAAAGCTGGCGGAATGGGATCTCCCCTTGTACTCAGCAAGAGAAACACTAAGCGACATTGCTAAAATATTAATCAACGTATATGTCAGATCCACTCACCTTTCTCTGCTCTTCCAGTGAGCAAAAAGGCCCGTGCAATTGCTTCAGAGTAACAAAATTACAACCTTCAAATCAAGGCATTGAGAATAATAAAACATATAATGATTATTAATAATGTAGTCCCACCTAATTCTCCTATACATATCATGTTAAAGTAAGTGATGGTATACGTATGCAAATATATAACTTATAAATTTCACCAGCAAATAATGCTATAGTCTCACATTTAACAAAATGGTAAGAAATAGCATAAATCATGGCTTATAACAATATAATGAATTCTTGTGAGTGATAGATTGACTCCCGACACAAGAAGGCTTTGTAGCAACATAATGAAAACAAATCCCTCGGAAGAATATTTCAGAAAACAAATTACGTACTATGCACAAGCGTATGGAAAAGGATCACTCAAGTCAGCTAGTAAAAATGCGTGAGGAGAAAGATCTGAAAAAATAAGTCAATTATTTGAAAGAACTTTCCCCTATTTGTTAATAAATGAGAACAATCATGGTGACATATTAGAGCTTATTCAGGACATCTTCTTCTTTTACTGAAGGAAGTAGTATGTTCTAGCAAAATTGTCAAATCACTGCTCGGTGCCTTGTTAAAATCCTATCCATCAAAATTTATCCCACAACAATATCTACCACTTGTAGTTGTTAAATGCTTTAAAAGCAGCTTGGCTAAGACGTAGAAATGATGGTCTTTGTACCAAGAATATAGTGGAGTGCGTGAATCCGTCGTCAGTGTCAACGTTCAAAGTCGAGATTGGGTCACCGGTCATGCACTGCCTCTGATCCCAAACACGGCGAGGATAAGCAGGCCAACCACAAAGTTTGCAGTGGTGGCCGCCAGGGCAACGATCGGGTTACCTATGGTGCGGCGCCGAGCTATAGAACACGCCCATGACCTTGCCGTCTCCAGCAGGGGATCACCTCGGGAAGCGTTGGTCCGATGAGGTACGTGCCCCGCTCGCCGCGTAAACTTACATGAAAAATTTGCTGCCGACCTACATGTTTTCAACACTGAACCTTCATGACAAAACATTGTGAAGTGAGCAGGAGTACTAAATAGGGTGATCATCTCGCCTTCATGCAACAACTTGGTGCATATTGGTACCACATGGGTACGTACCAATACCATTGACTGCCAACCTTTGGGAGAAGCACTCATTCCCATCAGTCACGCAATGACAGTCGGGGCTGCACCTAAAGCACCGATATTAGAAACTAAACGGAGGAAGATGAGCCATACCTGCAGAGCTCGATGCGTCGCTTGCCGGTTCTGTTCTTTAGGCACCGTGACCGATCCAAAATTTCAGCCGCCATCGCCGCCTTCCTTTTGTTCGTGAGGGAGATTCTGCAATCGACATGACAGGCAGGCCGGGTCACGTGGCCTGAGGCTAGTGGTGGTTCTGGAACCACGGTCGATGGTGGACGCATGCCCTACCTTGGCGGGTCTCCTCTCTTCCTCTGCTCCGACGCCCAGACTTGGCGTCTCTTCCTCTACTCCGAAGCCCAGACTCGATGTATCTTTCTGCTGGGATGCCCAGACTCGCTTACAACCACGTCTCCGCGACAATGGGCAAACTTCTGGGTAAGTCGGCAGGGGTAAGATACTTGTAGACTTGCAAACTTGCGATGCAATTTAGCTTTTTATAGCACGAATTCTTTGTGGAATCCGAATGGGGACATCGATGAATACATATTTTAGTAGTTTTCCTACCCGGATCCGATCCAGAACGGATACGGCACACGACGCTCGAGAAAAGGGAGCGAGAGGCGGTGGCGCTGCACGCAATACATCATATGTCCTCTCCTCGACCGAGAGTAAGTTTTGGCAACATATGGGCCAAAGGCTCTTTCGTTTTGGAAACCAAAAATTAGTAATATGGGCCGACAAGCTTTTATTATTTTTGGTTTCCTTTACACGTATGGGTCGGGCGGCCGGCTTCAGTTACTTTTATATTTCCTTTACACACGTATGTCTTTGGTTTCCTATGTTCGTTAAACCGAACCAAACCCAAGACATACAGTACATCAATAAAAAAACTCAAAACAGGACAACCTAAGTGGAACCAAACCAAGAATATCACTTCCCTTTAATAGTAGGTATAGATATAGATATAGATAGTGAACCGAGCCGGCGCCGAGCGGGAGACACTAGGCAGGTCAGCCCATTAGTCCCGGTTCAATCCAGAACCGATACTAATGGGGGCATTAGTTCCGGTTCGTGAGCCCAGGGGGCCGGCCGGGCCACGTGGGCCATTTGTCCCGGTTCGTCTGGACCTTTTAGTCCCGGTTGGTGCCACGAACTGGGACTAAAGGGTGCGATGCCCATTAGTACTGGTTGGTGGCACCAACCGGTACTAAAGGTTGGACCTTTAGTCCCGGTTCGATCCACCAACCGGTACTAATGGAGTTTAAGGCATTAGTACCGGTTCATGGCACGAACCGGTACTAAAGGTCCCATTTTCAAACT
>NC_041383.1:757292689-757300407 GCF_002162155.2 Triticum dicoccoides | reverse complement strand
AATGATGAAAATGTCAAAAACATAAAAGAAAATAAGTTTCCCATGTGATATGTGGTCTAGTTGTTGGGAAAATTTACAAATACGAATTTCGACTTTATTTGCAAATCTCTCTAGAATTTAGTAAAATGGGCATAACTTTTGCATACTAACTCGGATGAAAAAGTTTTTTATATGAAAAATCATCTACTCAAAAAGTTACACCCAAATATAACCGGGGGAACCCTGTTAAACATTTTCAAAATCCTCAAAAACCTAATAGAAAAAAGTTACGGGGCTTTAAGATCTGGAGGCAAAAAAAATCATCAAATTTCAGTTTTTTTTTTGAATTTTTGTTCAAGAAGTGTTAGTGTTACTAAATAATTATTCAAGAATATTAGTGTTACTAAATAATTATTTCATTTTTTTGAATTTTGGTCAAATCTAGTCAAACTATGGTCAAATTGTGGTCAAACAATGGTCAAACTAATTATTCAATAAATATTAGTGTTACTAAATATTAGTGTTATTTTTTAGACCAATAGTTTCAAACTCAAACAGTGAAATGTGTGACTTCTTGCTCAAGCTAAATTCTTGAGGTTAATAGGATTGACATCTTACTATTGTCAGGAAAACAACAAGTGCAGACTTGGAAACGAGGGAGAATAGAACCCGGAAGTTAATCGTGCTAAGGCTGGAGTAGTGAGAGGATGGGTGACCGTCCGGGAAGTTAGATGATGAGGGGTGATTAGAGGTTAAAATGAGCAGTGATGACGGGTGATTAGAGATGAAAGGTTAAAATAATTCAGAAATTTGAAAATCAAAAAAAATTCCAGAAAAAATTCAATTTTTTAAAAAAAAAATCATAAAAATTCCATTAGTACCGGTTGGTCTTACCAACCGGGACTAAAGGTGGACCTCCAGGCAGCGGCCACGTGGAGAGCCTTTAGTCCCGGTTCATGTAAGAACCGGGACTAAAGGGGGAGGCTTTAGTAACGACCCTTTAGTCCCGGTTCACAGAACCGGGACTAAAGGCCCTTATGAACCGGGACTAAAAGCCTTTTTTCTACTAGTGAGAACTAGTTACTATAGTGGACCCAAAATTGTAGACAATTGGCACCATATCAACATGGCAGTGTAGCGAACGTTATTTAAAGGTTTGCAGACAATTTTTGGAAAGATGAATATTCTTAAAATTTTAGATTTTTTAACTCAGAATTCTTTCAATTTTGCAATCTATTTTTGAAATTTATGAATATTTGGTAACACAAACCATTTTCATAATTTCAAACTTTCTGAAATATCAGAAGAACTTTTGAAATTCTAAAGATATTTTCAAATGTGAAAAGAAAAAGGAAATTCCAAACATATTTTTAAAAATATGAACCATTTTAAAAAAATTAACTAGAAATCTAGCCATATTTTGAAAGTACGAACAGAGGCTGAAATTTTCAAACATTCTTTGGAAACCCATACAAATTTTGAAATTTTAAACTTTTCTTGAACAAATGAAAAAGGAAAGTATAAACAAGAAAATTAGAATAGAAAGCCATAAAAACCCAGTAAAGAGAACACCAGAAAAAATGAGAATAACCAGACTAAAACATCCTAGAAGGTTCCCAAAACTGGTAATAAACTGGATAGGAATCCTCTAGATGGTTCTGACTACCTGGATGGTAGAACATATTGTAATAGCTAATGGGAGGCAAAAATAAGTCCCTCGCTCAAAATGCATAGAGGATTCAGGACAATCCTGAATCCTATATGACACTTGGTGGGAAGATTGTCGACCAAACACACAGGGAATAGTGCGAGGCATCAGGAGATGGGCCGGCACATTATTAATCTGCCATATGTTCCACAGATCCCGGTTATGGGAAGCTTGTTCTTGTACAGTTCTTTTACAAGATTGGGACCTTCTAGAAGGTTCTCGTGTGGTTCATTTTTTACCAGTTTTTTTCTTTTTTTGTTTTTCAGTTATCCTGTCTCTTTTTTTGTCATTCAATTTTCTAAAAAATTGCACGACAATTCAAAAAATGAAAATATTTGGAATATAAGAAAATGCTCATTTTTTGAAATATAATAATTCAAAATTGTTCACGCTTATTTTAGAAAATGTTCAGAATTTCAAATTTTCTTCACAATTTTCAAAGATGTTCATAATTTGAGAAAAAAGTTTGCAATTTCAAAATTTGTTCACTTTTCCCCAAAAATGTTTGCTTATTCTTTTTCAATGTTCATAGTTTTAAAAAAAAATATTTAAAATTTCAGAAGGTGATTGCTTTTTCAAAAATGTTGTTTGGAAATTTTTAAAAAGTCAAATTTGGACAAAATCGGGATTTCTAAAAAATGATTCAGAATTTTAAGGAAAATTTGGAATATTCAAAAAAAATCGGAAGTTTTGAAATGTGTTCCAAAAATTTTGATATTGTTAGGTAAGCTGAATCTTTTTGGAAATTTCAAAATTGTTCGGCATTGTCGAAAAAAGTTTAGAAATGTCAAATTTGTTTGAAATTTTCGTTAAAAATTTTGGAAATTTGAAAAATGTTCAACTTTTACAAATTAAGTAATATTAATGTGTTTTGAAACCGAAAAAATAAAAAGAATTAAAACTTGTTTTTTAGGAAAAAATCAAAAACCAATTGAAAAAGGAGATGCAACGCTCGATACAGCAGCTAGCGTTATTGGTCAATTGTCCTCGAGGGATGCCACCATTCTGAGGCAAGGTGCGTCATATAGGACCTGTCTGTTGACGCAATATCGGTAAAAGCAGCCCAACAATGACATGCAGTATCAGAACCAGGAGATATTTTTGTACTTTTCGCTCATGGTAGGGCTTCTTTTCCTTCGGAGGCGATGGCGCCGCCGATGAGGTTCTGACCTTCCCTACCGTCGATCTCCCATAGTTCTCGGCCCTGTTTTTCGATGTTGACCTGACGATCGCGGCGGGACCTAGATGGCCTACATGGGTAACGACGGACTTAGGGTTCCACCACAAAAAACCGGTTGATCTTCATCGGGTTAGGAATTCAGATGGCTTCGGGAGACGCTTCGGGATCGGCGGAGATCAGCGATGTCGACAGGATGATGAAGGAATTGGGGCTACGCAAAGAGGATCTGAATGACGTCGTTTTTGACGATAAGCTCCACCTGTGGCCGCATGGTGGATAGCTCTGGCTAGGTTTCACTCTGAGAAAACTTATAGTCAGGCATGGTTTTTCAGAAATATGCGCACTGCTTGGGATCTAGCGCAGGAGGTAAAGTTCAGACCGCTGGAAGAAAATCTATACACCATCCAGTTCTCATGCTTGGGGGATTGGGAAAGAGTGATGCAAGATGGACCACGGAACTTCCGAGGCGATGCGGTGATCATCAAGGAGTATGATGGGGTGACCAAGCCATCAACTATCAATTTGGACACCATAGAGATATGGATTCAGATCCATGATGTCCCTGATCTCTATGCCCATCTAGTCCCTGCTTGGTGGCCAAGGTGGGAGAGCTGTTATTCTCTGAACCCCCATCCCAAGATTTCACGGGTAACTTCTACTGAGTATTGGTCCGAATCAATGTTACAAAGCCACTTAAGAATGCGGTGTCAATGGTACGTGACTCGAGGCGCCAAATCTACAAAGTGAAGTATGAAAAATTGCCATACTGGTGCGCTATGTGCGGCATGCTAGGGCATCTCTATAAGGAACATGGCGCTGGGATTCACCCTCCGTCAGCCTTGATTTTCAAGGAATTCAGAGCAGATTGGTACATGAGGACGGGACGGGCCTAGGCAGAGGGTCTGGCTACAGGGGAGGCCGCCGAGGAGGGTGCAGTGGTGTTTGGGACAATGCAAGAAAGGAGGATAAAGAGGAGGACCCAGCGGATGACCTGAATGTTGTTGATATGGAACAAAACAACAGGAAAAGAGATAGTAGCAAGGTGTTGGTCGGGGAATGAGCTAGCACGCAGATTGGGAATGACCTGTGTAATAATCAACTAGCGATAATGCCCCATGACTCTTCCATGGTCAGTCCACCACCAAAAGAGGGACCCAAAGAGATCAAGGGCAAGTGCTAAAGCTAGAGAGAATCTGACAACAGTATCAAAAAACTTGGTGGGCCCACTAGAGGGGCGCTGTCGGGCCCAATGAGTATCATAAGATGGAACTGTCACGGTGCTGGCAAACCCGCGATATTTGAAGAGCTTTGTAGTCTAATGAGGCGCTTTGCCCCCTCTATATTATGTATCCTTGAAACTCAGATAGAGGGATCGAGAGTAGAAAGTTTGGTAGACACTCTAGGGTTCAATAAAAGTTTTGCAGTTGGTAGTTTAGGTAGGAGTGGTGGTCTTGGTGTATTTTGGAAAGATTCACTAAAAGCAAAAGTTATCGGTTACTCTCAGTATCACATAGACATGGAAGTTGAGGATCTGGTGACTACTCCCTTTCGAATCACTTTTGTTTATGGTGAGGCTCAAGTTCTTGAACAGTATAAAACTTGGGATATGATGAGAGGCATTATGAACGCTAGTACGCTCCCATGTGTAGCTATGGGTGATTTTAATGAAGTGCTAGACGCTAATGAACATGGGAGTTGGCAGCTGTAGCCAGGCGCAGATGGATGCATTTAGAGATGCCATAGTTACCTGTGGCCTTTCGGACATAGGGTACAAGGGGAATCCATGGACTTTTGAGATAAGGTGGCAGGAGGGACTTCCACTCATGTCAGGTTGGATAGATGTGTGGCCTCGGCGGACTGGGCTCTAGCGATGCAACAAGCTGAGTTGTGCCATAAAATAGCTGCTTCTTCCGATCACGCACCCCTGGTGCTACGCTTGATTGACGTGCATGCATGCGCAGGTGGACCCCGACCTTTTAAATATGAAGTGATGTGGGAATCGCATGAGAATGTAGCAGCTACAGGGGCGCAAAGCTGGGGACAGCGATAGGAGGGAACAATTCAAGGAGTTAAAGAAAAATTTGGGTCTCTTTCAGAAGATCTAGCTGCTTGGGATCGCAATGTCTTTGGTAATGTCAGGCTCGATATCCGAAACCTACAGAATCAGCTGGCTCTGTTACGAGCGGTCCCAGGGAGAACCGAGCCTTCTCGGGTAGAAGTTAAAATATGTGACCGGCTGGTTGAATTCTTCAATAGAGAAGAGATAATCTGGCGTCAAAGGACACGGGTGGAGTGGTTAATACATGGTGGTAAGAACACTTACTTCTTCCATTTAAGGGCAAGCAGAAGGAGGAAAAAGAATCAAATTAAGGCTTTATGTTTGCCAGATGGGAGGGTGACCGAGGTTGTAGCCGAGATGGAAGAGCATGCTACAAACTTATACACTTCCTTGCATTTGTCTGAAGGAGTACATTATATGGATTGGGTGCTAGATTCAGTACCCCTAAAGGTAACCCCGACCATGAACCAGATCCTTGAAGCAGAATATATGAACGAGGAAGTCAAAGTGGCACTTTTCCAGATGTTTCCCATGAAGGCGCCGAGACGAGATGGTTTTCCAGCACACTTTTTTTAGCGACATTGGGATGTGTGTGGGATGGAGGTGACAGATATTGTTCATCACATTATAAATGGAACTGGATCAACAGAGTGCATAAATGATACAATCCTGGTAGTCATACCGAAGGTAAAGAACCCCACTTCGCTGACACAGTTTAGACGTATCTCTCTTTGCAATGTGCTTTACAAGATAGCGTCCAAGATTATATCAAATAGGCTCAAGTTAGTGCTTCTGGACATCATTTCAGAGGAACAGTCTGCATTTGTTCTGGGTAGGCTTATCACTGACAATATTATTACTGCTTATGAGTGTCTTCACTTTATGAAGCATAACAGATCAAAGAGAAACACTCATTGTGCACTTAAACTTTACATGATGAAGGCATACGATAGAGTTGAGTGGCACTATCTCCAGGGAATCATGCTAAAACTGGGATTCACTGAACGGTGGGTCAACATAGTCATGAGTATGGTACGATCTGTGAAATTCTTAGTTCTTTTTAATAGAAGGAAGTTAGATGAGTTCAAACCTTCTCATGGAATTCGACAGGGAAACCCCATCTCCCCATATCTATTCTTGATTGCAGCAGAGGGCCTTTCATGCCTCCTAAAAACTATTGATGAGTCATCCAACATAGGTGGGATTCAGGTGGCAGCTTCTGCACCATTAGTTAACCACTTATTATTCGCTGATGACAGCCTGCTGTTTTTTAAGGCTAGTGCAGATGGGGTGAATGAGGTAAACCATTTGTTGAACACATATTGTCAGGCCTCGGGACAAAGGATTAACCATGAGAAGTCATCAATTTTCTTCAGTAAGAAATATCCTGACAGCATAAAACAGGAGGTAAAAACTTTGCTCCAAGTTCCAAATGAAACCTTAAGTGCAAAATATTTAGGGATGCCCTCTGATGTGGGATCCTCCAAGAATGGTGCATTCAAGTACTTGAAGGACTATTTGTTGAGTAAAGTGCAAGGCTGGATTGAGAAAACGATGTCAACAACAGGCAAGGAGGTGTTAGTTAAGTCAGTGGCCCAGGCAGTTCCAGTTTTCTTTATGTCATGTTTCAAGTTACCTAGGGAACTATGTGAACATCTAAATAAGCTGATTCGGAAGTTTTGGTGGGGGAGCAAGATGGAAAACGCAAACCTAATTGGATCTCATGGGAGGCGATGACACAACCAAAGTGTATGGGAGGCTTCGGTTTCAAGGATTTTGAATTGTTCAATTTGGCACTTTTGGCAAAGCAAAGCATCACTAGAAGAAAAGAGGGCTTTCGTCACAGCGTGATCGGAACATTAGTCCTGGTTCTATTACGAACCAGGACTAATGTGTGCATTAGTCCCGGTTCTAGCGGCTAGGGCGTCGGGAAGGCATTAGTCCTGATTCAAATGGGACCTTTAGTCTCGGTCTGAGGCCCTTTAGTCCCGATTCGTGTCTCAAACCGGGACTAAAGGTTAGACTTCCCCATTTGAGACACGAACCGGGACTAAAGGGTGCGATGACCTTTAGTCCCAGTTTGTGTCTCAAACCAGGACTAAAGGGGTTCTAAAATTTGTTTTTCGTTTTTTGTAGTTTCTGTTTCAAATTTCTTAAATCTTTAAGGATATTTGATGTTTTTGAGTGATTCTTTTTGCATTAGATTCAAAATTTTGTCTAGTTTCTGTTTGTGCCATTAGTTTTCAAATTTGAATAATTTAAATATGATTTTTTCAAATTTTCTTCAAACCCTAAATTGTTAATAATTTGAGTTTAAAATAGTTTTTCATTTAATTCTTTTTGCTCCTAGTCACATGTGAGATTGTTGTCACAGTAAGATTTATTTGATTATTTTTATAATAATTTAAATTAGGATTTTAATTCAAATAGTACTCCTTTCCTTATATAGTTATTTTAGTCCTTTAATTGTTGTATTCAAATATTTTTAGTTAGTTCTTTCTGTAGATTTTAACATGTTGTAGTATGCTTCTGTTAGACAATAGTAGAAAGATTTTTATAATTAATTAATATTAATTTTGCTACTATTTTGTATTAATAGTTGTTTAGCCTTTAATAATAGTTGATAGAATTAGTTTTGCTATATTAAAAAGTAATTCCTTTTGCCACTTTAATAGAACGTGACTCTAGCTTGGTTAATCTTAGTTGTGACTCTAGCTGGGATGGTGCTAGTAGATGTAGTCGACGGTAGGATTCGATGGACACCATCCCGGACTAAAGGGGTTCAAACTCTA
>NC_041383.1:757261442-757292247 GCF_002162155.2 Triticum dicoccoides | reverse complement strand
GTGTATCGCCATTTCAGTTTTGAAAAAAACAAAAGAAAATGATAAAAACTTCAAAAATTAAAATCCTTCGAGATGTAGTTTTGTTACTACATCTACTAGTTTGGAAAATTAAAGAACATAAATTTGGACATGTTATGCAAAAAAAGTTATGAAAAAGTAAAATGGCTATAACTTTTGCATACGATGTCGAAAAAAACTTATAATATGTCAAAATGTTCAACACGAAAATCCGCATCCGATTTTCACCGCCATAGGTCGTTTTGCAAATTTTTAGAATCCTCAAATTCTAAAAGGAAAAAAAATTGTGCTCAAATTTCAGTTTTTTTTCGAATTTTGGTCAAACTACTTATTCAAGAAATATTAGTGTTATAAATAATTATTCAAGAATATTAGCGTTACTAAATAATTATTTCAGTTTTTTGAATTTTGGTCAAATCTGGTCAAACTATGGTCAAACTACTTATTTAAGAAATATTAGTGTTAATAAATATTTATTGTTTTTTAGAATAATAGTTTCAAACTCGAACGGTGAAACGTGTGACTTATGCTCAAGTTAAACTCCCGAGGGTTAATAGGATTGACAGCTTACTATTGTCAGGAAAACAACAAGTGCAGACTTGGAAACGAGGGGGAATAGAACTCGAAAGTTAAGCGTGCTCAGGCTGGAGTAGTGAGAGGATTGGTGACCGGCCGGGAAGTTAGACCATTTGGACTGATGAGGGGTGATTAGAGATTAGAGATTAAATTGAGCAGTAATGAGGGGTGATTAGAGATCAAATAATTCAAAATTTCGAAAATCAGGAAAAAATCAAAAAAACCAAATTTTTTCAAAAAATATCAAAAAAATTCAAACAAATTCGTTTAGTCCCGGTTGGTGTTACCAACCAGGACTAAAGGTGGAGCTTCAGACAGTGGCCACGTGGAGGGCCTTTAGTCCCGGTTCGTAACACAACCGGGACTAAAGGGGGTCCTTTAGTCCCCAGAACCGGGACTAAAGGCCCTCTGGAACCAGGACTAAAGGCCCAATTTATATTAGTGCATGGAGGATCCTCCAATACCCGGAGTCGTTAAGTGCTCGGATTCTTAAAAAGCATATATTTTCCAGGGTCATCTATCCTATTAGCCGAGCTAGGCAGCCACCTGAGCTGGGTATGGAGATCTATAGTGGAAGGCCGAGACATATTAAAACAAGGATTAATCAGGACAATTGGCAATGGCAACTCCACTAACATTTGGAATGAGAATTGGATCCCTGGGAAGGACATGATGAGGCCATATGGTGCACGAATCGAAAATCCTCCCCAGATGTTCGCTGAACTGATTGATGCCACCTCGGCCACATGGAATATAACCAGAATGGAGGAAGTTTGCCTCCCAATTGATATAACAGCGATACTGGAGATACTGGTGTGCACTAGCAATATCCCAGATACATGGACATGATTCTTTGAGAAGAACGATTGTTTCTCGGTAAGATCAGCATACAGAATGATGGTAGAAACTAAATATAGAAGAGGTGAGAGGCTGGATGGATCGACAGGATCTTCAAGTTCGGCTAGAGATACTGATTCATGAAAGAAAATGTGGCAGACTCAGGTTCCTAGCAAGATCATAATGTTTCTTTGGACACTAGCTAAGCAATCCATCCCAACGGAAGATTTCCGAACACGTAGAAACATGGCGACCTCATGTGTGTGTGGGCTTTCTGGTGCGCCAGACTCATGGCGACATTCCCTTTTGGAGTGCTTGATGTCTCGATGCATTTGGGCCATGGTGGATGGAGAACTAGCAGAACATCTCTGCGCGACGACAGAACCGCTTGCAAAATAGTGGTTGTTCACTATGATTGATACTTTATCTCATGAGGCATTCATTTGCCTAGCTGTCACACTCTGGGCTATAAGGTGGGCAAGGAGGAAGGCGATCCACGAACAAATCTTTCAAAGTCCCGCCCCAACTCACCAATTCATCTCGAGGTTCATCCACGAACTCGACCTTCTACCAGTTCAAGGGAAGAAGATACAGGTAGCCACCCACTACCGGACTACCCCTCTATGCCAACGCCCGCCGGCCGTCGGCTTAGCTCTATGTCGACGGCCCCCGTCGGCATATCCCTGTCGGCGTAGATCACGTCAGCATAGATGGGTCAGACCGTCGGCATAGGAAAGCCGTCGGCATATGTAGTTATGCCAACGGCCTCCATACGGCCGTCGGCATATATAAGCCGCCAGCAATGATTTTCAGACGGCACTGTCAAACGGGCCAACAAATTGCAGGCTGCCATGTGGCAGAGGAAAGCTTTGCCGTTGGCATAGGTGGAAATCTATGTCGACGGCTCCGGTGGGAGCTCCTAGCAGCAGAGATATGCTGACGGCTTTGCTGTCGGCATAGATTTTCATCATATCCCTGCCACGTGGCAAACGCTGGGCAGTCCTGGGCATATCTATGCCGACGGCTTTGCCGTCGGCATAGATCTGTGATGTTTTTTTTTATTTTCTCTGTTTTCTCTGTTTCAATTCATTTTGATAGCATTTCAAACCAGAAAATAGATATACACAAAAATATGACAGATCATCATCAAGTTCATCATCTAAAGATACTCAAGATCATCATCATTATCATTTAAACATACTCAAGTTCATCATCTAAAGATCAGGATTGGTGCGAAACTTCATGAACATAGAGATTTGCAAGACATGGAACATCGTCATCTAAAGAAACTAACAAGTAGGAACATGAAAGGTATGGCACGACGGCCACACGCACGGGTATCATCAACGACAACAGGCAAGACCATCACCGCCAAAACCACCACCGCCAAGACCACCACTGCCAAAACCACCACCGCCAAGACCACCTCCGCCAAAACTACCACCGCCAAGACCAACACCACTCTGCCAGATCGGGGTGACTAGGGTCAATGAAGCAGGAGTCGAGCCACCGATCCCCTACATGTTTGAGAGAAGATTCTAACGGTAAATATGATATGATGGTGTTGAATGAATGAGAACTAGTTTGTCAGTAGTTAGGCAAATGTACTAACCAGACTATCACTGTCTAGTGCCACACACTCATCGAACGTGGGCACGTGTGGGGGTTCTCCCGCAGGTGGTGGTGGGGTCCCATTTGTGGTAGATCCATGTGGTTACTCCAAGATGCCAACATAGCCTGGATGTTAGTTAAACAAGCAAACTAGAAGGTCAGAAGGAATGAAAGTGCAAAAATTTAGCTTGGTTTTAAGAGGGCAAAACTAACCGTCATCATCTGAAGGTTGTAATCATCGTTTGCCTTCACTCATTGCAAGTACTCCCGCACCTCGAGATTCCTATGCTCGATAAAGGCCTTATATGCCTACAAAATTTAGGTTGTTTCTGAGTGAGCAATGCTGAAAATAAACTGAGAAAGTTAGAGAGAAAGAAGATAAAGGGGAAGTACTTACAGCATGCTGGCGGGCTAAGGGAGGCTGCGAACGCCCCGTACTCTCTAACGGGTTCGGGTTGGTAGCCCGAAGCCGTATGTACGAGACCGAAGGAGTGATCAAGCCATTGAAACACGGATACTGGTCATGGGGCTTCCCCTTGATGGACACCACCACCGTGTCATCGATGGAAATAAAGTGGGAAAAAAAGTGGATGAGGTCATGGAATTGTTGCTCACCCTCCGATTTAGAGGATGTAGTCGATCAAAGGAGGGACGATCATGGACCAACACCTCCAACATCGACGATCACTCCACGAAGATGGAACGCCACAAATCCTATTAATTCCACCGAGTGATAAAAATTTAGGTCATCACCTCAAATTAACCATTTGGCACAACATTATGAATCGACATGAAACAACATGTCAAATTGCAAAAAAAAAAATCTTTATTAAGTATTTTAGAAACCAAGTTCCTCAATTTTCTTCTTATATATGAATCAACATGACCAAATCACTAACTTGACCAATATCCATCCATCTATCACAAACTTGCCCAACATCTATTCATCTATATTCACTAACTTAGTCAAAACTATCTAGTATGTATCTAAATACCTAATAAAACTACACAAAACAAACAAAAAAATACATTTTATTCATCTATTTAGCATCCATCTATCTATTCATCTAGCATCCATCCATCTATCTAGCATCTATCTATTCATCTGGTCACCATGAACACGAGCAGTGGTGATACGTCCATTTTGCATCATGCTTTTATATCAATATTTATTGCATTATGGGCTATTATTACACATTATAACTCAATACTTATGGCTATTCTCTCTTATTTACAAGGTTTACCATGAAGAGGGGGAATGTCGGCAGCTGGAATTCTGGCTAGAAAAGGAGCAAATATTGGAAACCTATTCTGCACAGCTCCAAAAATCCTGAGACTCCACCGAACTTATTTTTGGAATTAATAAGAATTATTGAGTGAAAGAAACATCTGAGGGGGCCCACACCCTGGCCAGGAGGGTGGGGGCGCGCCCACCCCTACTGGGCGCACCCCCCTGTCTCCTAGGCCCCCTGGTGGCCCTCCGGTGTCCATCTTCTGCTATATGAAGGCTTTTACCCTGGAAAAAATCATGGGCAAGCCTACGGGACGAAACTCCGCCGCCACAAGGCGGAACCAATCTAGAGCTCCGGCAGAGCTGTTCTGCCGGGGAAACTTCCCTCCGGGCGGGGGAAATCATCACCATCGTCATCACCAACTATCCTCTCATCGGGAGGGGGTCAATCTCCACCAACATCTTCACCGGCACCATCTCCTCTCAAAACCCTAGTTCATCTCTTGTATCCAATCTTGTACCAAAACCACAAATTGGTACCTGTGGGTTGCTAGTAGTGTTGATTACTCCTTGTAGTTGATGCTAATTGGTTTACTTGGTGGAAGATCATATGTTCAGATCCTTAATGCATATTATTACTCCTCTGATTATGAACATGAATATGCTTTGTGAGTAATTATGTTTGTTCCTAAGGACATGGGTGAAGTCTTGCAATTAGTAGTCATGTGAATTTGGTATTTGTTCGATATTTTGATGAGATGTATGTTGTCTTTACTCTAGTGGTGTTATGTGAACGTCGACTACATGACACTTCACCATTATTTGGGCCTAGAGGAAGGCATTAGGAAGTAATAAGTAGATGATGGGTTGCTAGAGTGACATAAGATTAAACCCTAGTTTATGCGTTGCTTCATTAGGGGCTGATTTGGATCCATATGTCTAATGTTGTGGTTAGGTTTACCTTAATACTTCTTTTGTAGTTGCGGATGCTTGCAATAGGGGTTAATCATAAGTGGGATACTGATAACCCGCAAGTATACGGGGTAGTTGTAGCCTCTTTCGATAAGTAAGAGTGTCGAACCCAACGAGGAGCTAAAGGTAGAACAAATACTCTCTCAAGTCCTATCTGCCACAGATACGACTCTACGCACGCTTGACGTTTGCTTTACCTAGAACAAGTATGAAACTAGAATTACTTTGTAGGTGTGATAGGATAGCTTTGCAAGATAAAAAAGAACGCATAAATAAAAAGTAGGGGCTGTTTAGATAAAGATGCAATAAAGTAAATATAGCGAGTGTGGAAAAGTGGTGGTAGGAGTTGTGAAATTGTCCCTAAGCAATTGACTATGTTACTAGACCGATAATCACTATTGCAATTCTATTTGAGGGAGAGGCATAAGCTAACGTACTTCCTCTTCTTGGATCATATGCACTTATGATTGGAACTCTAGCAAGCATCCGCAACTACTAAAGATCTTTAAGGTAAAACCCAACCATAGCATTAAAGCACCAAGTCCTCTTTATCCCATACGCAACAACCTACTTACTCGGGTTTGTGTTTCAGACACTCACGCAACCCACTATAAGCGAATCATGAACGTATTGCAACACCCTACAGCGGGAATCCCTCACGCTTGCGTGACACGGAGGGCACCATAGGACAGCACCAATAATAAAACAGGCAACTCAAACCAATCATAGCAATTCATCAATCACCGATAGGACAACGAAAATCTACTCAGACATCACAGGATGGCAACACATCATTGGAAAATAATATGAAGCATAAAGCACCATGTTCAAGTAGAGGGTACAACGGGATGCGGGAGAGTGGACTGCTGAATATAGAAGGGGGAAGGTGATGGAGATGTTGGTGAAGATGATGGCAGCGTTGGTGAAGATCGTGGTGATGATGATGGCCCCCGACAGCGCTCCGGTGCCACCGGAAGCAAGGGGGAGAGAGGCCCCCTTCTTCTTCTTCTTCCTTCACCTCCTCGCTAGATGGGAGAAGGGTTTCCCCTTTGGTCCTTGACTCCCATGGCTTGGGAGGGGCGAGAGCCCCTCCGAGATTGGATCTATCTCTCTGTTTCTGCGTTCTCTGATTCTACCCCTTCACCGTTTCTTAAATATCCGGAGATCCGTAACTCCGATTGGGGTGAATCTTTCGCCCAGTTTTTTCTCGTAAAATTAGCTTTCTTGCGGCAAAAGAAGAGCACCAACCGCCTTATGGGTGGCCCACGAGAGTCCAGGGCGCGCCCAGGGGGAGGGCGCGCCCCCCTGTCTTGTGGCCACCTCGGACACCGTTTCGCGTTGATTCTTCCTCCAGAAAATCCCAAATATTCCAAAATAATTCTCGTACGTTTTTATCCCGTTTGGATTCCGTTTGATATTGGTTTTCTGCGAAACATAGAACATGCAACAAACAGGAACTGGCACTGGGCACTGCATCAATATGTTAGTCCCAAAAATAGTATAAAAAGTTGCCAAAAGTATATGAAAGTTGAATAATATTGGCATGGAACAATCAAAAATTATAGATACGATGGAGATGTATCAGCATCCCCAAGCTTAATTCCTGCTCATCCTCGAGTAGGTAAATGATAAAAAAGATAATTTTTTATGTGGAATGCTACCTAGCATAATCTTGATCATATGTCTAATCATGGCATGAATATTAAGACACGAGTGATTCAAAGCAATAGTCTATCATCTGACATAAAAACAATAATACTTTGAGCGTACCAATAAAGCAATCATGTCTTTTCAAAACAACAAGGCCAAAGCAACCTTATCCCTACAAAATCATATAGTTCGGCCATGCTTCATTTTCGTCACACAAAATGCTCCCATCATGCACAACCCCGATGACGAGCCGAGCAATTGGTTCATACTTTTTAACACGCTTCAGCTTTTTCAACCCTCACGCAATACATGAGCGCAAGTCATGGATATAGCACTATAGGTGGAATAGAATATGATGGTGGAGGTTTATATGGAGAAGACAAAAAGGGAGAAAGTATCACATCGACGCGGCTAATCAATGGGCTATGGAGATGCCCATCAATTGATGTCAATGTGAGGAGTAGGGATTGCCATGCAACGGATGCACTAAGAGCTATAAATGTATGAAAGCTCAACAAAAGAAACTAAGTGGGTGTGCATCCAACTTGCTTGCTTATGAAGACCTAGGGCATTTGAGGAAGCCGATCGTTGGAATATACAAGCCAAGTTCTATAATGAAAATTCCGAGTAGTATATGAAAGTGACAACATAGGAGACAATCTATATGAAGAACATGGTGCTACTTTGAAGCACAAGTGTGGAAAAAGGATAGTAACATTGCCTCTTTTCTTTTCTTTTTTTTGTCTTTTTTTCTTTTTTTTCTTTTTTCGGTGGGCTTCTTTGGCCCCCTTTTTTATTTAGACTTCTTTGGCCTTTCCTTTTTTCTTTCTCTTTTTTTTTCTTTTTTTTCTTTTTTATGGGGCAATGCTCTATAATGATGATCATCACACTTTTATTTACTTACAACTCAATATTACAACTCGATACTAGAACAAAGATATGACTCTATATGAATGCTTCCGGCGGTGTACCGGGATGTGCAATGATCTAGCATAGCAATGATATCAAAAAACGGACAAGCCATGAAAACATCATGCTAGCTATCTTACGATCATGCAAAGCAATATGACAATAAATGCTCAAGTCATGTATATGATGATGATGGAAGTTGCATGGCAATATATCTCGGAATGGCTATAGAAATGCCATAATAGGTAGGTATGGTGGCTGTTTTGAGGAAGATATAATGAGGCTTATGTGTGATAGAGCGTATCGTATCATGGGGTTTGGATGCACAGGTGAAGTTTGCACCAACTCTCGAGGTGAGAAAGGGCAATGCACGGTACCAAAGAGGCTAGCAATGATGGAAAGGTAAAAGTGCGTACAATCCATGGACTCACATTTGTTGGAAATATGCCCTAGAGGCAATAATAAAAGGATTATTATTATATTTCCTTGTTCATGATAATTGTCTTTATTCATGCTATAACTGTATTATCCGGAAATCGTAATACACGTGTGAATACATAGACCATGATATGTCCCTAGTAAGCCTCTAGTTGACTAGCTCGTTGATCAACAGATAGTCATGGTTTCCTGACTATGGACATTGGCTGTCGTTGATAACGGGATCACATCATTAGGAGAATGATGTGATGGACAAGACCCAATCCTAAGCATAGCACAAGATCGTGTAGTTCGTTTGCTAGAGCTTTTCCAATGTCAAGTATCTTTTCCTTAGACCATGAGATCATGTAACTCCCGGATACCGTAGGAGTGCTTTGGGTGTACCAAACGTCACAACGTAACTGGGTGACTATAAAGGTGCACTACAGGTATCTCCGAAAGTGTCTGTTGGGTTGACACGGATCGAGACTGGGATTTGTCACTCCGTATGACGGAGAGGTATCTCTGGGCCCACTCGGTAATGCATCATCATTATGAGCTCAAAGTGACCAAGTGTTTGGTCATGGGATCATGCATTACGGTACGAGTAAAGTGACTTGCCGGTAACGAGACTGAACGAGGTATTGGGATACCGACGATCGAGTCTCGGGCATGTAACGTACCGATTGACAAAGGGAATTGTATACGGGGTTGTTCGAATCCTCGACATCGTGGTTCATCCGATGAGATCATCGAGGATCATGTGGGAGCCAACATGGGTATCCAGATCCCGCTGTTGGTTATTGCCCGAGAGCCGTCTCGGTCATGTCTACGTGTATCCCGAACCCGTAGGGTCTACACACTTAAGGTTCGGTGACGCTAGGGTTGTATGAATATGAGTATGCAGCATACCGAATGTTGTTCGGAGTCCCGGATGAGATCCCGGACGTCACGAGGAGTTCCGGAATGGTCCGGAGGTAAAGAATTATATATAGGAAGTGATGTTTCGGCCATCAGGAAAGTTTCGGGGTCAGCCGGTATTGTACCGGGACCACCGGAAGGGTCCCGGGGGTCCACCGGGTGGGGCCACCCATCCCAGAGGGCCCCAAGGGCCAAAGTGGGGAGGGGAACCATCCCATAGTGGGCTGCTGCGCCCCCCTTGGCCCACCCCCTGCGCCTAGGGTTGAAACCCTAGGGTGGGGGGCGCCGCACTTGGCTTGGGGGGTACTCCACCCCTTGGCCGCCGCCCCCCTTGGGAGATTGGATCTCCCAGGGCCGGCGCCCCCCCCCCCCTGGGGGCCTATATAAAGGGAAGGGGGAGGGGGCAGCCGCACCTTGAAGTTCTGGCGCCTCCCTCCCCTGCTACACCTCTTCCTCCTCCGTCACGTGCTTGGCGAAGCCCTGCCGGAGTGCTGCTGTTCCACCACCACCACGCCGTTGTGCTGCTGCTGGAGCCATCATCATCAACCTCTCCTTCCCCCTTGCTGGATCAAGAAGGAGGAGACGTCATCCGCTCCGTACGTGTGTTGAACGTGGAGGTGCCATCCGTTCGGCGCTAGGATCTCCGGTGATTTGGATCACGGCGAGTACGACTCCATCATCCACGTTCTAGTGAATGCTTCTGCTCGCGATCTACAAGTGGTATGTAGATGCAATCTCTCTCCCATGACTCGTTGCTTAGATGAACTCATAGATGGATCTTGGTGAAACCGTAGGAAAAATTTTTATTTTCTGCAACGTTCCCCAACAGTGGTATCAGAGCCAGGTTTATGCGTAGTTCTCTATTGCACGAGTAGAACACAATTTTGTTGTGGGCGTAGATCTTGTCAACTTGCTTGCCGCTACTAGTCTTATCTTGCTTCAGTGGTATTGTGGGATGAAGCGGCCCGGACCAACCTTACACGTACGCTTACGTGAGACCGATTCCACCGACTGACATGCACTAGTTGCATAAGGTGGCTGGCGGGTGTCTGTCTCTCCCACTTTAGTTGGAGCGGATTCAATGAAAAGGATCCTTATGAAGGGTAAATAGAACTTGACAAAATCACGTTGTGGTTATTCGTAGGTAAGAAAACATTCTTGCTAGAACCCAATTGCAGCCACGTAAACGATGCAACAACAATTAGAGGACGTCTAACTTGTTTTTGCAGCAATTGTCATGTGATGTGATATGGCCAGAAGTTGTGATGAATGATGTATGATATATTGTGATGTATGAGATCATGTTCTTGTAATAGGAATCACGACTTGCATGTCGATGAGTATGACAACCGGCAGGAGCCATAGGAGTTGTCTTTATTTTTTGTATGACCTGCATGTCATTGAAGAACGCCATGTAAATTACTTTACTTTATTGCTAAACGCGTTAGCCATATAAGTAGAAGTAGTCGTTGGCGTGACAACTTCATGAAGACACGATGATGGAGATCATGATGATGGAGATCATGGTGTCATGCCGGTGACAAGATGATCATGGAGCCCCGAAGATGGAGATCAATGGAGCTATATGATATTGGCTATATCATGTCACTACTATATAATTGCATGTGATGTTTATTATGTTTATGCATCTTGTTTACTTAGAACGACGGTAGTAAATAAGATGATTCCTTACAACAATTTCAAGAAGTGTTCTCCCCTAACTATGCACCGTTGCTAAAGTTCGTCGTTTTGAAGCACCACGTGATGATCGGGTGTGATAGATTCTTACGTTCACATACAACGGGTGTAAGACAGTTTTACACATGCAAAACACTTAGGGTTAACTTGACGAGCCTAGCATGTACAGACATGGCCTCGGAACACGGAGACCGAAAGGTCGAACATGAGTCGTATGGAAGATACGATCAACATGAAGATGTTCACCGACGATGACTAGTCCGTCTCACATGATGATCGGACACGGCCTAGTCGACTCGGATCGTGTAACACTTAGATGACTAGAGGGATGTCTAATCTGAGTGGGAGTTCATTAAAATAATTTGATTAGATGAACTTAATTATCATGAACTTAGTCTAAAACCTTTGCAAATATGTCTTGTAGATCAAATGGCCAACGCTCATGTCAACATGAACTTCAATGTGTTCCTAGAGAAAACCAAGCTGAAAGATGATGGCAGCAACTATACGGACTGGGTCCGGAACCTGAGGATCATCCTCATAGCTGCCAGGAAACAATATATCCTAGAAGGACCGCTAGGTGATGCACCCATCCTAGAGAACCAAGACATTATGAATGCTTGGCAGTCTCGTGTTGATGATTACTCCCTCGTTCAGTGCGGAATGCTTTACAGCTTAGAACCGGGGCTCCAAAAGCGTTTTGAGCAACACGGAGCATATGAGATGTTCGAGGAGCTGAAACTAGTTTTCCAAGCTCATGCCCGGGTCGAGAGATATGACGTCTCTGACAAGTTCTATAGTTGTAAGATGGAGGAAAATAGTTCTGTCAGTGAGCACATACTCAAAATGTCTGGGTTGCACAACCGCCTGTCCCAGCTGGACATTAACCTCCCGGACGAGGCGGTCATTGACAGAATCCTTCAGTCGCTCCCACCAAGCTACAAGAGCTTTGTGATGAACTACAATATGCAGGGGATGGTGAAGACCATTCCTGAAGTATTTTCCATGCTGAAGTCAGCAGAGGTTGAAATCAAGAAAGAACATCAAGTGTTGATGGTCAATAAGACCACTAAGTTCAAGAAGGGCAAGGGTAAGAAGAACTTCAAGAAGGACGGCAAAGATGTTGCCGCGCCCGGTAAGCCAGCTGCCAGGAAGAAGTGAAAGAATTGACCCAAGCCTGAGACTGAGTGCTTTTATTGCAAGGGGAAGGGTCACTGGAAGCGAAACTGCCCCAAATACTTAGCGGATAAGAAGGCCGGCAACACTAAAGGTATATTTGATATACATGTAATTGATGTGTACCTCACCAGTACTCGTAGTAACTCCTGGGTATTTGATACCGGTGCCGTTGCTCATATTTGTAACTCACAGCATGAGCTGTGGAATAAGCGGACACTGGCGAAGGACGAGGTGACGATGCGCGTCGGGAATGGTTCCAAGGTCGATGTGATCGCCGTCGGCACGCTACCTCTACATTTACCTACGGGATTAGTTTTAAACCTTAATAATTGTTATTTGGTGCCAAGTTTGAGCATGAACATTGTATCTGGATCTCGTTTGATACGAGATGGCTATTCATTTAAATCCGAGAATAATGGTTGTTCTATTTATATGAGAGATATGTTTTATGGTCATGCCCCGATGGTCAATGGTTTATTCTTAATGAATCTCGAGCGTAATATTACACGTATTCATAGTGTGAATACCAAAAGATGTAAAGTTGATAAGGATAGTCCCACATACTTGTGGCACTGCCGCCTTGGTCACATTGGTGTCAAGCGCATGAAGAAGCTCCATGCTGATGGACTTTTGGAGTCTCTCGATTATGAATCATTTGACACATGCGAACCATGCCTCATGGGCAAGATGACCAAGACTCCGTTCTCTGGAACAATGGAGCGAGCAACCAACTTGCTGGAAATCATACATACCGATGTGTGCGGTCCAATGAGCGTTGAGGCTCGCGGAGGATATCGTTATGTTCTCACTCTCACTGATGACTTGAGTAGATATGGGTATGTCTACTTAATGAAACACAAGTCTGAGACCTTTGAAAAGTTCAAGGAATTTCAGAATGAGGTAGAGAATCAACGTGACCGAAAGATAAAATTCCTACGATCAGATCATGGAGGAGAATACTTAAGTCACGAATTTGGTACACACTTAAGGAAATGTGGAATCGTTTCACAACTCACGCCGCCTGGAACACCTTAGCATAACGGTGTATCTGAACGTCGTAATCGCACTCTATTGGATATGGTGCGGTCTATGATGTCTCTTACCAATTTACCGCTATCATTTTGGGGATACGCTCTAGAGACAGCTACATTCACTTTAAATAGGGCACCATCTAAATCCGTTGAGACGACACCGTATGAATTATGGTTTGGGAAGAAACCTAAGCTGTCGTTTCTAAAAGTTTGGGGATGCGATGCTTATGTCAAGAAACTTCAACCTGAAAAGCTCGAACCCAAGTCGGAAAAATGCGTCTTCATAGGATACCCTAAAGAAACCATTGGGTATACCTTCTACTTAAGATCCGAGGGCAAGATCTTTGTTGCCAAGAACGGATCCTTTCTGGAAAAAGAGTTTCTCTCGAAAGAAGTAAGTGGGAGGAAAGTAGAACTCGATGAAGTACTACCTCTTGAACGGGATAGTAGTGTAGCTCAGGAAAATGTTCCTGTGATGCCTACACCAACTGAAGAGGAAAATAATGATGATGATCAAGGTACTTCGGATCAAGTTGCTACTGAACTTCCTAGCTCCACAAGGACACGTTCCGCACCAGAGTGGTACGGCAACCCTGTCCTGGAAATCATGTTGTTAGACAACGGTGAACCTTCAAACTATGAAGAAGCGATGGCGGGCCCAGATTCCAACAAATGGCTTGAAGCCATGAAATCCGAGATAGAATCCATGTATGAAAACAAAGTATGGACTTTGACAGACTTGCCCGATGAACGGCGAGCGATAGAAAACAAATGGATCTTTAAGAAGAAGACGGACGCGGATGGTAATATTACCGTCTATAAAGCTCGACTTGTCGCTAAGGGTTATCGACAAGTTCAAGGGATTGACTATGATGAGACATTCTCTCCCGTAGCGAAGCTGAAGTCCGTTCGAATCATGTTAGCAATTGTCGCATACTATGATTATGAGATATGGCAGATGGACGTCAAAACGGCATTCCTTAATGGACATCTTAAGGAAGAACTGTATATGATGCAGCCGGAAGGTTTTGTCGATCCTAAGAACGCTAACAAAGTATGCAAGCTCCAGCGATCCATTTATGGGCTGGTGCAAGCATCTCGGAGTTGGAACATTCGCTTTGATGAGATGATCAAAGCGTTTGGGTTTATGCAGACTTATGGAGAAGCCTGCATTTACAAGAAAGTGAGTGGGAGCTCTGTAGCATTTCTCATATTATATGTAGATGACATACTCTTGATGGGAAATGATATAGAACTTTTGGACAGCATTAAGGCCTACTTGAATAAGTGTTTTTCAATGAAGGACCTTAGAGAAGCTGCTTATATATTAGGCATCAAGATCTATAGAGATAGATCGAGACGCCTCATAGGTCTTTCACAAAGCACATACCTTGATAAGATTTTGAAGAAGTTCAAAATGGATCAGTCCAAGAAGGGGTTCTTGCCTGTATTGCAAGGTGTGAGATTGAGCTCGGCTCAATGCCCGACCATGGCAAAAGATAAAGAAGAGATGAGTGTCATCCCCTATGCTTCAGCCATAGGATCTATTATGTATGCCATGCTGTGTACCAGACCTGATGTAAACCTTGCCGTAAGTTTGGTAGGAAGGTACCAAAGTAACCCCGACAAGGAACACTGGACAGCGGTCAAGAATATCCTGAAGTACCTGAAAAGGACAAAGGACATGTTTCTCGTTTATGGAGGTGACGAAGAGCTCGTCGTAAAGGGTTACGTCGACGCTAGCTTCGACACAGATCTGCATGACTCTAAGTCACAAACCGGATACGTGTATATGTTGAATGGTGGAGCAGTAAGCTGGTGCAGCTACAAGCAGAGCGTAGTGGCGGGATCTACATGTGAAGCGGAGTACATGGCAGCCTCGGAGGCAGCACATGAAGCAATTTGGGTGAAGGAGTTCATCACCGACCTAGGAGTCATACCCAATGCGTCGGGCCGATCAAACTCTTCTGTGACAACACTGGAGCTATTTCCCTTGCCAAGGATCCCAGGTTTCACAAGAAGACCAGGCACATCAAGCGTCGTTTCAACTCCATCCGTGAAAATGTTCAAGATGGAGACATAGATATTTGCAAAGTACATGCGGATCTGAATGTCGCAGATCTGTTGACTAAACCTCTCTCGCGAGCAAAACATGATCAACACCAGAACTCTATGGGTGTTCGATTCATCACTATGTAACTAGATTATTGACTCTAGTGCAAGTGGGATACTATTGGAAATATGCCCTAGAGGAAATAATAAAAGGATTATTATTATATTTCCTTGTTCATGATAATTGTCTTTATTCATGCTATAACTGTATTATCCGGAAATCATAATACACGCGTGAATACATAGACCATGATATGTCCCTAGTAAGCCTCTAGTTGACTAGCTCGTTGATCAACAGATAGTCATGGTTTCCTGACTATGGACATTGGATGTCGTTGATAATGGGATCACATCATTAGGAGAATGATGTGATGGACAAGACCCAATCCTAAGCATAGCACAAGATCGTGTAGTTCATTTGCTAGAGCTTTTCCAATGTCAAGTATCTTTTCCTTAGACCATGAGATCGTGTAACTCCTAGATACCGTAGGAGTGCTTTGGGTGTACCAAACGTCACAACGTAACTGGGTGACTATAAAGGTGCACTACAGGTATCTCCGAAAGTGTCTGTTGGGTTGACACGGATCGAGACTGGGATTTGTCACTCCGTATGACAGAGAGGTATCTCTGGGCCCACTCGGTAATGCATCATCATTATGAGCTCAAAGTGACCATGTGTTTGGTCATGGGATCATGCATTACGGTACGAGTAAAGTGACTTGCCGGTAACGAGACTGAACGAGGTATTGGGATACCGACGATCGAGTCTCGGGCATGTAACGTACCGATTGACAAAGGGAATTGTATACGGGGTTGTTCGAATCCTCGACATCGTGGTTCATCCGATGAGATCATCGAGGAGCATGTGGGAGCCAACATGGGTATCCAGATCCCGCTGTTGGTTATTGCCCGAGAGCCGTCTCGGTCATGTCTACGTGTATCCCGAACCCCTAGGGTCTACACACTTAAGGTTCGGTGACGCTAGGGTTGTATGAATATGAGTATGCAGCATATCGAATATTGTTCGGAGTCCCATATGAGATCCCGGACGTCACGAGGAGTTCCGGAATGGTCCAGAGGTAAAGAATTATATATAGGAAGTGATGTTTCGGCCATCGGGAAAGTTTCGGGGTCACCCGGTATTGTACCGGGACCACAGGAAGGGTCCCGGGGGTCCACCGGGTGGGGCCACCCATCCCGGAGGGCCCCAAGGGCCAAAGTGGGGAGGGGAACTAGCCCATAGTGGGCTGCTGCGCCCCCCTTGGCCCACCCCCTGCGCCTAGGGTTGAAACCCTAGGGGGGGCGCCCCACTTGGCTTGGGGGGTACTCCACCCCTTGGCCGCCGCCCCCCTTGGGAGATTGGATCTCCCAGGGCCGGCGCCCCCCCTGGGGGCCTATATAAAGGGAAGGGTGGAGGGGGCAGCCGCACCCTGAAGTTCTGGCGCCTCCCTCCCCTGCTACACCTCTTCCTCCTCCGTCACGTGCTTGGCGAAGCCCTGCCGGAGTGCTGTTGTTCCACCACCACCACGCCGTTGTGCTGCTGCTAGAGACATCATCATCAACCTCTCCTTCCCCCTTGCTGGATCACGAAGGAGGAGACGTCATCCGCTCTGTACGTGTGTTGAACGCGGAGGTGCCGTCCGTTCGGCGCTAGGATCTCCGGTGATTTGGATCACGGCGAGTACGACTCCATCATCCACGTTCTAGTGAACGCTTCCGCTCGCGATCTACAAGTGGTATGTAGATGCAATCTCTCTCCCATGACTCGTTGCTTAGATGAACTCATAGATGGATCTTGGTGAAACCGTAGGAAAAAATTTTATTTTCTGCAACGTTCCCCAACAACATTAGTCATAAAGAACTCATATACTTATTGCCAAAGTTTATTAGCCCTTGAAGCACAGTACTACTACGCATGCCCCTGGGGGGATAGATTGGTAGGAAAAGACCATCGCTCGTCCCCGACTGCCACTCATAAGGAAGACAATCAAAGAAACACCCCATGCTTCAAATTTGTCACACAACGGTTACCATACGTGCATGCTACGGGACTTGCAAACCTCAACACAAGTGTCTCTACAATCCACAACCACCCACTAGCATGACTCTAATATTACCACCTTTATATCGCAAAACTATTGCAAGGAATCAAACATATCATATTCAGCTATCTACAAGTTTATATAGGATTTTATGACTAACCATGTGAATGACCAATTCCTGTCTTCTCTCTAAATAGATATAAGTGAAGCAATAGAGTTTAATTCTTTCTACAAAAGATATGCCCACGCTCTAACAAATATAAGTGAAGCAAAAGAGCATTCTACAAATGGCGGTTGTCTATGTGAAGAGAAACAGGCAATCCAAACTTCAAACGATATAAGTGAAGCACATGAAGCATTCTATAAAGCCATACTCAAAAGATTTAAGTGAAGTGCAATTAGCATTCTATAAATCAACCAAGGACTATCTCATACTAGCATGGTGCATAAAATGAAAATGAAAACTAAATGCAAAAGACGCTCCAAGACTTGCACATAATGCATAAACGAAACAAATACGAAAACATACCGATACTTGTTGAAGGAGGGGATGCCTTTCGGGGCATCCCCAAGCTTAGACGCTTGAGTCTCCTTGAATATTTACTTGGGGTGCCTCGGTCATCCCCAAGCTTGAGCTCTTGCCTCTCTTCCTTTTCCTCATATCGAGACCTCCTCGATTAGACACTTCATCCACACAAAACTTCAACAGAAAACTCGGTAAGATCTGTTAGTATAATAAAGCAAATCACCACTCTATGTATTGTAGCAAACCAATTCATTTTTTTGCATTGTTTCTACTGTAATATAACTTTTCCATGGCTTAATCCACTAATATAAATTGATAGATTCATCAAAACAAGCAAACTATGCATCAAAAACAGAATCTGTCAAAATCAGAACAGTCTGTAGCAATCTGAACATCCACCATACTTCTGGTACCCCAACAATTCTACCAAAATTAGGAACAATAAACAAGTTGTTTAGCAAGACAGTGCAAAAGAAATCAGAACCAATTGACCTTCCAGTTAAAAATATAAAATCACGCACTACAGCCAAAGTTTCTGTCCTGCACCGTACAAACCAACAAGCATTGTAAAAATCCTAAAGGCAAACCTTAGCACTTTATTTTTATAATACAATGGAATTGTACAAGGGGATAATTATTTTTGATGAAAAGTTTCTGTAATCAAGATTCACAAAGTTTCCGTGAGCATGAACAAAGTTCAAGGAGCTCTCCCACTTCAACAATGCTTGTCCCTCTCACTTTCACTTTCCTTTTTGAAAAGTTTTTAGGTTCCCCTCTTTATTTTATTTTGTTTTTAAACTATTTGAAAGCACTAAACAGAAATAAATGACTCTCTAAAACTTTCGAGTTGTCTCCCTGGCAGCGCTTTCTTTAAAGCCATTAAGCTAGGCATATAGTGCTCAAGTAATGACTCCACCCGGATCCCAAGGTATATCAAAGCCAATTTTAATTAACAATGATTTGTAATTTAGTAGTGAGCACAAAGTAACATTTATCATGCAACAAGGTAGTCTAACTCTCTTCCTATGCATCGGCATGTCATAAAAGAAAAATTCATGCACACACAGTAAAGGCCAATGCATAGTATAAGCAGTTTCTTTCAATTCTATCATGTTGGAAACATAGAGAGGTGGAGATATAGTTCCCCTCTCATAATAATTGCAAGTAGGAGCAGCAAGCACATGCATATTATATCTATCAAGATTATCATGTGCAATGGTAAAAGTCAACCCATCAATATAATACTTAATAAGCACAAACTTCTCCGACATAGTGTAGTAGGGAGAATTCAAAAAGATAATAGGACTACCATGTGTGGGTGCAATAGCAACAATTTCATGTTTAACATAAGGAACTATAGCAAGTTCATCTCCATAAGCATAATTCATATTGGCATCTTGGCCACAAGCATAGCAAGCATCATCAAAAAGGGATATTTCAAACAAATTTAAGGGATCATAGCAATCATCATAGCAATCATCCTTCGGTAAGCACGAAGGGAAATTAAACAATGTATGAGTTGAAGAGTTACTCTCATTAGAAGGTGGGCACGGGTAGCTAATCCGCTCTTCCTCCTTTTGTTCTTCGCTCTCCTCATCATCTTTTTCATCCAATGAGCTCACAGTTTCATCAATTTATTCTTCCATAGCTTCCTGCAAAATATCAGTCTCTTCTTGGACAGCGGAGAATTTCTCAATATATGGTTTAACATAGGCATTAGAAGCATAATTATCATAACAATATTCAAGTATGGCAAAACTTTCAGATTTGTAAAGAGTAGCATCATACTTTTCAATCAAAGAAGCAATTTCAAAAGCACCCTTAAAAGCAACAAATTCTTCAATTTGTTGAACATCATAGTAATTATAAACACCCTTAGCATACGAAGATACGATTCCATTATCAATAAACTCACATTGGTAGGGAAGGTGTTTCTTAGGGTTTTCATAACAACAAGTAACATCATATATTTCACATAAATTCCAAGCATAGCATTGCAAACGTTGAATTTGATCCCATAATAGTTTCCCTTTTTTAGATATATGGTGTCGCACATAACAAGCAAGCTCATCTAAAGATTTTCCCTCAACTAAGCTAGTTGGGGTTTCAGCACGAGCACATAGGGATCGAAGATGATCCAAGTAAAAAGCTTCAGTAGTGTGATAGATTTTGAGTGGTTCTTCTACCATTGGAGCAGTAGGTACAACTAATTTTTTTGGTATTTTGCATTTCCTACCCATAACTAAAGATAGAAAACAACTAAGAACAGCACATAAAAATTACTTAGTGATAAAGAAAACAAGCACACACGATAATATTCACCCCACGCTACGACTTCCCGGCAATGGCGCTAGAAAAAGGTCTTGATAACCCACAAGTATACGGGATAGTTATAGCCTCTTTCGATAAGTAAGAGTGTCGAACCCAACGAGGAGCTAAAGGTAGAACAAATACTCTCTCAAGTCCTATCTGCCACATATACGACTCTACGCACGCTTGACGTTCGCTTTACCTAGAACAAGTATGAAACTAGAAGTACTTTGTAGGTGTGATAGGATAGCTTTGCAAGATAAAAAAGAACGTGTAAATAAAAAGTAGGGGCTGTTTAGATAAAGATGCAATAAAGTAAATATAGTGAGTGTGGAAAAGTGGTGGTAGGAGTTGTGAAATTGTCCCTAAGCAATTGACTATGTTACTAGATAGATAATCGCCATTGCAATTCTATTTGAGGGAGAGGCATAAGCTAACATACTTTCTCTTCTTGGATCATATGCACTTATGATTGGAACTCTAGCAAGCATCTGCAAGTACTAAAGACATTAAGGAAAACCCAACCATAGCATTAAAGCATCAAGTCCTCTTTATCCCATACACAACAACCTACTTACTCGGGTTTGTGTTTCAGTCACTCACGCAACCCACTATAAGTGAATCATGAACGTATTGCAACACCCTACAGTGGGAATCCGTCACGCTTGCGCGACACGGAGGGCACCATAGGACAGCACAAATAATAAAACATGCAACTCAAACCAATCATAGCAATTCATCAATCCACCGATAGGACAACGAAGATCTACTCAGACATCATAGGATGGCAACACATCATTGGAAAATAATATGAAGCATAAAGCACCATGTTCAAGTAGAGGGTACAGCGGGATGCGGGAGAGTGGACCGCTGAATATAGAAGGGGGAAGGTGATGGAGATGTTGGTGAAGATGACGGAGGTGTTGGTGAACATCGTGGTGATGATGATGGCCCACGGCAGCGCTCTGGCGCCACCGGAAGCAAGGGGGAGAGAGGCCCCCTTCTTCTTCTACTTCCTTCACCTCCTCCCTAGATGGGAGAAGGGTTTCCCCTCTGGTCCTTGACTCCCATGGATTGGGAGGGGCGAGAGCCCCTCCGAGATTGGATCTATCTCTTTGTTTCTGCATTCTCTGATTCTACCCCTTCACTGTTTCTTAAATATCCGAAGATTCGTAACTCCGATTGGGGTGAATCTTTCACCCAGATTTTTCTCTTAAAATTAGCTTTCTTGCGGCAAAAGAAGAGCATCAACCGCCTTACGGGTGGCCCACGAGAGTCCAGGGCGCGCCCAGGGGGGAGGGCGCGCCCCCCTGTCTCGTGGCCACCTCGGACACCGTTTCGCGTTGATTCTTCCTCCGTAAAATCCCAAATATTCCAAAATAATTCTCCGTCCGTTTTTGTCCCATTTGGATTCCGTTTGATATTGGTTTTCTGCAAAACATAAAACATGCAACAAACAGGAACAGGCACTGGGCACTGGATCAATATGTTAGTCCCAAAGATAGTATAAAAAGTTGCCAAAAGTATATGAAAGTTGAATAATATTGGCATGGAACAATCAAAAATTATAATACGACAAAGACGTATCAGATGCTTGTCCAAGTAAGGGCAGTACCGAAGCACCGGTCCACCCACATATCAAAATATCAAAGTACTGAACGCGAATCATATGAGTGTGATAAAAACTAGCTTGACGATAATTCCCATGTGTCCTCGGGAGCTCTTTTCTCATTATAAGAAATTGTCCAGGCTTGTCCTTTGCTACAAAAAGGATTGGGCCACCTCGCTGCACTTTATTTACTATATTTACTTGTTACTCGTTACAATTTATCTTATCACAAAACTATCTGTTACCTACAATTTCAGTGCTTGCAGAGAAAACCTTACTGAAAACCACTTATCATTTCCTTTTGCTCCTCGCTGGGTTCGACACTCTTACTTATCGAAAGGACTACGATAGATCCCCTACACTTGTGGGTCATCAAGACTCTTTTCTGGCGCCGTTGCCGGGGAGCGTAGCGCTTCTGGTGAGTGGAACTTGGTAAGGAAACATTTATATAGTGTGCTGAAATTTTTTGTCACTTGTTACTATGGAAACTAATCCTTTGAGGGGCTTGTTCGGGGTATCTTCACCGCGACCAGAAGAGCAAAGAGTTGCTCCTCACCCTACTGAACCTATTGAAAATATTTACTTTGAGATTCCTTCAGGTATGATAGAGAAACTGTTAGCTAATCCATTTGTAAGAGATGGAACATTGCATCCCGATTTACACCTTATCTTTGTGGATGAAGTTTGTGGATTATTTAAGCTTGCAGGTATTCCCAATGATGTTGTCAAAAGGAAGGTCTTCCCTTTATCTTTGAAGGGGGATGCATTGACATGGTATAGGCTATGTGATGATACGGGATCTTGGAATTATAAATGATTGAAGTTGGAATTTCACCAGAAGTTCTATCCTATGCATCTTGTTCATCATGATCGTAATTACATATATAATTTTTGGCCTCGCGAAGGAGAAAGCATCGCTCAAGCTTGGGGGAGGCTTAAGTCAATGTTATATTCATGCCCCAATCATGAGCTCTCCAAAGAAATGATTATTCAAAAAAATTATGCTCGGCTTTTCTCAATGATCGCAACATGCTCGATACTTCTTGTGTTGGTTCTTATATGTTGAAGACTATTGAATTCAAATGGGACTTATTGGAAAGAATTAAACGCAACTCTGAACATTGGGGTACCGACGATGGTAAGGAGTCAGGTATGACACCTAAGTTTGATTGTGTTAAATCTTTTATGGATACTGATGCTTTTCGTGGATTTAGCGCTAAATATGGACTTGACTCTGAGATAGTAGCTTCTTTCTATGAATATTTTGCTACTCACGTTGATCTCCCTAAGGAGAAGTGGTTTAAATATAATCCTCCCGTTGAAGTAAAAGTAGTTGCACCTATTACAGTTGAAGAAAAGACTGTCACCTATAGTGATCCTATTGTTCCTACTACTTATGTTGAGAAACCTCTTTTTCCTGTTAGGATAAAGGATCATGCTAAAACTTCGACTGTTGTTCGTAAGAGTAATACTAGGACTTATACACCTCCTGAGCAAATAAAAGTTGAACCTAGTATTGCTATGGTTAAAGATCTCTTGGATGATGATTTAGATGGGCATGTTATTTATTTCTGTGGTGAGACTGCTAATATTGTTAGACCAGATACTAAGATACATAGACCTGTGGTAGGCATGCCTGTTATTTCTGTTAAAATAGGAGATCATTGTTATCATGGCTTATGTGATATGGGTGCTAGTGCTAGTGCAATACCCTATGATTTATATAAAGAAATTATGCACGACATTGCACCCGCTGAAATAGAAGACATTGATGTTACTATTAAGCTTGCTAATAGGGACACCATTAAACCAGTTGGGATTGTTAGAGATGTTGAAGTCTTGTGTGGGAAGGTTAAATATCCGGCTGATTTTCTTGTTCTTGGTTCCCCACAAGATGATTTTTGTCCCATTATTTTTGGTAGACCCTTCTTGAATACAGTTAATGCTAGGATTGATTGCGAAAAGGATACTATTACAATTGGCTTAGAGGGTATGTCTCATGAGTTTAATTTTGCTAAGTTTCATAGACAACCTCGTGATAGAGAATCATCTAGTAAGGATGAGATTATTGGTCTTGCTTATATTGTCGTGCCTCCTACTGATCCGTTAGAACAATATTTACTAGACCATGAAAATGATATGTTTATGAAGGAAAGAAGGGAAATAGATAAAGTGTTCCTTCAACAGGAACCTATGCTGAAACACAACCTACCCGTTCAAATTCTAGGGGATCCCCCTCCACCCAAGGGTGATCCCATGTTTGAAATCAAACCATTACCTGATAATCTTAAGTATGCTTATCTTGATGAAAAGAAAATATATCATGTTATTATTAGTGCTGACCTTTCAGAGCAAGAAGAAGAAAGATTATTGAAAACTCTGAAGAAGCACCATGCTGCTATTGGATATACTCTGGATGATCTCAAGGGCATTAGTCCCACGTTATGCCAACACAAAATTAATTTGGAGGACAGTGCCAAACCAGTTAGAGATCCTCAACGACGATTGAATCCTAAGATGAAAGAAGTGGTAAGAAAGGAGATACTAAAGCTCCTTGAGGCAGGTATAATTTATCCTGTTGCTGATAGTGATTGGGTAAGCCCTGTCCATTGTGTTCCTAAAAAGGGAGGTATTATCGTTGTTCCTAATGATAAAGATGAATTGATCCCGCAAAGAATTATTACAGGTTATAGGATGGTAATTGATTTCCGTAAATTAAATAAAGGTACTAAGAAGGATCATTACCCTTTACCATTTATTGATCAAATGCTAGAAAGACTATCCAAACACACATGCTTTCTAGATGGTTATTACCGTTTCTCTCAAATACCTGTGTCAGCGAAGGAACAGTCAAAAACTACTTTTACTTGCCCTTTCGGTACTTTTGCTTATAGACGTATGCCTTTTGATTTATGTAATGCACCTGCTACCTTTCAAATATGTATGATGGCTATATTCTCCGACTTTTGTGAAAAGATTTGTGAGGTATTCATGGATGACTTCTCCGTTTATGGATCCTCTTTTGATGATTGCTTGAGCAACCTTGATCGAGTTTTGAAGAGATGCGAAGACACTAGTCTCGTCTTGAATTGGGAAAAGTGCCACTTTATGGTTAATGAAGGCATTGTCTTGGGGCATAAGATTTCTGAGAGAGGCATTGAAGTTGATAAAGCCAAAGTTGATGCTATTGAAAATATGCCATGTCCCAAGGACATAAAAGGTATAAGAAGCTTCCTTGGTCATGCTGGTTTTTATAGGAGGTTCATTAAGGACTTTTCTAAAATCTCTAGGCCTCTGAGTAATTTATTGCAAAAAGATATTCCTTTTGTCTTTGATGGTGATTGTATAGAAGAATTTGAAATACTTAAGAAAGCTTTGATCACTGCACCTATTGTTCAGCCACCTGATTGGAATTTACCCTTTGAAATTATGTGTGATCCTAGTGATTATGCTGTAGGTGCTATTCTAGGGCAAAGAGTCGATAAGAAATTGAATGTTATCCAGTATGCTAGTAAGACTCTTGATACTGCCCAGAGAAATTATGCTACTACCGAAAAAGAGTTCTTAGCAGTTGTGTTTGCATGTGATAAGTTTAGACCTTATATTGTTGATTCCAAAGTTACTATTCACACTGATCATGCTGCTATTAAATATCTTATGAAAAGGAAAGATGCTAAGCCTAGACTCATTAGATGGGTTCTCTTGCTCCAAGAATTTGATTTGCATATTATTGATAGAAAGGGAGCTGAGAACCCCGTTGCAGACAACTTGTCTAGGTTAGAGAATGTTCTTGATGACCCACTGCCTATTAATGATAGCTTTCCTGATGAACAATTAGCGGTCGTTAATGCTTCTCGTGCTGCTCCTTGGTATGCTGATTATGCTAATTACATTGTTGCTAAATTTATACCACCTAGTTTCACATACCAGCAAAAGAAAAAGTTCTTTTATGATTTAAGACATTACTTCTGGGATGATCCACACCTTTATAAAGAAGGAGTAGATGGTCTTATTATACGTTGTGTACCTGAGCATGAACAGGAACAGATCCTATGCAAGTGTCACTCTGAATCCTATGAAGGACACCACGCTGGAGATAGAACTGCACATAAGGTACTGCAATCTGGTTTTTATTGGCCTACTCTCTTCAAAGATGCTCGTAAGTTTGTCTTATCATGTGATGAATGTCAAAGAATTGGTAATATTAGTAGACGTCAAGAAATGCCTATGAATTATTCTCTTGTTATTGAACCATTTGATGTTTGGGGCTTTGATTATATGGGACCTTTTACTACCTCTAATGATTATACACATATTTTAGTTTTTGTTGATTACGTTACTAAGTGGGTAGAAGCTATTCCAACTAGTAGCGCTGATCATAACACTTCTATTAAAATGCTTAAAGAAGTTATTTTTCCGAGGTTTGGAGTCCCTAGATATCTTATGACTGATGGTGGTTCACATTTTATTCATGGTGCTTTCCGTAAGATGCTTGCTAAGTATGATGTTAGTCATAGAATCGCATCTCCTTATCACCCGCAGTCTAGTGGTCAAGTAGAGTTGAGCAATAGAGAGCTCAAATCAATTTTGCAAAAGACTGTGAATAGATCAAGAAAGAATTGATCCAAGAAACTTGATGATGCATTATGGGCCTATAGAACTGCATACAAAAATCCTATGGGTATGTCTCCGTATAAGATGGTTTGTGGAAAAGCATGTCATTTACCTCTCGAACTTGAACATAAAGCATATTGGGCTATTAAAGAGCTCAACTATGACTTCAAACTTGCCGGTGAGAAGAGGTTATTTGATATTAGCTCAGTCGATGAATGAAGAACCCAAGCCTATGAGAATGCCAAGCTATTCAAAGAAAAAGTCAAATGCTGGCATGACAAAAGGATACAAAAGCATGAGTTTAACGTAGGTGATTATGTGTTATTATTCAACTCTTGTTTAAGATTTTTTGCAGGAAAACTTCTCTCTAAATGGGAAGGTCCTTACGTTATCGAGGAGGTCTATCATTTTGGTGCCATAAAAAACAACAACTTCGAAGGCACAAGTCCGAGGGTGGTGAACGGTCAAAGAATTAAACATTATATCTTAGGTAATCCTATCAATGTTGAAACTAATATTATTGAAACCATGACCCCAGAGGAATACATAAGGGACACTTTCCAAAACGTTCCCGACTCCGAAAAGGAATAGGTATGTGGTACGGTAAGTAAACTGACTCCAAAACAATTCTAATGGCAATTTTTATCAGTTTTGGAACATTTAAGAATTTTAGAAAGAAAGAAGTAGTCCGGGAAGGACACGAGGCCTCCATGAGGGTGGAGGGCGCGCCCACCCTTCCTGGGCGTGCCCCCCTGTCTCGTGGCCACCTCGTGTGCCCCCCGGACTCCGTTTTCTTGCACGTTATGTATTTTGGTCAGTAAAAATTCATTATATAATCTCCCCAAGGCTTTGACCACCGTATCACGCAAATATCCTCTGTTTTCGTTTCGAGCTATTTCTGTTTCAGATCTAGAGCATCATGATGTCTCCAAGCGCTCCCAAGGACAAGTTTTTCAGGAGGGTTATCAACCCCTATCTCGAGGAGGTGCTGCAACACCCTCAAACCATTGAGATGCGTGAGGGCCGGGTGCTGCACATCCGCGATGTGGAGGGACCAAGGCGTACCGGGAGCGTGGAGACAAAGCTCGAAGCCGTGGAGCAGCAAGTTTTCAAGTGCCAAGGGATGGTGGAGCGTGGACTCAACACCAACCAGATGATGATCACGGAGTTCACCAACAACCACAAGCTAGATGCCAAGGTCATTAGGGAGACCATCTTCAAGCTTCAAGAGAAAATCGAGCACCTCCAAGCCCAGATCTATGACCTGCAAAACCAGAACTATGTGTATGAATAGAGATTCAAGAGGATGAGTTTGGCTGCAGATTTAAGGATCCTGGAGACTCGATCATCCTTCTATGATGGTGAGCCTATGCCTTGGAAGATGGATGACAGGCCTACATCATCAACAACTCCTACTTCACAACCTCCGAGGACATAATCACATGGGTATGGGCACTCCCCTTGGCAACTGCCAAGCTTGGGGGAGGTGCCCCAGTATCGTATCACCATCACACTCCTATCTTTACCGTTTATTTAGTTTGATCCTTTTAGTAGTATCTTGATATAGTAGATTGAAGTTTTAGTATCAAGTAGTTTTGAGTTTTTCTTTGTGATCTCTTTATGTAATCGAGTCTGTGAGCTATCTATAATAAAGATTAGTATTGAGTCAAGGGCTTTGCTATTTTGCTATGATCTTCAGGAAGTAGAAAGAATAAATAGAATAAAAGAGTGCATATTGATCTTATGGATAGTAATGACTTCACACATAGAAAGTATAAAGAATAAAAGTTGTTGAGAGTTGATAAACGTAGTTTTGGTCATCGTTGCAATTAATAGGAAGTAATAAGGAAAGAGAGGTTTCACATACAAATATATTATCTTGGACATCTTTTATGATTGTGAAGCACTCATTAAGTATGACATACTAAAAGAGTTGACGTTGGACAAGGAAGACAACGTAATGTTTTATGTTTTCTCACATCTCAGTTAAAGTATATTGTCATTGACCTTCCAAACATGTTGAGCTTGCCTTTCCCCCTCATGCTAGCAAAATTCCTTGCACCAAGTAGAGATACTACTTGTGCTTCCAAATATCCTTAAACCCAGGTTTTGCCATGAGAGTCCACCATACCTACCTATGGATTGATTAAGATCCTTCAAGTAAGTTGTCATGCTGCAGGCAATAAAAATTGCTCTCTAAATATGTATGACTTATTAGTGCAGAGAAAATAAGCTTTATACGATCTTGTTGTGGAAGCAATAAAAGCGACGGACTGCATAATAAAGGTCCACATACAAGTGGCAATATAAAGTGACGTTCTTTTGCATTAAGATTTTGTGCATCCAACCCTAAAAGCACATGACAACCTCTGCTTCCCTCTGCGAAGGGCCTATCTTTTACTTTATGTTTTTACTTTATGCTTGAGTCAAGGTGATCTTCACCTTTCCCTTTTTCATTTTATCCTTTGGCAAGATCCTCGTGTTTGAAAGATCTTGATACATATATCCAATTGGATGTAAGTTAGCATGGACTATTATTGTTGACATCACCTAAAGGTGAATACGTTGGGAGGCAACACAATAAGCCCCTATCTTTCTCAGTGTGTGGCTGAAACTCCATAACCACAAGTATTGCGTGAGTGTTAGCAATTGTAGGAGACTACATGATAGTTGAGTATGTGGACTTGCTGAAAAGCTCTATTCTTGACCCTTTCTGATGTTATGATAAATTGCAATTGCTTCAATGATTATAGTTTGTTAGTTCCCAATGAAGTTTCTGAACCATACTTGACATTGTGAATTGATCGTTACTTGAGCATAAGAAATTACATGATAAAATCTATATATGATCAAGATGCCCTCATGTCCATATTTTATTTTTATCGACACCTCTATCACTAAACATGTGGACATATTTTTCGATATCGGCTTCTGCTTGAGGACAAACGAGGTCTAAGCTTGGGGGAGTTGATACATCCATTTTGCATCATGCTTTTATATCAATATTTATTGCATTATGTGTTGTTATTACACATTATATCTCAATACTTATGGCTATTCTCTATTATTTTACAAGGTTTACCATGAAGAGGGGGAATGCCAGCAGCTGGAATTCTGGCTCGAAAAGGAGCAAATATTGGAAACCTATTCTGCACAGCTCCAAAAATCCTGAAACTCCACGGAACTTATTTTTGGAATTAATAAGAATTATTGAGCGAAAGAAACACCTGAGGGGGCCCACACCCTGGCCAGGAGGGTGGGGGCGCGCCCACCCCTACTGGGCGCGCCCCCTGTCTCCTGGGCCCCCTGGTGGCCCTCCGGTGTCCATCTTCTGCTATATGAAGGCTTTTACCCTAGAAAAAATCGTGGGCAAGCTTACGGGACAAAACTCCGCCGCCATGAGGCGAAACCTTGGCGGAACCAATCTAGAGCTCCGGCAGAGCTGTTCTGCCGGGGAAACTTCCCTCCGAGAGGGGGAAATCATCACCATCGTCATCACCAATGATCCTCTCATCGGGAGGGGGTCAATCTCCACCAACATCTTCACCAGCACCATCTCCTCTCAAAACCCTAGTTCATCTCTTGTATCCAATCTTGTATCAAAACCACAAATTGGTACCTGTGGGTTGCTAGTAGTGTTGATTACTCCTTGTAGTTGATGCTAATTGGTTTACTTGGTGGAAGATCGTATTTTCATATCCTTAATGCATATTATTACTCCTCTGATTATGAACATGAATATGCTTTGTGAGTAGTCACGTTTGTTCCTGAGGACATGGGTGAAGTCTTGCTATTAGTAATCATGTGAATTTGGTATTCGTTCGATTTTTTGATGAGATGTATGTTGTCTTTCCTCTAGTGGTGTTATGTGAACGTCGACTACGTGACACTTCACCATTATTTGGGCCTAGAGGAAGGCATTGGGAAGTAATAAGTAGATGATGGGTTGCTAGAGTGACAGAAGCTTAAACCCTAGTTTATGCGTTGCTTCGTTAGGGGCTGATTTGGATCCATATGTCTAATGTTGTGGTTAGGTTTACCTTAATACTTCTTTTGTAGTTGCGGATGCTTGCAATAGGGGTTAATCATAAGTGGGTTGCTTGTTCAAGTAAGGGCAGTACCCAAGCACCGGTCCACCCACATATCAAATTATCAAAGTACCGAATGCGAATCATATGAGTGTGATGAAAACTAGCTTGACCATAATTCCCATGTGTCCTCGGGAGCTCTTTTCTCATTATATGAAATTGTCCAGGCTTGTCCTTTGCTACAAAAAGGATTGGGCCACCTTGCTGCACTTTATTTACTTTATTTACTTATTACTCGTTACAATTTATCTTATCACCAAACTATCTTTTACCTATAATTTCAGTGCTTGAAGAGAGAACCTTACTGAAAACCGCTTATCATTTCCTTCTGCTCCTCGTTGGGTTCGACACTCTTACCTATCGAAAGGACTACGATAGATCCCCTACACTTGTGGGTAATTAAGCGGCAACCAGGGTTCATGGGTGGGGGTGCTCACTGGGGCTGGGGGAGGGG